>NC_044038.1:219031561-219343687 GCF_901765095.1 Microcaecilia unicolor
CTGAAGTAACTGAAGAGTAAACTTGAACCTGAAATGCAACCAGAATAAAACAATACAGATATCTGGGAGGGGCTATGGATTGATCAGCTATGATTAATGGAAAGAAAATTATCAGGTATGATTATACATAATTTTACCTTCCATATCATCAAGCTGATCAATCCATAGACTGGTGGGATGTACCGAAGCAGTACTCACCCAGGGCGGGACATAGAAATCCCTGACCGCAACACTGAAGCTCCAAACCGGGCCTCCGCCCGAGCAGCCACAGTCAAGCGGTAATGCTTGGAGAATGTATGGGCCGAAGCCCAAGTTGCCGCCTTGCATATCTCTTCCAAGGAGACGGAACCGGCCTCTGCCATCGAGGCCGCCTGAGCTCTTGTGGAGTGAGCCTTCAGCTGGATAGGCGGCACCTTCCCTGCGGCCACATAAGCCGCTGCAATGGCTTCCTTGACCCATCTTGCCACTGTAGGCTTAGCAGCCTGCAGACCCCTACGAGGACCTGCAAACAGGACAAACAGATGATCCGATTTCCGGAAATCATTGGTCACTTCCAAGTATCTGATGATGACTCGTCTCACATCCAGATATTTAAGAGCAGAGTACTCCTCTGGGTAGTCCTCCCTACGAAAGGAAGGGAGACAGAGCTGCTGATTCACATGGAAGCGAGAAACAATCTTGGGCAGAAAGGAAGGCACTGTGCGAATAGTCACTCCTGCCTCAGTGAACTGCAGAAAAGGCTCTCGACATGAGAGCGCCTGGAGCTCGGAAACTCTTCTGGCTGAAGTGATAGCCACCAAAAAGACTGCTTTCAACGTCAGGTCTTTCAGAGATGCCCTCGACAAGGGTTCAAACGGCGGCTTCTGCAATGCTCTTAGCACCAGGTTGAGATTCCACGCAGGCACCACTGAGTGCAGAGGAGGGCGCAGGTGATTAACTCCCTTGAGAAAGCGCACCACATCTGGCTGGGAAGCCAGGGAAGCACCCTTCAGGCGGCCCCTGAAGCAAGCCAGAGCCGCTACCTGGACCTTAAGGGAACTGAGCGACAGGCCTTTGTCCAGACCTTCTTGCAGGAACGCCAACACTGAAGAAATTGGAGCAGTGAAGGGAGAAAGTGAGCCTGCTTCACACCACGCTGCAAAGATACGCCAAACCCTGGCGTAAGCAGTAGAAGTAGAGCGTTTCCTCGCTCTCAGCATAGTGGCGATGACCTTGTCTGAGAAGCCCTTCTTCCTCAGACGCTGCCGCTCAATAGCCAGGCCGTAAGACCAAAGGGGGAGGGATCCTCCATCACCACGGGACCCTGATGTAACAGGCCCTGCTCCACTGGCAGCCGCAGAGGATCGTCGATTGAGAGCCTGATCAAGTCCGCATACCAGGGACGTCTGGGCCAATCCGGACCCACCAGGATTATCCTGCCGGGATGTCTTGCCACCCGGTCTAGGACCCTGCCCAACATGGGCCAGGGTGGGAACACATAGAGAAGCTCTTGTGTCGGCCATTGTTGGAGAAGAGCATCTACTCCCAGGGATCGAGGGTCCCGTCCTCTGCTGAAGAAGCGCGGCACTTGGCAATTGGCCGATGACGCCATCAGATCTAGGCTCGGCTGGCCCCAGCGCTTCGTGATGTCCAAGAACGCCTGAGCAGATAGCTGCCACTCTCCGGGCTCCAAGGTATGGCGACTGAGAAAGTCCGCCTTGACATTCATGACTCCGGCAATGTGGGCCGCTGAAAGCTGCTCCAGGTTCGCTTCCGCCCACTGGCAAAGATTCATAGCCTCCTTGGCTAGAGGGGCGCTCTTGGTACCTCCCTGGCGGTTGACATAGGCCACAGCCGTGGCATTGTCCGACAGTACCCGTACAGGCTTCAGCACCAGTACCGGGATGAACTCCAAAAGCGCCAACCGAATGGCTCTGAGTTCCAGGAGGTTGATAGACCACTTCGCCTCTGCAGGAGACCAGAGCCCCTGCGCTGTCCTTCCCAAGCAGTGGGCTCCCCAGCCCGACAATGAGGCGTCCGTCGTGACGACAATCCACTCTGGGGTCACCAGAGGCATTCCCGCAGACAACTTGTCTGCCTGCATCCACCAGCTCAGCGCCTTGCGCACTGCTGGATCCAAGGGAAGACGCACCGCATAATCCTCCGACATCGGAGTCCAGCGCTGCAGCAGAGAGTGTTGTAGTGGTCTCATATGAGCCCTGGCCCAGGGCACTACTTCCATCGTGGCCGTCATAGAGCCCAACAGCTGCACATAGTCCCAAGCCCGAAGAGGAGAGTCTACCAGGAACTGGTCCACCTGAGCCTGAAGTTTGACAATCCGATTGTCTGGCAGGAACACTCTGCCCACTTGGGTGTCGAATCGAACTCCCAGATACTCCAGGGACTGAGTCGGGCGCAGCTGGCTCTTCTCCCAGTTGATGATCCATCCCAGGGAGCTCAAAAGAGCAACTACCCGGTCCACAGCTTTGCCGCACTCTGCATAAGAGGGGGCTCGGATCAACCAGTCGTCCAGATAAGGATGGACTTGTACTCCTTCCTTTCGCAGGAAGGCCGCTATGACCACCATTACTTTGGAAAAGGTCCGCGGAGCAGTAGCCAACCCGAACGGGAGGGCTCTGAACTGGAAGTGTCGGCCCAGGACTGCAAAACGCAGAAAGCGTTGATGAGGAGGCCAGATGGGAATATGCAGGTACGCTTCCTTGATGTCCAAGGAAGCCAGGTACTCCCCTGCCTTCACTGCCGCTATAACAGAGCGGAGAGTCTCCATGCGAAAGTGCCGCACTTTCAAGGCCCGATTGACCCCTTTGAGGTCGAGGATAGGCCGGACAGAACCTCCTTTCTTTGGTACCACAAAGTAAATGGAGTAACGCCCCTTGCCAAGCTGACTTTCTGGCACCGGAACGACCGCACCCAGGCGGATCAGATTGTCCAAAGTCTGCTGCACTGCCACAGCTTTGACCGGAGACTTGCAGGGAGAGAGTACAAACCCGTCTCTTAAGGGTCGGCAGAACTCTAGCTTGTAGCCGTCTCTGATGACTTCCAGCACCCAAGCGTCTGAAGTTATTGTGGTCCACTCGCCCAGAAACGAGGACAGCCGTCCTCCAATCTGCACTGGGGCGTGGACCAAGACCCCGTCATTGGGTACGAGACCCTGGGGGAGGACCGGAGGGAGCACCTCCGGGACGGCGGTCTCTGCGAAAGGAACGCTGCTTGGGGGAGAAATGCCTCTTAAAGGAAGAGGGGGCAGAAGAACCCGACCTGCCCGGGCGGTACCGACGGGCTTCCTGAAACCGTCCTCTGGAGGTACCGGGACGAGCACTAGCCCGAGCCCTGACCTCTGGTAACTTCTTGCCCTTAGATGTGCCGAGATCGGTCACGATTTTGTCCAGCTCGACCCCAAAGAGCAGCTTGCCTTTAAAAGGCAACCTAGCCAGGCGGGATTTAGAGGCGTGGTCAGCAGACCAATGTTTCAGCCAAAGCCACCGCCGCGCAGAGATTGTCTGAGCCATGCCTTTAGCTGAGGCTCTCAAGACATCATACAGCAAGTCTGCCACATAGGCTAAGCCCGATTCCAGGGCTGGCCAATCATCCCTCAAGGAATGATCCGAGGGGGAAGCCCGCTGCACCATAGTCAGGCACGCCCTGGCCACATAGGAGCCGCAAACTGAGGCCTGCAAACTTAAAGCAGCCGCCTCAAAGGACGACCTTAAGGCCGCCTCCAATCTCCTGTCTTGGGCGTCCTTTAGGGCCGTGCCACCTTCCACCGGCAATGCCGTTTTCTTAGTCACCGCAGTGATTAAAGAATCCACGGTAGGCCACAGATAGGCCTCACGTTCACTCACAGCCAAAGGATAGAGGCGGGACATAGCCCTAGCCACTTTAAGGCTCGCTTCTGGGACATCCCATTGAGCCGAAATTAAGGTGTGCATGGCATCATGCACGTGGAAGGTTCTAGGCGGGCGCTTCGTCCCCAGCATAATGGCAGAGCCAACAGGGGCTGAGGGAGAGACGTCCTCCGGAGAGGAAATCTTCAAAGTGTCCATGGCCTGTAACAACAGGTTGGGCAAATCCTCTGGGCGAAAAAGCCGCGCTGCAGAGGGGTCATCCGCTCCATCCGAGCGGGGATCCGTCTCCTCCAAGGAATCCGCAAAGGACCGTTGGGAGACCTCAGACACGCTGCCCTCATCTACATCGGAGGAGACAAATTCCTCCAAGGCCTGGGAATCAACCCGAGGGCGTTTACCTCTGGGAACCTCAACCTCTTTACCAGACGAGGGAGCGGGGGCAGCGTTGTGCATGAGGAAGGCCTGATGCAGCAGCAAAACAAACTCGGGGGAGAAACCCCCCAGACTGTGCACTTCCGCAGCCTGGGCAACAGCCCTAGGCGCACTCTCAACCGGCGCTCGCAACAGCGGGGGAGAGGCCTGCTGCGCATCCAAAATGGCGTCCGGCGCGAAACTCCGCGAAGGAGCCGCGCGGGAAGAACGGCTCTTAACTTTAGCCGCTTCTGTGCCGTCGCCCAAATTAAGGGCGTTCATGGCATTAATGTCTCCAACCTCAAGGGCGGTCCAAGAAGAAGCCGTCCGAGCCGCGTGGCCGGCCAAAATGGCGGAGGCGAGGAGCGGGGGATGGGCGTTTATGGCGGGAAAAACCGCCACGCCGGAGGAAGGACCGGGACATTCATCGGTCACGAAACTGCCACCCAACAAGGGCGAATCAGGCTTTAAGACCCCCGCATCCCCTCTAGAAGCGCTCAAGCGACCCGGGGAGCGACCCTTTGCGCCCTCGCCCTCCGACGCCATGTGCCACGAGGAGAAGAATCGGGGAACCCCCGCCCGCTATAAAAAGGTAAAATTACCTGCTGTCCGCTCCGAGTTGTAACGACCTGGTGTCCCAGTGAGTAGCTGCAATAGACGCTTAAATAAACGTCGAAATAAACGCCTTTAAAGACGTTTAAAATTTTTTTTTTTTTTTTTTTTTTTTTAACGGAGCCAGCGGGAGGGGGGAGAAAAGGAGGGACCTGGCACCACCAGGTTTGCACTTGCTCAAAAGAGCCCTCAACCCCAGGCACTCAACAAAACCTAAAAATTAGGCTTGGAGGCCTAGCCAGAGCTGCTGCTGCTGTGTGTGACCACCACCTGCTGAGATAGAGAACATACTGAGGAGTTTCCGGCAGCACATGACCACATATAGGGAGGCAAAAGTTTGCTCTCTATCTCCACCTGCTGGTAGATGGACACAACCCACCAGTCTATGGATTGATCAGCTTGATGATATGGAAGGGCTGATTTTTAGTCCTTGAACGGCTAGGTTTACCGCATAAATGTCGGTGCCATCTTTATGCGCAAACTCATGGCTGCTTAAGTGATGAATATCGACTTTGTGTTAGCTGGCTCAGAAATAGGGGCTCGGCTTTGAATATCCAGGAATAACTCTCCATCGGTGGTGAGCAAAACACTCTTTGCCACCAGTTGAATATGGACCCCATAATGATCAATGGACTTTTCCGTCTGGACAGATTCCTGAAGGAAAAGTCCATTGATCATTATTAAATTTTGGGGTTTTGCCAGGTTCTTGAGGCCTGGATTGGCCGCTGTCGGAGACAGAGTGCTGGGCTTGATGAACCTTTGGTCTTTTCCCAGCGTGGCAGTGCTTATGTACTTATGTACTTATATTCACTGCCGGTATCCAGATAACAGCTTAATATCCGATAATCAGCACTGACTAGCATTGGTATCTGGTTAGTGATGACATTTAGACCACTAACTGGATACCTAACTGGCCAAAGTTAGGACAGCCACTAACCAGGGATCCTACAGCTTTCACCTAAACTTTGTCCATGAACCAGATTAAGGAGGTTTGATTAACAGGAGATGGCAGGATCGTGCTTGGCCCCAAGGAGGTTTTAAGCCAACAGGCAGAGCTTGTCACCGTACCAGTTACACCAAGATGGTGGTGGCTGCACTGGGGAGAATGAAAACCTCCTTGGGTGGAGTGGCTTCAGCCTTATGACATCACTCCGTCTGCTATTAATTAACCTTCTTGAACCAGGTTGTGCCGAAGCAGTCGGAGGAAATATTCACCGGCGCTATGCGGTTAGTGCCGCTGAATATCCTGATTCCTGATACATATCCAGTTAATAGCACCTGCTAACTAGATATGTGCTTTGGAATACTGGTTGGTAAGTTGTTAATTGTTATTAGCTATTAATGCAGAAATTAACACATGGCAACAGTTAACACAAACCCTTTTGCAATTAATGTGTGCTGTCTTCCCCGTTGAGCACCTGATGGAGAAGGAGGCGTGGAATGGCCAAGTTCTGCACATGGACCAAGAAAACAGCAAGGCAAACGACCTGCAAAATCCAACGTGGAAAATGAGCCAGCAGATCGGTATAATATCCAAAATATTTTATTAAAAATACCGTATGTTAAACAGTTGCCCAGACAGTTGCCCGACACAGACTACTCACTGGTGATTTGGAAACACAACAGGAAACGCTGTTTGTGCTGGTTTTTTATATTTCCTTTTTCCTTGCCCTGATATGAAATCTGTAATGGTTCTTATTCACAAGATACAGACTAGCCCCTGACGCAGCCCTCCTTTGGGCGAAACACGGCCTGTGTCGGTCAACTGTTTGGGCAACTGTTTAACATACGGTATTTTTAATAAAATATTTTGGATATTATACTGATCTGCTGGCTCATTTTCCAGATTCTGCACATTACAGTTAATGAATGGATAGGTACTGTGCATTAACTCTTAATTTGGAAGATATCTTGGCACAGTTAATGGCACCTCAAGAGGTATAGCGCATATCAAATATCATTCCACATAGCTTACTGCATCGTGTTATTTACCATTCAGTTAATATGCAGACAGATGTTTCCTCTGTACTAACTGAGTGGCAAAATGATGGGAATGCCCCCAACAATTAACGTGGAGGTTTTGCAGTCACATCATGTTAATTTTTTTTTAACTTGCAGTCACTGCAAAACCTTTGCACAAGCTATTAAGTAGGCCCCATAACGTTCAGTGAATTCGACACACTGTGCTGACTATACGTTTATGTTGCCTGTTAGCTTAAGGCTCGTGTTCTGTGTTTATGTTGCAGAAGCACTTTAAGCGTGTCCCTGGAACAGGCGGCTATCCTGGCTCGCAGTCATGGGTTGTTACCAAAGTGTATCATGCAGACTATGGACATTATGAGAAAACAAGTGAGTATTGTGATGGTGCATTCAGTTGGGGGCAATTCTTTAACCTGGCACCAACATTTAGGTGAACCAATAAAACGACCCGACATGAATCGTGTTTCGGCCGTAAAGGCCTGCGTCAGGGATCATTTTATATGTTTTATTTCTGACCATTTTTATCTATGTATTACTAAGATTCAGGTATGTGTTTTTGATTATCATGTTTATCGTGTTGGGTCGTTTTATTGATTTAAATAAAGACCTTGTTTGGGAAACATCATTTGTGAGAGGACTTCTTTTGGATCCACTGTTCATATATTTGTCTTTCATTTCTCCTGTGGAGAGATCACCTTCTGTAGGTGTTACCAACATTTAGGTGCCTTGTTGATGCGTGGTGAGAGGCTATTCTATAATTGCCCATTGGTACTTGTTATTGGTGCAATCTGCAGTTACACCAGTCATAGATCTGGCATAATTGCTGTTATTTGTGTCCGTGATGCATTTATGTAACTCAGACTATTCTGTAAATTACTCACTTAAGTGTGATCTCTACCCACTGCCCGCCTATGCTCCACCCATATGTACACCCAGATTCTATAGAGCACAACCGAAATTGCAAGTGCAAATCTGGTCATATTCTTGAAAACATAATTTAGGGGTCAGTTGAAATTATTAAATTAGCATTGTATCCAGGGCTTTTTTTGAGGGGGTACTTGGGGGTACTGAGTACCACCACCTTTTTCATTGTCTGATAAAATTGACCCATGGTCCCCAAGTGTTAATGCAAGAGCTCAGGCTCTACACACCAATTCTGCCTTGTCATAGATTCTGTGACTGGTTGCAGGGGGCCTGGTTATTGCGGGGTGGGTCCCTCAGTGATCACCCCACCCCTGAAGGCATTTGAGTACCGGCACCTATTTCACTAGAAAAAATGCACTGATTGTATCAGATATTTAAAAGCATTTATCTGGATAGCAGCACCTGCTACTTGGAAAAACACTGCTGAGAGAGATGTTCAGTGGCGTAATCTGAATTGTGTTAGTCTATATCTTTACAGACCGCCTCAACACTATCCAGATAGTCTGGGGCAGTCTAGAATCCTAGTTAGGTAGAAATAGACATGATGTGCCAGAGCCAGTGGTGGGAGGCGGGACTGGAGGTTGGGAGGCAGGGATAGTGCTGGGCAGACTTATACGGTCTGTGCCAGAGCCGGTGGTGGGAGGCGGGGATAGTGCTGGGCAGACTTATACGGTCTGTGCCCTGAAGAGCATAGGTACAAATCAAAGTAGGGTATACACAAAAAGTAGCACACATGAGTTGTCTTGTTGGACAGACTGGCTGGACTGTGCAGGTCTTTTTCTGCCGTCATCTACTATGTTACTATGTATGTGTCTGGATAGCAGCATACAGGGAGATAAGTAAGAAAGTCAAGTGTCCTGTAAAGTTTATGAGTTCTATCCAGATAAGCTACCCAGATAGCAGGCTATCATCACTATCCAGATAGTGCCTTCAACTTACCGTTCTATCCTCGCTGTCTATCTTGAATGGCAGCACAGAAATGTATGCCCGCAGTGTTGGGCAAAACTTGCGGGAAACAAATAGCATAAGCCAAGGAAAGAAAAATGGCAGAAATAAAGTTTTTGCCTCTGTTTCCAAATTATTATTATTTTTATTATTATCAGTGCTGTGTAAAGGCAATGCCTGACCTCTGCGACTGGTAGGATCAGAGCTCACGGTTGTTAGTAGAACCCATCAGACATTTATGATCACATGAAAGTCAGACATACAGTAATAGAATGCAGTTGAAGAATGCAGGGATCTGTTGCTGCTTCAAGTTTTCCATAGCTAGCTTCAAGGCCGAGAAGGCCTCAGGCAGTGATTTCGGCATGTACATGGCAGTAAAATAAAGAGCACTGTCTTCTTCATTTCCTTCTTTTTTTACTCACAGCATGACTAAGCTGCAGGGTCATAAGTCTTTATTGGCTTGGTTCTGGCATTTTAGGCATATGAAAGATTGCTCAGGCTCTAGTCCTACATTTCCCCCCTTTTAAGGTGGAACAAGCTTCAAGGCACATCACATTTTAAACCTAACTACCAATGCAACTGTGAAAGTCAGAGCTAAATGACACAATGGTTTAAGACCAGGTGGTTATACTAGTAAATCAGAATCCTGCTTATTTTCGAAGGAGAAGGGCGTTTATCTTCCGACACAAATCGGGAAGTGGGCGCCCTTCTCCTAAGGGCGGCTAAATCGGTATAATTGAAAGCCGATTTTGGCCGCCCTCAACTGCTTTCCGTCACAGGGCCGGCCAAAATTCAAGGGGGCATTTCAGCAGTGTACCGAAGGCGGGACGGGGGCGTGGTTAAGAGATGGCCGTCCTTGGCCGATAATGGAACAAAGAAGGGCGGCCCTGACGAGCATTTGGCCGACTTCACTTGGTCCATTTATTTTCAGGACCAAGCCTCAAAAAGGTGTCCGAATTGACCAGATGACCACCGGAGGGAATTGGGGTTGACCTCCCCGTACTCCCCCAGTGGTCACCAACCCCCTCCCACCCTAAAAAAAAAAAATTAACAACATTTTTTTGCCAGCCTCAAATGTCATATCCAGCTCCATGACAGCAGTATGCAGGTCCCTGGAGCAGTTTTAGTGGGTGCAGTGCACTTCAGGTAGACAGACCCAGGCCCATCCCCCCCCTACCTGTTACACTTGTGGTGGTAAATGTGAGCCCTCCAAAACCCCTCCGAAACCCACTATACCCACAAGTAGGTGCCCCCCTTCTCCCATAAGAGCTATGGTAGTGGTGTACAGTTGTGGGGAGTGGGTTTTGGAGGGGATTTGGGGGGGCTCAGCACCCAAGGGAAGGGAGCTATGTACCTGGGCGCAATTAATGAAGTCCACTGCTGTGCCCCCTAGGGTGCCCGGTTGGTGTCCTGGCATGTGAGGGGGATCAGTGCACTACAAATGCTGGCTCCTCCCACGACCAAAGGGCTTGGATTTGACCGGTTTTGAGATGGCCAGCCTCGGTTTCCATTATCGGCGAAAACCAATGCTGGCCATCTCTAAGGGTGGCCATCTCTAAGGTCGACCCAAATGTTGAAATTTAGCCGGCCCCGACTGTATTATCGAAATGAAAGATGGCCACCCATCTTGTTTCGATAATACGGTCAGGGACACTTCTTTACGGGGCCGAGCTTAGAGATGGGTGCCCTTATAGCTGGGTGCCCCCGTTCGATTATGCCCCTCTATATGATTTAAGAGTAAATACTGTTATGTTCACTCACTAACACTAATAATACACACAAGCCATTTGCAGTGTCATAGATTCAGAGTGCTTTTTAATAGAATCCATTATGGTTTGTTTGTGGCATCATAACCACACAGTATGCTCTAGGATCTACGTCAGCTATAGAGCTGGTGTACTGTAACTGGTAGCCCCTATGTGTAAGTACATTTGTTTGCATTTACAGTAGTATTTTAATAAAGTCAGGTAGGCACATAGGTATAAAGTAGGCCCATGAAAACGCACATTAACTAGGCATGACTTGATAAAATTATTCTCAAAATGGGAGATACTCTTTAGTAACTAGGCTCCTAAATTTGATGTTGGCAGAGAAACTTGAATGATAGTAAGTTTAGGTAAAAATTGCAAATGAATTACGAAACCAAAGCTCGTAATAGACATAAAATAACTCTTCCTCTCCACGATTCCCTAATGGGTCTGTTACACATGAACCTTATTCTACCACAATATCACTTTGTATTTGTTCATGCCGGAATGGGCGAACACCTTTACGGTACTATGTAAGCCACATTGAGCCTGCAAATAGGGGGGAAAATGCGGGATACAAATGTAATAAATAAATAAATAAATGCTGGAATTCCTAATGTTTATTAGAAATGAATGGCTTTTCAATCAGAAATACTTATTTATTTATTTATTTTATTTATTTATTTGTTACATTTGTATCCCACATTTTCCCACCAATTTGTAAGCTCAATGTGGCTTACATAGTACCAGAGAGGCGTTTGCAGACTCTGGTGAGAACAAATACAAAGTGATGTTGTGGTAAGATGAAGTTCATGTGGCACAGCCACACTAAGGAATCGTACAGCGGAAGAGTTGTGTTATGTCCATTACGTACTTTAGTTTTGTTGTGTTGCAGGGATCGGTGGGGTATGCCTTTTTGAACAGGTTAGATTTTAGTGACTTGCAGAAGTTTAGGTGGTCGTACGTCGATTTGAAGGCTTTTGGTAATGCGTTCCATAGTTGTGTGCTTATGTAGGAAAAGCTGGATGCGTAAGTTGATTTGTATTTAAGTCCTTTGCAGCTTGAGTAGTGCAGATTCAGATATGAACGTGTTGATTCTGATGTGTTTCTAGTTGGTAAGTCGATCAAGTCTGTCATGTATCCCGGGGCTTCACTTAGAGTTAAAGGGCAATTTTAGAAAGGTTTCTGTGCATATAAAACCCAGCTTTACACATAGAGGGGTATTTCTATAAAGTGCACCAATTTAGGAGGAAATTGCTTCAAGATCTGTCTCCATAGAGGTTCATTTTGAAACATGCCGTGAAAATGAACCTGTATGGAGACAGACCTTGAAACAGCCGCATGGCGAAATGTGAATTCTTGTCAGTTTTGAAGCGTCTCCTACTTAATATTTTACATGTATACAACAAAATGAAAAAAACCAAACTGATGAAGAAGTAAATAAAAGATAAGTACCGTATACATTTTTGATGGGATATGAAAACAAATTTACAGTGTAAGGATCGATTAAGTAGAGTGGAGGAGTGGCCTAGTGGTTAGAGCACCAGTCTTGTAATCCCGAGGTGGCTGGTTCAAATCCCACTGCTGCTCTTTGTGATTTTGGGCAAGTCACTTAACCCTCCATTGCCTCAGGTACAAACTTAGATTGTGAGCCCTCCTGGGACAGAGAAATACCCAGCGTACCTGAATGTAACTCATCTTGAGCTACTACTGAAAAAGGTGTGAGCAAAATCTAAATAAATAAATGAAGATTACATATTCACCCTATATATGATTGGCTAAAATACTGCCCTTTCTAAAATTGTCACTTTTTTACATGTATTCATGCTGCATTCTCTTATGCAGCTGAGTTCTAAGGGGCGCTTTTACTAAGCCGCGGTGAAAAGTGGCCTGCGGTAGTGTAGGCGCATGTATTGGTCACACACCAGGCCAGTTTTTACCACATCTACAAAAAAATGGCTTTTTAAAAATGAGACAGGAAAAGGGCCTGCGGTAAAAATGAAACCAGCGCATGCCCAAATCCAGTCTGAACCCTTAACGCCACCCATTGATCTAGCGGTAAAGGCTCATGCGCGGTGAACGGTCGGCATGCACCAAGTGCCGATTACCGCCGGAACCGGCACACGTAAGAGGAAATAAATAATTCATCCATGCATTATGGGCGCGTGCCAAATCTAAAATTACCATCAGGAGGGTGTGCTGGATTGGCGGTAGTCTCATTTGAGCGTGCGCTGCACTTGCATAGGGCCTACCGCAGCTTAGTAAAAGGGCCCCTAAAATTGCCTTTCAGTGTGGTTATTAACACATGTTTTCATGTTATTTAGGGTCCCAGAGTTGAAATCTCCGCCAGAAATTTAAAAGTCATGGATCAAATGCCACCATCTGCACCACGGTATGTTCTTGGACAAATGGTCCTGGATTTTGTGTGCGACGTATTTACTTGTAAAAATCATAATGTTGACCTGAAAATTTATCCTGGAGAAACATTGAATACCCCACAGTGGATCTTTGTTTTTCTATTAATTTAGTCCTGTAACTTTAGACTTGAAATTGAGAAAGGGTGAAGGGATGCATGGAACAGAAATCCCAGTGGGCGTGATGAAGGCAAAAACAATAGTAGAATTGGCAAAAGCAGAGAGGAAGTTATACCTTTGTATAGGTCCCTGGTATGTCGGCAGCTCAAGTATTATGAGAGCAATTCTATAAATGGTGTTAAAAGTTAAGCGCCAAAAATTTGAGCACTGTGCTAGTATTCTACAATGGCAAATTTGCGCACCAAATTCGTTAGAATATTAGTGTAAGTCGGCAATCATGTGCCAACATTTAGGCACAAATACTTATGCCATGTCTACAGCAGGCATAAGTGCACATTCATAAATGGGCATCCTGTGTGCATAACTAACAGTATTCTATAAGTCGCTTGCATCACTTGGCAACATGCCCATGGTCCATGCCTGGAGTAGACTTCCTGAGCAGGTACGTCAAGCTCCATCTCTGGCCGCCTTCAAATTTAGACTAAAAGCCCACCTTTTTGATGCTGCTTTTAACTCCTAACCCTTACTCACTTGTTCAGTACCCATGTTTTATCATTCCCACCTTAGTAATTCCCTTATCTCTTACTTGTCCTGTTTGTCCTAATTAGATTGTAAGTTCTATCGAACAGGGACTGTCTTTTCATGTCCAATATTCAGTGCTGTGTATGTCTAGTAGTGCTATAGAAATGATAAGTAATAGTAGTAGTCTTTGGGATTCTGGAATCTTGCTACTCTTTGTCCTTATCCCTTATTTGTCATGTTTGTCTGTCCTAATTAGATTGTAAGCTCTGTCGAGCAGGGACTGTCTCTTCATGTTCAAGTGTACAGCGCTGCGTACGTCTAGTAGCACTATAGAAATGAAAAGTAGTAGTAGTAGTAGTCCACCTATTACCCTCCCACATGACTGCCCCCCCCTTGCAGTTACACTCTAGAACATTTAGATGCCAAGTTGCAGACTAGCATTCTTGCCACTAGTAGCCTAGCACTTGGGAACAGGAGAGAGGGAATCAAAAGTGCAGGGAGTGCTATTGCCCCAAGAATGGATATGGCAAGCAAACTTTATTAGAAGACCGACGTGGGCTGTGTTTCGGCAGAACACCTGCGTCAGGGGCCATTAAAGTTCAATGTAGTTGGACAATCCCAATGGATACAGTGGTGGAAACATCACATCCAGATTATTCAGTGTAATGACACTGCATCTACGGGTGAGCTGAAGTTGTCTCGTTACACTGAATTAATCTGGATGTGATGTTTCCACCACTGTGTCTGTTAGAATTGGCCAATTACATTGAAGAATCAATCTATTTTGGACCACTAATATTGATGACCCTTGATGCAGGGGTTCTGCTGAAACTTGGCCCGTGTCAGGTCTCCTAATAAAGATTGTTTGCCACGTCCCTTCTTGGGGGTCTACTGTGCTTTTTTGGCTGTGAGTGCTACATTTGAGCAGACTTTATACCACACAGGCAAGATTTGCAAATTGTTTTGTCTGGTTACAGTAATTCTTTACATTTTTGTTTTCTAGGATTTATCAGCTCTGCCAGCCACCTGTAGATGGAGATTTGTAAAGGAAAAAGAAAGCAGAAGACAATCTCCATAAGCTTTCCATAGCCACAGAGGTGCTGAAAGGGACAGAGGCCAGTTTATGCTAATGGCAATGAATTGTGCAAGGAGGGAGATGGCACAGTCTTTACACTTGACTCTCATTTGCGTGCTACATTCTCCTAGAAAGCCAGACAGTTTCTAGACCCAGAGCACCTCATCTGCCTCCCTTCCAAACACCCAAGGATGACATTTTTTTTAATGTTTGCTTTGCCTTGTTGCTGACGTTTTGCAGAATGGACTTTGGACAGAATTATCTTCTGCCAAAAAAAAAAAAAAAAAGAATTCAAAGCTCTGGAAAGCGCCACAGTTACTTAGGCAGAATCAGCGACTGAGCTGATGTGAAATGCACTTTGAATCATGGTGCATGAATGAAATGCAGGACAAAACTCATGGAACCCCACATCACCAGTATCTCCTATCAATATGATTGCCCACTTGCATTGTCAGAGAGCTCAGATCATGGATACGATAGTTTTCTCTGGACCATTGCAGTCGCAATGAAATTTATTAACATATTGATCTAGACTTTTAAAAACATAATAACACAAGTTTCTTTGTTCTTTTAATCTAAATATTTATTCTGGAACCCCATTACACGTCGCATCAGTAAGAACCAGTTTCTACATACTACATTCCTTCCAACTTCTGATGACTGCTTTATTCGACCAGTTATCTCACTGTGGAATATCTCTTCAACGTAATCTTTCTTCTTGTATTCTGGAAATAAAAAAAATTCAGGAGGAGACTTGGAGGACAAGAATTGAAATAAAGGTTTAAACATACAAACATTCAGATCCATTGAATAGAAAGAAGATTTGAAACAAGGTCACAAGTAAAATAGTTATGTTAACTGATATAACAATTTACATCCTGGTGTTAAATACTGTATACAAGGTTTTAAAGGTTGTATTGTCCAAAATGACACAAACCTTAGTGCTGTAAATTATCCAGATGTTCCTGGTTTGCAAATGATTCTATATTATTTAACACTGTTAATATTTAAGTAATGGTTTAATTCAGCTATTATAGATTAATACGTAAAGCATAAAACAGTCGTGTAAATATTGCGCTTATTATTTTTTTTTTGTTCCTGTTTCTTTGTTCATTGTTATCCTTTAATACCTTATGTTCATCCAAAGTACACATTTACACTATGACGGGGTCTTTTACTAAGGCGCGCTGGCGTTTTTAGCGTGCGTTAAAAATGGGCCCCCGTTAAACGCTAAAGATGCCAATGCATTGCTATGGGCGTCTTTAACTTTCGGAAATCACTAAAAACCCATCTGTTCAGGCAAGCCTACCCAAACGATCCAGATTAATTCCCACAAACCCATCTATTCATCACATATCCAGGAGACCATGACAACAACCTAGACTACATCTCCTGCCTCATTTTCCCCTGCTTATCCCCTGTTTCTATCCCCTTTCGCCTCATCGACCCCTCCCCCAATGCTCACCTACCCTTACTCACACCTCTCCTACTCCCTTCACTCTTGCCCATTCCCCTCCACCTCATCTACCCTCCAATTGCTCACTTACCCTTGCTCATACTTCTCCTACTCCCCTCATCCCTGCATTTCTACATTCCTATTTCTTTTATTACTCCGATAATACTCAACTTATTTCTCTCCACCAATACTTTGTGATCCCAATGACTATGTAAGCCGCATTGAACCTGCTTTGAGTGGGAAAGCGCGGGGTACAAATGTAATAAATAAATAAATAATAAATAAATCAAACTTTTAGCGTGCGCCTATTTTTAACGCACGCTAACAACACCGGCGCGCCTAAGTAAAAGATTCCCTGAGTAAATCGTTAGGGGTCTCTGCCCACAGATATGTTCTTCTGAGTGCCTTAGTGATGTTCATTCATCAGATTTCCCCGGTGAGAGGAAACTCAACTTCTTGATTATCCTACCTTTTCTCATATCAAAACTGTATCTTCTTTTAACCTGACTGTGTTAACACTCTGTGATGGATGTACTGGGCTTTTTTCTTCTTTTCATGCTGCTTGTTTCATCCTCATCAAATGAGACAGTCTTGCAAGCTCAAGCCAGCTGTTGGCCATTAGAGGTGTGCATGGCCAAAAAAATAAATTTTTTTCCAATTTTTGGACATTTTTCATGTTCGTGTGACCTGTTCATTTTAGGCATGCAAGAACTTAAACCTGCACACAATTAATTGCATGCATGTTCATTCATAATGTACATATACGTATAGGTGATTTGTGTACAGTTCAAAAATGTAGGTGGCCAGGATGAACCGAATGCGTACTCATGAATGCACTCCTCTATTGGCCAAGTTTCCAGACAAGTGAGCGTGACCGAACTTCATCGCAGACCCCTCCTTCTATAACCGCCTATGGGGCCCAAATACCATAGCAATGTTTAGGATTTAATAAAAGGGGAGCCTTTGAAGTAAGAGTTAACTAAAATCCATTCATGTATAAGTCTGCTTCCTGTCACAGACCATCTGTAGTAGCACAGGCAAGACGCCTTTGTTGTCCCTCGGGACTTGGTTGTTAGTAAAATTAGAAGACGTTTCCTGTGGCCCTGCACTCCTTATCTTTAGAAGCTTTCATGCTGCCCATGCAGTTGAAATTCACTACTGGTCTGGTCTAGTCATCGCAGAGAAGGAGGCATCCATGTTTCATAACTACCAGACTGTAAGATGCACTCTGGGATCCCCTTGGGATGAGAAGTGGTAAAGATATTCAAATTGTTATTATTCTGTTAACTGAATAACAGAGACAAATTAGAGCATAATCTCAACATGAGGGGCGTGGCTTAAATCTTTTGCTACAGCCAGAGTTTTAAATTTGGCGAAATATTGTGTAAGAGCCACTGTAACAACTGGATTTTAGATTTTTAATCACTCACCCTTGCAAATCAAAGCTCAGTTAGGTAAAGTCTGTAGTTAGTTGCCTGCCCAAGAAAGCTTACACTTTAAAGGTTAGATTTACTAATATGCATTAACGCACATTAAAGTTATTTAGCATGCATTGTGTGATGGAGACTCCATTATTTTCAATGGGGCCTATTTAATAACTCACATTAATGTATGTTAGCAAATCTAGCCCTAAATGTGTGATTGAGGCAGTGGAGGATACACAGGGAGCATCTGTGGAAGAAGCGCAATTTGAACCCTAATATCCTCGGTTTACAGCCCACTGCTCTAACCCCACACTCCATCCTTTGTATCTGGTGGAGTAATAACTTGAGGACTCAGCCCTTTTTGTCCTCTCTTCACCCTTGTTAAGTTACTATCTTTGCAGTGCCTGCCGTGCAACAGAGACAAATATTTTAAAAAAAAACCTAAACATTCGGACATACAAAAAATACAAGTAACATCATACATTGATTAAGTCAGTACAATGAATGATTGTATAAGGGCATTTTGCAGGATGCACTGTAATGTTTTTAAATTAAATTGTGATTCTCATTAAAATGAATAGGTGACTTGTTTTATTAAAAACTGGTTTATGTTTTAAAGGCATTGAATTTGCTTTCTTTCTGTATTGTGCCTTTATTTTTTCAGATGATTGGAGAAAGCTCCCTTTATGAACTATGGAGCAGAATTGAAATATACTGGTAAGATTGACGGAGTTGGGGGGGGGTCCCTTTTGGAAGTGAGCAGCTATTTGGCCTTCCTGTCCCCCACACACCGCGGTGCAGGTTTATGCCTGTCAAAGCTCTGTACTCTATAGTTCAGATAGTTGATAGTTGTACAGGTAGGGTTAACATATATCCGGATTTACCCGGACCAGGGGCGTATCTGAGGTTCGGCGGTAGGGGGGGGCAGGGGCTAGAGTGAGGGGGCACATTATAGCCCCCCCTACCGCCGTCAGCCCCCCCCACCGCTGTCAACCCCCCCCTACCGCCGTTAACACTCCCTCCCTCCCCCGCCTACCCCGAGGTCCGCTTCCTCCGGCTTTTTAAAATATTGCTTCAGCTGGCGGGGGACCCCAACCCCCCGCCAGCCCAGCCGCGATCTTTAACTTTTTCATCCTCGTCGTGCAGCGCGCTGTGAAAGCTGCATGCATCTTTAGATCCAGTTGGATGGAGTCTGTCATTGGGGGAAGCACATCTAAATGGCTACGTTCATCATTTGGGCGTAGATATCCCTTCCCCTTCTTGAAATCAGAGTTGGGCATCCATATTCTGGCCCCTCCCCAGTTCCATCCAAAACACTTCTTGACAATGCCTTCTTCTCATATGTACTTTACGCAGTTTTAGACATCCCTAACCCAGCTTTATAAAATTGTGATTTAGATGTATGGACATGTAAATGCCGGGTTTTGGACATCTAAAATATAAATAAAATGTCTGTAATAAGGGCTATAACTTTATATGTGAATATAGCAGATGTCCCTAGGGATTGAGTTGGGTGGAGTTTAGACTTTATGTATATACTTTACAGAATCCCCATCCTTAGCCACCTTTAAATCTAGATTGAAAGCCCACCTCTTTACATTGCTTTTGACTCGTAACCACTCGCCTCCACCTACCCTCCTCTCCTCCTTCCTGTACACATTAATTGATTTGATTTGCTTACTTTATGTTTTGTCTATTAGATTGTAAGCTCTTTGAGCAGGGACTATCATTCTTCTATGTTTGTGCAGCGCTGCGTACGCCTTGTAGTGCTATAAAATGCTAAATAGTAGAATCCAAAGTATATGATGTGTATAACCCACCAAACATACAAGTGTGTTTTTAGGCTTGCTCTGGCGTGTACACATGTGCTTGCCCCTACTGGTTACATGTTAAAGTGGTAAATATGTACTTTCTCTTTCTAAAATTGCAGTTTTTTTAGACATATCCACTGTGTCTACAATTAACTTTTCATATGACCTTTATGCTTGGGTGGGAGTCAGACTCCCACTTACACATGTTAACTTACAGAAGACTGTAAGTTATGAGTTTATCTATGACATTTAAGTGCTAACAGTTATACCAGTTCTGTGGCCCAGAACATTTAAACACGAATGTACGTTAGAATTCTAAAAAGGAAAGTAAGCCTACATTCTTTTATAAGACAGGTTCCTACCAGGAACACAGTTATAGAATGTCTCTTTCAGGGGCCATCTAGCCTGGTATCCTGTTTCCAACAGTGACCAATCCAGGTCACAAATATCTGACAGAAACCCAAATAGTAGCAACATTCCAAGAATCCCAAAGAGAAACAAGATTCCAGAATTTCAAAGAGTAGTAACATTCCATGCTACCAATCCCGGGGCAAGCGGTGACTTCCCCCTTGTCTGTCTCAATAACAGACTATGGACATTTCCTCCAGGAACGTATTCAAACCTTTTTTAAACCCAGATAGGCTAACCGCTGTTACCACATCCTCTGGCAAAGAGCTCCAGAGCGTAACTATTCATTGAGTGAAAATATATTTCCTCCTATTTGTTTGAAAAGTATTTCCATGTAACTGTCTTGGGTGTCCCCTAGTCTTTGCACTTTTTGCAAAAGTAAAAAATCGATTCACTTCTACCTGTTCTACACCATTAAGTATTTTGTAGACCTCAATCTTATCTGCCCTCAGCCGTCTCTTCTCCAAGCCCTAACCTTTTAATCTTTCCTCATGAGAGGAATTCATCCCCTCTATCATTTTGGTTGTTCTTCTTTGAACCTTTTCTAATTCCACTATATCTTTTTTGAGATACAGTAACCAAAACTGAATGCAACACTCAAGGTGAGGTCGCACCATGGAGCGATACAGAGGCATTATAGTATTCTTGGTCTTATTTACCATCCCTTTCCCAATAATTTCTAGCATTCTGTTTGCTTTTTTGGCAACCACCGCACATTGAGTTTGTGCTCAAAGAGTCATCTGTGAACTGCAGAGCACTTTGCAGAAAGGTCAGTTTCTCCCTGAGGCAGCAGTTAAATATTGCAAAACAGTGGCCAGCGTTGGGGAGACCTTGATCTGCTCAAAAGCTAAGCAGCTTTTGGCGGGGCAAGATGGCGGCTGAGAGGTCGCTCCTATCCCACCTACCTCAGTTTTCCTGGTGACTCGAATTTCTTCTACCTCTATGCCTAAGAGGAGGGGCAGACAACGCGCTGGTCCCGCGGTGCCAGTCCTGACAATTGTGGGCTCTTTGGAACGATTTCTTCTTCCAGGAATGGCTTCAGGTGCTATGACTTCGCTATCGGAGAGTGTGGGAAAAGGTGAGCTGCGCCTCTGCTTAGAAGCAGAGACAACGCTAAGCCCCGAAGTACGGACTGCTCCTCCCATGCCGGCGGATACGTCGAGAAGAGGCCAGGAAACCCTTAGTCCCCAAGAGGCGCTAGGGCTTCCCGGCGTGGGACCCAGCTCAGACGGAATACCGCCGACTATTTCTGCACAAGTAGATGCGGATCAACGGGAAGGAAATGCTCTCATTGAAAACCAACTGACGAAGGTGACACGTCTTCCGAAAGAATCTTCGGCAGAGCTTGATTCATCAAGTAAGTTCTTTTTGCCAAAGAAACCAGAAAAAATTACATTAGAAGCTATTTGGGAAGCTCTAATGGGCCTGGAAACTTCTTTATGGGAGGAGTAGCCTAGTGGTTAGTGCAGTGGACTTTGATCCTGGGGAACTGAGTTCAATTCCCATTGCAGCTCCTTGTGACTCTGGGCAAGTCACTTAACCCTCCATTGCCCCTGCTACAAAATAAGTACCTGAATATATGTAAACCACTTTGAATGTAGTTGCAAAAACCTCAGCAAGGCGGTATATCAAGTCCCATTTCCCTTTCCCCCTTTCCCTTATGACATCACAATATCAGAAGTGAGCCAAGTAGCGGGCAATCAAGCCATTGTGACATCACTGATGAGGTTGGCTCTTATTAGTGGAATGAGTGGAGGCGCAGCCTAGTGGTTAGTGCAGTGGACTTTGATCCTGGGGAACTGAGTTCAATTCCCTCTGCAGCTCCTTGTGACTCCGGGCAAGTCACTTAACCCTCCATTGCCCTTGGTACAAAATAAGTACCTGAATATATATAAACCGCTTTGAATGTAGTTGCAAAAACCTCAGAAAGGCGGTATATCAAGTCCCATTTCCCTTTCCCTCAAAACCTTTTTCCTTTAATCCAACAATCTCAAATCTTATCATAAAAAATACCAACACTAGAGGGAACTATATTAACTATGAATAAAACACTAGAGATTAATACAAAAGACATACAAATTCTCCAACAAACTCAAGTTAACTTAATAAAAGAAAACTTGCATCTTCAGAATAAAATAGAAAATTTGGAAAATCAGCAGAGATCCAATACAGTGCAATTGATAAATTTTCCTAAACAGGTTTCAGTTGTTCCACTTCAGTCATATACCTTTAAAAGGTATATGACTGAAAGTCTGAAGATTCCTGAACAAGCATACCCCCCCCCCCCCCCCCCCCCCCCCGGTCTCAAAAATTTATTATTTGGGAGGTGGGACTGGTGGTTGGGAGGAGGGGATAGTGCTAGGCAGACTTATACGGTCTGTGCCAGAACCTACTACTACTACTACTACTTAGCATTTCTATAGCGCTGCCAGGGTTACGCAGTGCTGTACAAGTTTAAACATGGGGAAGGACAGTCCCTGCTCAAGAGAGCTTACAATCTAAAGGTAACAAGCTATGTAGTCAGTATAGGTATCATGAATGGGGAAGGTGGTTAGGCGCCAAAAGCAAGGGAGAAGAGATGGGCTTTGAGTAAGGACTTGAAAATGGGCAGGGAGGGTGCATGGCGTATGGGCTCGGGAAGTCTGTTCCAGGCATAAGGTGATGCGAGGCAGAAGGGGCGGAGTCTGGAGTTAGCGGTGGTGGAGAAGGGTACAGAACCGGTGGTGGGAGGCGGGACTGGGGGTTGGAAGGCGGGGATAGTGCTAGGCAGACTATACGGTCTGTGCCAGAGCTGGTGGTGGGAGGCGGGGCTGGTGGTTTGGAGGCAGGGCTAGTGCTGGGCAGACTTATACGGTCTGTGCCCAGAAAAGGACAGGTACAAATCAAGGTAAGGTATACACAAAAAGTAGCACATATGAGTTTATCTTGTAGGGCAGACTGGATGGACCGTGCAGGTCTTTTTCTGCCGTCATCTACTATGTTACCATGTTATTATGTTAAAAAATGAGATGTACCAACTGGTTGATGAAGGGACTGGAGTAACTTTTGACACTTTGAATTTGAATCTAACACAGACTTTGGAAGATGATAACTTGGGTCTAACAGCAGCATCTCTTATAGTGACTTTTGTATTACAACCAGATAGAGATTGGTTACGGAAACAATTTTTTCTTCATAGAGATCAGCTTTTTTTGAATGATAAAGTTAGAATGTTTCCAGATGTCTCTACAGCGTTTCGACAAGATTCCAGGTACTTATCTGAGGCAGTTCTAACCCCGCTGGTAGGATTGAACGGTTTCCAGGACAGGGGGTACTGAAAGTGCAGCATAAATGAACACGCTTCTGATGAAGCAAGGGTGAAACAGTAGTGCTGTAGAGCGGGTTAGAACTGCCTGGAATCTTGTTGAAACGAGCGCTTTCTTCTTTTAAAGAAAACAAAATGAAAAAAAAATGATGAAAATAGAAAATCAGGTGTTGTTAAGCACTGGAGGTTTTTTTTTAGAACTAATGACGAAGCAGGGCAGGCCATCAGTCCAAAATTGAATTTAGACGTGACCCCAGCCACTGTAGTCCTTTTCCTCCTGCTTGAAAGCAAATTGACTGCAACTTTCTTAATCGATGTAGTGATGGTTTTTACTTATGACCAGAAGATGGCGCTAATTCACTTGGTAGGCGCAATATGCTATATTCTTTTTGTCTCTTGTTAGTGTAAGATAATTTTAGTGGTCAAAACTATCTTCCAAAAACAAGACAGTTTGACCACTATTTTGCCCCAACTCTATCCTGGTGGTCAAAATAGAGATTCGTTGGCATTATGCATACCCTAGAGGAAAGTAGGGACATGATACAAACATTGTAATACTTAAAAGGTATTAATATACAAGCTCATTTTTTTTCGGTGGTGGGGAAGTGGTAGAACTAAAGATTATGAGTTGAGGTTGCAGGGTGGTAGGAGCAACATCAGGAAATACTTTTTCACAGAAAGAGTGGTAGATGCCTGGAATGCCCTCGCAGGGGAGGTTGAGACAAAGATGGTGTTGGAATTCAAGAATGCATGAGATAACGACAGGAAAACTGCGTAGAAAAAGGATGGAATCCAAATGAAGCAAAACTTAAATTACCTCATAACCAGCATGAGCTTTGACGGCAGCTCCAGAGGTTGGGAAGTAAGAACAATGCCAGGTAGACTTCTGGGTCCTGTAAATGGCAAAGACAGATCAGAGTCGAGACTGGAGTGGGCTTTGACGGTATCTCCAGTAGTTGAGAAGTAGGACTGATACTGAGTAGACTTCTATGGTCTGTGGACCAAAATTTTCAGGGAGCGATCGAAATTATGCATTTATATATTGTATTACATTCAAAGCATATGCTTTGATTGAATAAACAATGCTAGTTAGTGAAGGGGGGGGGGGGGGGGGGCAAGACATTCTTAGTACTGAAAACAAGTTGCCAACTGCCCTGTTTATGATACCACATGAATTAGGGGCACCTGTGCGAGTGTCAGATACAACTCTGGCTAACTTTTGTCGGGCAGACTGGATGGACCGTACAAGTCCTTATCGTCCCATGTTTACTATGCAAATGTGGAGTAGTAGCCTAGTGGTTAGTGCAGTGGACTTTGATCCTGGGGAACTGAGTTCAATTCCCATTGCAGCTCCTTGTGACTCTGGGCAAGTCACTTAACCCTCCATTGCCCCTGGTACAAAATAAGTACCTGAATATTCATAAACCGCTTTGAATGTAATTGCAAAAACCTCTGAAAGGCGGTATATCAAGTCCCATTTCCCTTTCCCTTCCCTAAATATCTGCTCTAAGGTCAACCAGTGTAATTTAACTGGTCACATCATTTTAAATATTGGCCCAAAGTTGGTACCTTTAGAGGGTTAAATGACTTGCCCAGCCTCATAAGGAGCTACAGTGGGAGTTGAACCCTGGCTTCCTTGGTTTTCGGGCTGCAGCTATTACGCCAACGAAGAGGTAAAACTAAATTGTGTCATTTATTTTGTCATTTCAGATTGAAAATGATAAGAAACAACATACTTTCTTGTTATATCCATGTTGTTTTTAGATGACAGCATGTCCCTAATGCAGATAGATCTTCCGGCAAGTAGTTTATGCTTGCATTAGCCGTCTGAAATTTCAGTTCCAGAAGGCACTGCATTAGTTTGCTTACTCAAACAGAAGATGGCGGTGTGGGTCTGGCCTGGAACTCATGTGGGCAATGAAGCAGAAATGGTGCACAGAAGAGTCACAGCTGGCTGTCATGTAGAGCTTTTGTGTAAAGAACTGGGGATTATAAGTTTAATACATAATACAAAGTAGGCAATTAACCAGAAAGGCCACAGATCTTGTGAGCAAAATCCCCGGGGCCCAGGGCTGCCAAGAGACAGAGCCAGACCAGGGACAGGGTCGCCACAGCTCCCGCCCCCCCCCCCCCACACACACTTGGGCTGCCGCCACCACCAACCCTCTCCCCCACTCGGGCCACTGCCACCCCCACCACCTTACCTTCTTGCCTCTGCTCCTTCCTCAGTCTGTCTCTCTTCTGCTCCTGTGTGCCAGGACCCGGGTTATTGTGTTAACGTAATCATCCGGGTCCTGACACAAAGGAGCAGGAGAGAGACAGACCGAGGGAGCAGAACCTTTTGAGGCTGGGCCCCCCTTTGGAGGGCAAGCCCAGGGAATCTTGCCCCCTCTGCCCACCCTGTCGGCAGCCCTGCTGGGGGGTCTCATCTAGTTTCTCATCATTGTGATCTTCTAGGGTCAATGTTCAGAAAACTACCAAATGTATCAACCTTTCACCTATGAATATTTAGTGACATTGTAGCACTGTGTATATAGAGAGTGCCACAGAAAATTCTTACAGACTGTCACAAGGTGGAGCAAGGGTGGAGCATTGACGTTTCACCTAACTATATGGATGCTGATAGTCAGCCACTAATTGAAGTGGGGAAACAACTCGTGTTGCCTAAGGCAACGTGCCTTGGAATGGAAAAGGCAAGTAAAAATCTAAAATCTAGATCCAAAATCCAGAGCAAAACTATAGGTCCTGACAGCCATAGAAACTCAAAGAACCACTTACTAATTACCCACAGGGACAGTGAGCAGTTTTGAAATTGGTATTATTAACATTTGTATAGTGCTACCAGATGCAAGTAGTGCTGAACACCTGACACAGAGAGACAGTCCCTGCTCGATAGAGCTTACAATCTAAAAATACAGACAGATAAGACAATTAAGGGTGAGGAAAGTACTGGGTGAGAAGGAACAAGGATAGGGGAATTGAGTAGTGGTTAGGAGCCAAAACATTCCATCTAGAATCTCCAATAGTAGCAACATTCCATGTAGAATCTTAATAGTAGCAACATTCCATGTTCCACTGCACTGACCACTAGGCTACTCCTCCACTAGCAACATTCCATGTAGAAGCCTGCCCTTGCAGATCAGCAACACGGACGCACAGGCTTCTGTTTCTGTGAGTCTGACGTCCTGCACTGCACTGACCACTAGGCTACTCCTCCACTAGCAACATTCCATGTAGAATCTCCAATAGTAGCAACATTCCATGTAGAATCTTAATAGTAGCAACATTCCATGTTCCACTGCACTGACCACTAGGCTACTCCTCCACTAGCAACATTCCATGTAGAAGCCTGCCCTTGCAGATCAGTAACACGGATGCGCAGGCTTCTGTTTCTGTGAGTCTGACATGCAGGACGTCAGACTCACAGAAACAGAAGCCTGTGCCGCCGCGTTGCTCATCTGCAAGGGCAGGCTTCTACATGGAATGTTACTACTATTAACATTTGTATAGCGCTACCAGATGCACGCAGCGCTGAACACCTGACACAGAGAGACAGTCCCTGCTCGATAGAGCTTACAATCTAAAAATACAGACAGACAAGACAATTAAGGGCGAGGAAAGTACTGGATGAGAAGGAACAAGGATAGGGGAATTGAGTAGTGGTTAAGAGCCAAACGCAGTGGTGAAAAGGTGGGTTTTCAGCACAGATTTGAAAACAGGTAGAGATGGAGCTAGGCGTACAGGCTCAGGAAGTCCATTCCAGGCATAAGGTGCCGCGAGGGAAAAGGAACGAAGTCTGGCGTTAGCAGTGGAGGAGAAGGGGGACGGCAAGAGAGATTTATCCAGCGAGCGGAGTTTACGGGGAGGAATGTAGGGAGAGATGAGAGAGGAGAGGTAATGGACCATTTAGGGGGTAATTTCCACATGGTTTATGGCTTGTACTGATCTTGCAGCACCTGTGCACTGCTGATTTATCAGCTAAACCTGTACCAATCTCTGAGTGAAGACATTTTGCCTAAAATTCCACGGAATTTTATTACAACAGGCATATGAATAACAGGTTACTTACTGAATAAAGTCTGGGAAGTGTGTGGGAGGAGGGTGGGGGAGATGATGAATCAGTTCAAAAGCACTGGGATGCTGCCGCCACTGCTAATTACTTGAACTGTAGTGCAAACTCTGTAAAGCAGGTGAAAACAAGAAACTTTGCTGAAGGGAGGAGAGAACAATTGAAGATGCTCATAGAAGCCCAGGGGGCCTTTCTTCTTTCTTCAAAACACACAAATGGAATTGGGGGGGGGGGGGGGGGGGGGGACACAGATACAGCAAGCAAGCAGCACAGAAGTAGGAGCAGGGATCATGTGCCTAGAGGGAACCAATGAGAACAGAACTACAACTAATAGGAAGTATGCCAAACTAGTAGTTCATAGTACAAATGGATTATAAATATAACTAGTATAAAAGGCCCGTTTCGGTAGGCAATGAAACGAGCGCAGAAAACCATCCCCGGCCGCCATCGCGTACCTGTGCTGAAGACAGCCAAAGTTCTCTTCTCGTCTGCGCCGGCGATTGTTGTTGAATGATCATCTGTTGAAGTTTCTGTGCGTGCGTCTGATGTCAGACGCACGCACAGAAACTTGAACCGATGATCATTCATCAAGCAACGCCCCGGCGCAGCCGAGAAGAGGAGTTTGGTTGTCGTCAGCACAGGAACGCGGCGGCGGTGTGGTAGGGTTTTTGGTGGAAAGGGGGGTGTCAAGAGGGTTGCGGCAGGGAGGTACAGGGGTCAGTTACGCGGAGGGGTGGGTGTTGAAATCGGAGGGAGGGGGAGTCTGGAACTCAGTGGGAGGGGCGTGAGGGGGCCTTGAACGGGATGGATGGGAGGGAGTGACGTGTGTGTGTGGGGGGTGCTTTGGTGATGCGCCGGGGGGGGGGGGGGGGGTTCTGTGTTGCCCCGCTCCCTGTCACTTGCTCAGTCAGTGTGTTCTTAGCTGCCTAGCAGACCACCTCCGAGGGATCCACGGTCCCAGGCTTAAAGAAATGAGCTTTCAACATTTTTCTAAAGGGTAAGTAGTCGTTAATTGTTCGGATAGATCTTGGTAGAGCATTCCAAAGCTGGCTGCCAAAAAAGGAGAACCTTGGTGCATAGTAGGTCTTGTATTTAATTCCTCTGCAGTTGGGAAGGTGTAGGTTGAGATAAGTTCGTGAGGACATAAATCTATTTCTGGCAGGGAGGCCGATCAAATCACTGTTATGTTACACAATTGTTCTATTCCGCAATATACCCCCCAAAATAGTTCTATGTGGATTATATAATTAAGAGAATTGGACCAATCATCTGGGAATAAGTGAGTCTTTAAATTCTTTTGATAAATCAAATAGTTTGATAGAAGGCAGATCGACTGTGGTAAAGAATTCCACAGAAAAGCAGCTTGGTAGTACAGAGAAGAATCGAACATTTTAAATCTTTTAACCTCTCTAGGTGATGGAAAATAAAGCAGCAATTGATTATGAGTTCAACTGCTTACGCCATTAGAAAGAAGGACTACCCAATCGACTAAATGGTGGAGGCAATGCATGCTGATTTCTCTCATGAATATTCATTGTGGATAGCCTGAAAACCTGACTGGCTGGGGTGTCTCCAGGACCAGGTTTGGGAATCACTGGCCTATAGAATACTATACGTTACATGCATAGCTCCGGTATTTAGATGTGAGCATTTATACCAGCTTATATATACTCGGTTATATGCATAAGTAGGAGTGTTGCCTATGTCTCACCCATGCTCTGCCCCTTTGGATGCTCCCTTGCAAATATATTATGCTGGTTGTGACAAAACAGTGAGTTTTTAAGCCTGTAAAACTGCCTTCATTAATTCTTGAAATAATTTCTCCTATTGGCCAGCAGGTGGTGTTTCCTTACTTTAAACTTTTAGAGGAATGGCCATTCTTTCTTTAGTCTGGCACAGATAGGAAGTAAGATGCAGTATACGTTTGAAAACTTGCCGTTCTGGGCTCTGATTGGCCCAGGAGCTCAATTCATCTAGGATGTGCAGACTTTTTCCTCCAGTCTTAGCCAGGGAGAAAAGAGAGAAATATCTATTTGCTGAGGCCCTGTGAACAGTTATATTTAATAACCTGTGAGCTGCTATATATCCTGAACTCCCCAGGTACTATTTAGATAGTAAACAAATGTTTAGATAGTTTTATAAGTAATCCTATTTCAGTTACCTGTTATTTGTTTGCTGATTGCACCTTTCCTGTTCATTGTTCTAATTTTTCATGACAATAAACATTTTTAGTTTATTGCCCCTGCTTGTCTGGACTGACTAAGAATCCTGGTGGTTTGTGTGTTGGTCTGTGAGTGCTTTCTAGAAACTGTGGGACCACTCTGAGTGTGGTCCCAGTAACCTAGAAATCACTGGGGATAATTTGAGAGCGGGAGACTTGCCCAGGAGGCAGGAGGGTGCTAGTGTAGAGCACAAGTGGCAGGTACAGGCAGACCTGAGCTGTGATGGGGATAGACCCTCTAAGTGGCTGTGGGGTAGCCCCAGGTGGGTGGCTAGGCGTTTTATGACACAGGTATCTGCAGAAGAGCACTTAGGTGGCATGCTAGCATTTACCTGTGCAAGTGGAACATGAATGCATAAATACTAATATTTTAAACTAGTAAAAAAGGCCCGTTTCTGACACAAATGAAACGGGCGCTAGCAAGGTTTTCCTCATTTAGCAGTTGCCTGTGAGGTGCGATGCCCCCCCTCCCGGCACCATCCCACCCACGGCGATGCATCCGGCCGCAGCCATCCAACCCACAGTGCCCATCGCACCCACCTTTGTGTTGGTTTGGCGGCGGGGGACCCGGAACCCCGCCACCACAAGTCCTGTGTGCTGACTACGGCGTCATCGTCGGCCTTGGTAGCTGTGCAAGGCGGAGTTCTGTGCGTCTGACGTCATGCACGTGCAGGACATCAGACGCACAGAAGCCCTGCCTCCACAGGCTAGGAACGCCGAAGATGACGCCGTAGTGAGCAGACAGGGCTCGTGCTGGCGGGGTTTCGGGTCCCCCGCCGGCAAAGCAAGGCGAAGGTGGGTGTCTCAGGAGGGGGTTGTTGCGGGGGGGTGCTGGAAGTCCTTGTGTTCAGCTGCAGCTTTAGGGGGGGTCTACGAATCTGTGGGCGGGGCTTGTATTTTTTGAGGTTTGGTGCGCGGGGGGGGGGGGGGGGTGTTGGATGTGGGAACAGTGGTCTCCGGAGTCATTTGCACTCCGGAGCTTTGGAGGTGCGTCCCCGTTCCGCGGGTGGGTTGGCAGGGGGAGGAGGAGCATGTTTCCCTACTCCTACTCCTCCTCCCCCTGCGTGGGTGCGAACTGTTTGTTTAGTTGATTTTTTTTTCCTGCCTTCGACGTCATGATGTTTGACGTGAGGGTGGGGCACAGGTCAGTGGGGTGGCTTCACCACCATGAATCCACGAACCGTTCTGGGAGACTGACTGACTTCAGTGACGTTGTTATGGTATAAGCCAATCATCAGAATTAAATGTGTAGCATGATGTTGTGTTGGATCAGATACATATATATACACCAATATATTTGTGCAGCTTTTAAAAATACACTGCAGCAGAACTGGCTTTCATTCCAAAAGCCCTCTTCCCTCTCCCTTTGGGGGACATTTAAGAGACAGGTACTGTGCTTCAAAGAGAAATAAAACTCTCTCTGCCCTCCCACCTAAAAGGACTGAACAAAAGCATGACTAAGGTGGGTACCTGGATGCTCATCAGGACATCTCTGAAAACCAAAGACCCAAGAGACCGAAAGTCTGGAGAACCCATTGAAGATAAAGACTTCAGAGGGGAAACCATAAACAAGACATTTGATTGTCAAAGGTATACCTGTCCCTCCCATCAGCTTTCAGACATGTGCAGAAAGGAAGGACTTGTAATGTGTATCTGCTCCAGAGACTGAGCAGGAAGCCTTTTCACATCAAAAGACCATTTGTCAGCAAGATCCAGACAGCAAGTCTTGTGATGTCATAAGACATGAGACCAAGATACCACAGTGCTTTGCAAATGCCCAAGGGTCGTGTGGAAACCAGGAAACCAGGACAAAGATCCACATGGCATATCCTCCTGCAGCTTGCAAGATATAAAAGCAAAAGCTGTTTCCCCAAGATTCAGATTCTCTTCAACTGCAAGCAACTCAGATCCACTCACTGCAGAAGCTCTCCTGTCCTGCAAACATGTGCTTACCTAATGCTGTTCATACTGTGTAACAAGGACTTGTAAGTAACATAACTTTTGATCTAGACCTGCTACCTTGCCTTACTTAAGCACAGATTATCTGTAAAGATCTCTTAAAACCTACCTCTCGTGTACAATTGTATATTAAATCAACCTTTTTGAAGCTAAAAATACAGTCTCTTTGTGTTCTGAGTATATGGTATATTTTATATATACTTAATTTATTTAATTTATTGCAATTATCACCTTTGGTGATTGGTGGAGAAATTAATATCCTAAAACTTATAAATACAGCACCTGCTCTTAAATTATAAACAGTAGCGAGTGCTCTAGAGCTCTTTCCCCCAAGATAAATCATTTCTTGTAACAACGTCAGTGTCCTCAGAATGTTGAGGTTGCTTTTTATTATAGTAGATATTTACGTGCATAAGACAGACATAAATACTGGTGCCTACTGCTTAGGTTATAGAATTGCACTGTTTGTGGATAAAAGTAGGATCTCTAGCTTGCCAAGTAGCCACATTTTATCCATATTATAAGAGGCCGGCCCAGTGAGAGGCATTTACTAGGTGGGAATTGCTCCTACCTGGATAAAGTGCTGGTGAATATTAACCCCAATATTTTTAGCTAAATCATTTACATTCTGGTCCATAGCAGAGCTTATGTGCACTAATACTTTCAAAAAGTACAAAGACTAGGGGACACTCAATGAAGTTACTCTTCAAAGCAAATAGGAGGAAATATGTTTTCACTTAATGAATCATTAAGCTCTGGAACTGATTGCCGGGGGATGTGGTAACGGCAGAGTTAAAGTATCTGGGTTTTAAAAAGTTTTGGACACGTTTCTGGAGGAAAATTCCATAGTCTGCTATTAAGACAGACATGGGGAAGCCACTGCTTGCCCTGGGATTGTAGCATGGAATATTGCTACTATTTGGGATTCTGCCAGGTATTTGTGATCTGGATTGGCCACTACTGGAAACAGGATACTGGACTTGATGGACCATTGCTCTGACCCAGTATGGCTATTCTTATGTTCTTACGTAATCAGTTGTATGCATGATGAGATAAAGATACTTGATGATACAAAGAAAATAAAACGGACTTATCTGCCTCTCCCATCTGTAGATTCCTACCCTTTTACCAGCCTTCTTACTTGCAGTCTCATTGTTGGCTCGCTGAGTCACTCTTCACATGTGGTTGCTTGAACTTCTCCAACTCATTAATCTCTCCTGGAATCTGGGACTTGCAGATCTCAACCTGTGGATGCACTCTCTCACAGACCTTGGCCTTGTTGGCCAAAGAACCCTCTCCTTAAGCCTAGGTACTTCTCTTAGGGCCCTGGCACTCCAAAAGAAAAGTGGACCAAGATCCCTCCTTTTCAATGGGTTTCATACTCCTTTGCACACCAATGGCTGCTCTATTGGGAAGGGTCATTAGCATATACCCTGCCCCATTTCACATACATACAAGAAGCAATTGTTGAGTTTCTGAAACTACTAAGTCATAGCAAGGAGATTATCTATCTACATATATATACAGTGATACCTGGGTTTTCGTCAATAATCCGTTCGAAAACAATCGGCGAAATCCGAAACCAACGAAAGTCGAGGCAATTATTTCCATATGAATAAAAAAAGCACAAAACAATGGAAAGCAATGGAGGTACGGTGAGGTACCAGAATACATGCTTGAATTGGTTGATCTACCACCCAGAAACAGAACCAGTTCCTCGCGATCATATCTGAACTTACATTACCCAGACTGTAATGGCTTAAAGTATAAATCAATTTATGCCTCAAACTTCACTTACATTGGCACTCAACTGTGGAACACCTTACACAAATTAGCAAAAACTACCCAGAACTACCTAAATTTTAGGAAATCATTGAAAACAGTATTGTTTAAGAAGGCCTATTCCCCAGGTTCAACATAATCAGAATTATTCCCTTACTATTATATGATCCAATGGACTCTAATTACACCTTATTATCTTCTTATTTACTACTGATTAATTGTTAATTATATCCTACTTCAATACCCATCGCTGTTCAACTGTTATTTCTGTTCTGCTCAATTTGAAAAATTGTATTTCTTGCATTGTAACTTAGTACAGTATTATTGTAAGCCACTTTGAGCCTGCAATCAGTGGGAAAAGGTGGGATACAAATGTGATAAATAAATTGTTTGGCTAGACGCGAGAAACACCGCCACATTGAGCAGGAGAACGCGTTTTTGCAAAATTAGCAGTGAGGTCACATGGGCATGCCTACGAAATCCGAGACAAATGTTTTGCAGAAAAAATCTACGAAAACCGAAATCGACGATAACCGAAGTCAATGAAAACCAAGGTATTACTGTATATATATAGGAGAGAGAGAGATACACACACGTACATGCATGCAGTCACAATCATTCATTTAATAATCCTATATAATAAAACGCACCTCCAACATTCTGAAGCTGACTGCATGGCTGAGGCATTCCTGCTCTCTGTATCCATCTCCTGAATTGACATCACGTACTTCCGGGTTCATCACAAGCAGAAGTGACCAACCACATGAGGTTTCTCGGCTTCAGAATGTTGGAGGTGCATTCTATTAAATAGGATTGGTCAGTTCCTTGAAGCACAGCCAGATCTCAGCGTCCTGCACAGTAACGCTCAGACACCAGAGAGAGAGAGGGTGGGGGGGGGGGGGGGGGCTGACACCAGAGAGAGGGAGGGAGGGGGGCCTTACACCAGAGGGGGGGTATCTCTGTCACACACACACTCTCTCTCTCACACACTCTCTCTCTCTCTCACAGTCAATGTCTTTCTCTTTCTCACTCTCACACACACTGTCTCTCACACACTATGTCTCACACTGTATCACATTCACTCTCTGTGTGTCACACAGTCACTCACACACTCTCTTGGTCTCATACACTCAGTCTGACAGAGAGTCTGTGTCTCACACACACACTCTCTCTCTTGCACACACTGTATCTGTGTGAAACACACTCTCTCTCTCATACTGTGTCTCACATACGCACTTGCACACACTCTCATTCTCACACACACACACACACACACTCTCTCTCTCACAGACACACTCGCACCCAGACTCTCTCACACACTCGCACATTCACTCTCTCTCACACACACACAGTCACTCTCACATACACTCTCTCAAACATACACACTCCAAGGAAAACCTTGCTTGCGCCCGTTTCATTTGTGTCAGAAACGGGCCTTTTTTTTTTACTAGTATTTAATAATATATATTTGTAGCCATAAAAACTGTATGGAGCCTGCTTTCAAAAGGTGTTCTGTTCTGTATCTGTGCAATTCTACAGAAGTTAGCACCCTCTAGAGACAGAATGATCTCTGCTGATGAATCCAAGGAGAAAACAATCGAACCATACACCATATAATCTAAGTATTGGTTAGTAAACAGCTCCCACAGCACAGATTGTCATTCCTGTAGCTCCTGATCGACCACATGTTCCTATAATGATGGAAAACAATAACAAAGCTGTTGGAGCAATTCAAATTGGTGTGAAAAATATATTAAGCTCTGCCAAGAAAATAATTCTGTCTTTTTAATACTCTGGAAGGGTTGGGGTTGGCCCGGTGGCTCCGTGCTGTACATTGTCTTAGGAAAAGATGGAATTTGAATTGAGTTCACAGTCCCTGGATGGAGGGAAGCAGGGACTCTCAGCTTTCTCTCAGGGGTGATAACCGGTGGCCAGACTTAAGGATTCAAGTTAATCAGATTTCAGAGGGAGCTGAGTTTTGCAGCCTCTAACCAAGGACAGGTCACCAATTTAACCCCTTGTTGTGGTTAGGTGTGTCCCAATCCCTGCTTGGGTTATTGCATTCTTAGTTATTCAACGTTGAACTGATAATGGTATAGACTGTTCAAGGTGAGTCGTTTAGGGAGTAGGTGTTCCTAGACCTCCTGTCAGGGGTGGACTGAGAATGATCTGGGTCCGACACACCCTCTACCACCGCGCTGCTGCCCCCTACCACCACAGTCCTACCTGAAGGGCCCTGGTGGTCTAGTAGTCTCTGTGGGGGGGGGGGCATGTTCTTTCCTGCCTGCTGTGCTGCCGCTATTCCCTCGCCTTCCGGCACAACCATGTTTTCAAAATGGTGGCCAAGACTTCCCGCGGTAGTCTCGCAGGTCTCTACAGTCTTGCAAGACTTCCACAGGGAGTCTCGGCTGCCATTTTTAAAGTACGGCAGTGCCGGGCTGGGGGAATAGCGGCAGCATAAAGGGCAGGAAAGAGCATGTTAACCCCTGCAGAGGCCACTAGATCACCAGTGGTGCGCCTTTAAAGGTAGGACTGGGGAGGGCTGTAGTGTGCAGCGGGCATACGGGCAGTGATTAGCACATAAGCACTGCCATACTGGGAAAAGACCAAGGGTCCATCAAGCCCAGCATCCTGTCTCCGACAGCGGCAAATCCAGGCTTCAAGAACCGGCAAAACCCATTTTAAAAAAATTTAATTTTTAATAATGTTCAATGGGCTTTTCCCTCAGGAATCTGTCCTAAACCCCCTTTAAACTCTGTAAGGCCAGCTGCTGTCACTACATTTTCCGGCAACGAGTTCCAGAGTCCAACTACACACTGAGTATAGAAAAACTTTCTCCTGTTTGTTTTAAATCTGCCATATTCTAGCTTCATCTTGTGTCCCCTGGTTCTATTGTTGTTTGAAAGTGTAAACAAACGCTTCACATCTGTCCGCTCTACTCCGCTCATTATCTTGTAGACTTCTATCATATCACCCCTCAGCCGCCTTTTCTCCAAGCTGAAGAGCCCTAACCTTCTCAGTCTTTCCTCTTAGGGAAGTCGTTCCATCCCTTTTATCATTTTCGTCGCCCTTCTCTGCACCTTCTCCAAATTCCTTTATATCTTCTTTGAGATGCGACGACCAGAATTGGACACAATATTTGATGTGCGGTCGCACGATGGAGCGATACAACAGCATTATAACATCCTCGTGTTTGTTTTCCATCCCTTTCCTAATAATACCCAACATTCTGTGCGCTTAGTTAGCCGCCGCAGCACACTGAGCAGAAGTTTTTAACGTCTTATCAACGATGACGCCCAGATCCCTTTCTAGGTCTGTGACTCCTAACGCGGAATCTTGCATGACATAGCTGTAAATCAGGTTCCTCTTACCCACATGCATCACTTTGCACTTTGCTTCTGGGCCCCCTAGAGCCTACTACTACTACTATTTAGCATTTCTATAGCGCTACAAGGCGTATGCAGCACTGCACAAACATAGAAGAAAGACAGTCCCTGCTCAAAGAGCTTACAATCTAATAGACAAAAAATAAAGTAAGCAAATCAAATCAATTAATGTGTACAGGAAGGAGGAGAGGAGGGTAGGATGCCCGAATGGTCAGACATCCGCTGTCCCCTGTAATGAAATAACTTCTTACTTGCACAGATTTAGGGGCCCTTATAATAAAGTAAAGGGTCCTTTTACTAAGCTGCAGTAAAAAGTGCCCTGCGGAAGTGTGGGAGTGTGTTTTTGGCGCACGCTGGGCCATAATTTACCATGGCTGGGGAAAAAAGGCTTTTTAAAATGGGGGCAGTAAATGGCCATGCGCTAGAATTAAAGGTTGCGTGCAGCTACTTACTGTCTGACCCTTACTGCCGTCAATTGACCTAGCTTTAAGGGCTCACACGCGATTCGTGCAGTGCTCGTGCGGTGCGCACAAATGTGGCCGTGCTGCCTATTACTGCTGGGAAAAAATATTTTCTACAGTGGAAAACAGCACGCACCAACTTTGAAATTACCTCTGGGTGAGTGCGCTAACTGGGCTGTACTGTCAATTTGGCGCGCACTACACGAGCGGTAGCCCTGCCGCTGCTTTGTAAAAGGCCGGCAGGGCAGCGCATGGGAATCGAAAATGGGCAAAGAAAGTAAACTTGGGGAAGAGAGTGGAGGAAGGAAGAGTGCCGCTTGAGGCCCCTGCCTCAGGTGGCCTAATGGTAGGGCCACCACTGTTACTTTGGTTTTAGTTTATTTTGCAAGTTGATAACCTGCTTATGATTCCCTCAGGGAATCTCAAAGCAGAGAATATCATTGTGGCAATCCTGAAAACTCAACTGGTTAGGTAGGAGAGGGTTGAGAACTTACATAGTAGCATAGTAAATGGCTGCAGATAAAGACCTGTACGGTCCATCCAGTCTGCCCAACAAGATAAACTCATTTTACATAGTATGTGATACTTTATATGTATACCTGAGTTTGATTTGTCCTTGCCATTCTCAGGGCACAGACTGTAGAAGTCTGCCCAGCACTGTTCTCGTACTAAAAGTTCTGAAGATTCTGGAATCCTAAAGAGTTACAAGATTCCAGAGTCCCAATTAGTAGCAACATTTCATGTAGAACCCCAATGAGTAACATAGTAAATGACGACTGATAAAGACCTTATGGTCCATCCAGTCTGCCCAACAAAATAAACTCATTTTACATGGTATGTGATACTTTATACCTGAGTTTGATTTGTCCTTGCCATTCTCAGGGCACAGACTGTAGAAGTCTGCCCAGCACTGTTCTCGTACTAAAAGTTCTGAAGATTCTGGAATCCTAAAGAGTTACAAGATTCCAGAGTCCCAATTAGTAGCAACATTCCATGTACAACCCCAATGAGTAACATAGTAAATGACGACCGATAAAGACCTTATGGTCCATCCAGTCTGCCCAACAAAATAAACTCATTTTACATGGTATGTGATACTTTATACCTGAGTTTGATTTGTCCTTGCCATTCTCAGGGCACAGACTGTAGAAGTCTGCCCAGCACTGTTCTCGTACTAAAAGTTCTGAAGATTCTGGAATCCTAAAGAGTTACAAGATTCCAGAGTCCCAATTAGTAGCAACATTCCATGTACAACCCCAATGAGTAACATAGTAAATGACGACCGATAAAGACCTTATGGTCCATCCAGTCTGCCCAACAAAATAAACTCATTTTACATGGTATGTGATACTTTATACCTGAGTTTGATTTGTCCTTGCCATTCTCAGGGCACAGACTGTAGAAGTCTGCCCAGCACTGTTCTTGTGCTAAAAGTTCTGAATATTCTGGAATCCCAATTAGTAGCAACATTCCATGTAGAACCCCAAAGAGTAACATAGTAACACAGTATAAATGACATCAGATAAAGACCTGAACAGTCCATCCAGTCTGCCCAACAAGATAAATTCATTTTACTTGATATGCGATACTTTATACATATATATATATACCCAAGTTTGATTTGTCCTTTCCATTCTCAGGGCACAGACCGTAGAAGTCTGCCCAGCACTCTTCTTGTACTAAGTTCTGAAGCTAACGTTGAAGCCCCTTAAAATTTACACTCCAGCCCATCCATATCTATTCAGTTACGATCAGGGCGTAGACCGTAGAAGTCTGCCCAGCAGTGGTTTTGTTTCCCAATTACCGGCGTTGCCACCCAATCTCCGTTAAGATTCCGTGGATCCATTCCTTCTAAGCAGGATTCCTTTGTGTTTATCCCACACATGTTTGAATTCCATTACCATTTTCATCTCCACCACCTCCCGCGGGAGGGCATTCCACGTATCCACCACCCTCTCTGTGAAAAAATACTTCCTGACATTACTCCTGAGTCTGCCCCCTTTCAACCTCAATTCATGTCCTCTAGTTCTACCACCTTCCCGTCTCCAGGAAAGGTTTGTTGGCGGATTAATACCTTTCAAACATTTGAACGTCTGTATCATGTCACTCCTGTTTTTCCTTTCCTCCAAGCATAGCCGCCGAGAGGGGGGGGGGGGCAGGGGGGACAAAATTCTCTGGGCCTGGGCCTCCTTGGGGGGTTTGGCACTGCAGTCCCACCCGCCCTCCGTCGTCGACCGTCTGCCACCGGGCCGGGCCCCCTGCATTGAAATCACAGCGCCTCTCACCTCCGTGTGAAAGCGCAGCAGGGCAACAGATCGCCTCCCTTTGGGCCTCCTTCCCTCCCTGTGTCCCGCCCTCGTCTGACGTAACTTCCGCGCACCTCACGACGCCTCCCAAGCAAACCCATTTTTCTTCTGAGCAGTACAATCAATGCTCCTGATCTTTTAGCTTCTTTATTTTTTTTCAAAATCCAGATGTTTCAATTTGGTTGTTAAAACCATGATTCTTCTAAATGAATCTGTATAAAATCGCCAAATTTAAGCTTAGCATTCAATGTTGCATACTCAAGTTATAGAACAAGGTCAAGCTGATAATTAATTATTGGTCCTAAGTAGTATTAATTGGTGCCAATTAAGAACCAATTAGCAGTTACACATGTCACAGAGCTTAATCATTGTTGTATAAAACGTGTGTGCAAAATCTAAATCGTGCAACTTCAAGGGAGCATCGACTGGGGAGGGGCATAGGTGGGTCAGGGCATGCCCAGGACTTGTGCCCACATGTTATACAATATGAGGTAAATTCTATAAGTGGAACCTAAAAATCAGTGCCGAAACGTTTACACTGAGTGCTATTCTATAAAGGGTGCAAGTCCTTTATAGAATAGCGCTCAGGGCATAAACCGCCCCTAACTTTAGGCGCCGACAATCAAGCTCGCTAAAAGCAGATGTAAATGCCAGCACCTAAATTAGGCGCAGTTCAGCTGAATTCTGTATTTACACTGTAAAATTTTGGAATGCCCCTGAAACACCCCTAGCCCCCCCAAATTTACGTGCATTAGGATTTACGTTGGATCATTATTGAATATGATCTGCTCATAAATCTTAATTAAGGCCAATTAATGGGTTGTTAGTCACCAATTATTGGCACTGATTGACTTCTTAAGCAATTAAGTTGCTGCACAAATCGGCTACATGCGCATAGAATCCAAGGGTATGGGCAGTTATGTGCCTAACTACAACAGTTAGGTTCAAGCACTCACACCAGCCTTTGAGCTGGCGTAAGCCCTCACCCTAAAGTTAGGTGCATCGATGACATAGAACTAAGGTCCTCCCAAGGACTGTCACTAACCACAACCTCTCCAAAATACATTACACAATGTGATACCCGCAAGCGAGCCTTCTCTGGAGTAGTCCGCACACTCTGGAATGCACTCCCTGAAGGGCTCCACTTAACACAAGACTATCTCTACTTCAGGAAGCAGGTGAAAGCTTGACTCTTCAACCCGGCCTTTTAATGGAAGAAGTAACTAACACACACACACACACACACACACACACACACAAGGAGTGACACGGGCTGCACATACTGCAGCAGGACACGTTTATCCACTCCTGCCCTAGCTGACATAATATTTAACCATCTCGCTGACCTCATGTGCACCTCTCTTTAAATTAGTTGCCTTATTTTCTAACTCCTCTTACTCTCTTACCTATCTATATGTTCCATCTGGTCTTATACCCTACACTGTCAATTAAAATGTAAGTAGTAAATATAGTCGCAGGAAACAGGCACTGTGTATATTTCATAAACCATGACTAAATTTAAGCGTATTCTATAAACCACATATAACTTTAGGCATAGTTTATAGAATACAACTAGGCATATTTTTTTCGGCAGCAATTTTTTAGGTGTCATAAATAGAATCTACCCCATACTGCCTCTGAAAATCACTGACTGGACCAATGAGCACCAGTTATCCAGGTAACTAGCTTTGAATATCGGGCCCATAGAATATAAAAAATTACAATGGGGATTCTCAACCCAGTCCTTGTAACACACCTTGCCAGTCAGGTTTTCATGATACCCATAATGAATATGCATAACACTGATTTGCATACAATGCAGATAGTGAATGCAAATTTATCTTATGCATATTCATTGTGGATATCCTGAAAAACAGATTGATTGGATTTGTTCTGAGAACTGGATTACGAACTCCCATATTAGAATATATCGGTAGACTACAAAATCAAAATAAGACTAACACCATAAGCAAAGAAGAATCAATGAGTTATGAGAGGGGATTTGAGGGAGCTCATAACATGGGAAGGTGCTGAGAGGTCATTCCAGACAAGAAGGAGAGAAATATCCGCCATCATGGTCAGGCTGATGACAGGACATTGAAGATAGGCTGCAGACAGTAAAGCCATAGGGGGAGGGGAGGGAGAGGGGAGTACAAGGGTACAATTGCCAATGATAGGGGTGACAAAACTATTATTCCATACCAAGAGAGTCAGTGGAAACTCCTGCGAGGTTATTAAGGTGTTTGCGTTCAAAGAGTGTGATTTTTGTTCGATGTTCCATGCTCGTAGCTCTCATGGTGTCAATTTCTTCCAGCGTTTTCCAGTCCAGACCTGAAGGCACACTTAACCAGTCTGGTTTTCCAGAAAAGAAAAGGGAATATGATGAGATAGATCCGCATTCATTGAAGATGTAAAGTATGGAGATGTATCTCATGTGTATTCATTACAGATATCCCGAAAACCGGGCTGGTTAGTTGTGCCTCCAGGACTGAGCTGGGAATGACTGCATAATTCCTTTGAAGCTTTCATGCTCCTCTCAATGCAGTCTGTTTTATAATAAATTCTGTTTATAAATGAGTTCAAAATCTACATGTGAGCCCAGGGAGTCTCCTTGCCTTGCTCAAGGTCACATGGCATGTGATGGAGGTCTCCAGGTCTCTCAGCTCTCTCCTGTAAGCGCTAAGCCCCAGCAGTGCTGCCAGTCTGGATGAAATGATTGGCACTAGCAGTGCTGGCCATGACATATGATGAAGATTGGCACTACAGTCTGGTTGCTGCTGATTAGTAAAATGCTTTCCTAGAGACTGGCACAGTGAGTGGCTGAGAATAACATTAATACAATGAATATACAGGACTGTTGTGGGCACACTAATAAATATAAGCTCTGTAATAAATCCAAGGAGTGGAGGAGTAGCTTAATGGTTGGAGCAGTGGGCTAGGGACTGAAGACCCAGGTTCAAAACCCCCAGCAGCTCCTTGTGTCCTTGGGCAAATCACGTGGTTGGGCATTTTCGAAAGAAGCGTCTAATTTGGATGTTTTACAAAGACGTCCAAATTCGAAGAAGGTCGTTTTTGAAAAACGATGGACAAAAATATCAACATCCTGTGATTTGGACGTCCTTTTTTGGTCCATTTTCGAACAAAAACCGTCCAAATACAAGCTGTCCAAAACATGCGACCGCACCTGGAGTATTGTGTTCAGTACTGGTCTCCGTATCTCAAAAAAGATATAGTAGAATTGGAAAAGGTACAGCGAAGGGCGACGAAAATGATAGTGGGGATGGGACGACTTTCCTATGAAGAGAGGCTGAGAAGGCTAGGGCTTTTCAGCTTGGAGAAGAGACGGCTGAGGGGAGATATGATAGAAGTGTATAAAATAATGAGTGGAATGGATCGGGTGGATGTGAAGCGACTGTTCACGCTATCCAAAAATACTAGGACTAGAGGGCATGAGTTGAAGCTACAGTGTGGTAAATTTAAAACGAATCGGAGAAAATTTTTCTTCACCCAACGTGTAATTAGACTCTGGAATTCATTGCCGGAGAACGTGGTACGGGCGGTTAGCTTGACGGAGTTTAAAAAGGGGTTAGATAGATTCCTAAAGGACAAGTCCATAGACCGCTATTAATGGACTGGAAAAATTCCTCATTTTTAGGTATAACTTGTCTGGAATGTTTTTACGTTTGGGGAGCGTGCCAGGTGCCCTTGACCTGGATTGGCCACTGTCGGTGACAGGATGCTGGGCTAGATGGACCTTTGGTCTTTCCCAGTATGGCACTACTTATGTACTTATGTACTTATGAGGAGGAGTGGCTTAATAGTTAGTGCACAAGGCTTTGATCCTGGCAACATGGGTTCAATTCCCACTGCTGTTCCTTGAGACTTTGGGCAAGTCAAATACACAAAGGGCATTTTTGAATACATCTAAGTACAAAAAACGTCCAAAATCAGAATAGGAAAGGTAATTTTCTACAAGAAAAAGTCTATCTTTTCCTTTTGAAAGTGCTGTTTGGAAAAATGTTTTGTGATTTGGGGGAGTAAGGGGAGGTGATCCCCGAGTCCCTCCAGTGGTCATCTGGTCATTTGGGGCACCTCTTGTGTGGAGTAGAGGAGTAGCCTAGTGGTTAATGCAGCAGACCTTGATCCTGGGGCAGTGGGTTCAATTCCCACTATGGCTAATCATAATAAAAACAGGTCTAGCTCAAAACATCTAAGTTTGTCTTTATTTTGTTCCATTATTGCTGAAAAACGTCCATGTCTTAGGAATGCCCAAGTCCCGCCTTGACACACCCCCTTGAGATTTGGACAGACTTCAGAGAAAGACATCCAAAAAGAGGTTTTGATCATATTGATTTGGACATTTCCGTGAGATAAAGATCATCCCGCACATTCCTTAATCTTCATTTCCCCAGTTGCAAAGGCCTAAAATATAAACTAACTCATGCGTCAAACTTTTCTTACCTGAGTACTCAGTTATGGAATGCGCTGCCACGCAACTTGAAAACTATATATGAACGAACCAGCTTTCGCAAATCTCTGAAGACCCACCTCTTCAACAAGGCATACCACAAAGACCAACAAGTGTAAATGTAACACATCTCCACCTTACCTATAATCGGATCTGTTCTTTTTCATATATTTGCTTGTTTAATTCTTTATTATATGATCCACGACCTTTTCGCAATACTAACTGTTTATTTTCCGATCCATTATCCACCAAGAACGATACATTGTAAGATTGTTTAACTTTCTATTATGTTATGCTCGATCCCTATGTAACACTAACTGTCTATTCCCTGTTCTATTATCCACCAAGAACGTTACATTGTAAGCCACATTGAGCCTGCAAAAAGGTGGGAAAATGCGGGATACAAATACAATTAATCAATAAATAAATAAATAAATAAAATAAAAATAAATAAACGTCCAAATGCTGACTGATGCCTATCTCTTTTGAAAATGAGCTTGTTAACCCTCCATGCCTCAGAAGAAGGCAATGGCAAACTACTCCTGTATTGTGCCAAGACAACCACAAGGGGTGGGGACTGGGGTTCCTCATTGTGTGGTCACCAGGAGTCAACTCTGACGCAAGGGAACATCTGGATCTGGAATAAATCCAAACATTCCCAGAAACGTGTGGCATCTTAAAATAGAATTGCAAAGGCTGGGAGAAAGAGGGTCAGCGATTCTCTCAACTCAGTCCTCAGGAAGCACCTAGCCAGCTTAAGGCTATTTAACTGTCCAGGAGTCGTTCCTGCTGGTTAAATAGCACTAAATATTTGGTGGAATGTGTACAGTGCTGTGTATATCTAGCAGTGCTATAGAAATGATTAGTAGTAGTGGGTTTCTGAAAACATGGTCCTTATGCTTCTCCCAGAAATAATCCTTACAGGGCCGCTAGCAAAAGCCTAGAGCTAAAATAATTTACATTATTTCCTCTGGGAAGTGACTTTCTCAGCATATCATGGTTTAATGAATAGAAACCGAATTTCAAATTTGAAGATTTTCCATACCATTTCCATTTCATGTGAATTCTGGGCCATTAATATACAGAAATTAGTGATCCTGAGTCACTTGTATGCAATTTCAATCTTGCTGGTTTTGTCTCAACAATAAACTTAGTGTGACAACAATGGATTTACCAAGCAAATCTGCTTCTGGATATGGTGATACCAACAGTTACAGGATCTTGGCCACCCAGTTTCTTCAGACCAGATTCCATTTTATTTTAATTAAGCATTTTTAGTTTTGATGAGATTTGATTCCTAAGTACAGCCGTAAGCACCTCAGTACAAAAGGATCTTTTTAGCCTGTAGTACTTGTATTTACTACATAAGGCTATGTGAGAGAGTGAGTGGTAAAAGTCAGGGTTTCCTTAAGGATACTCCCTAATTGTGGCTGGAAGTGAGCAACCTTAAGGCAGGGAATAGATCAGGCAGTTTGCTAAGTCAGAAGGGTGGGGCTCAGAGAGAGTAAGCCCTCTGGCCTGACAGAAAAGGGATGCCCTGCGGAGGAGAGAGAAATCCTCCACCGTATGCCTCCACCACAGAAGTATAAGCTACAGAAGTTCCACTAAGGTAGGCCAAGTTTATCTTGGAATCCTGCTGAAAAGTCTAACTTTGGACTTTAGGCTAAGTTAGGCCCAACTGTGTTGAATACTGAGGAACAGAACTTTAACTCTGGAACTCCAGGCCTGAGACAAGTCGTTTATACTGTTTTTGAGCAGCAGGCCACAGAAAGAACTGAAGACAAAAAGACTGACATTTTGCATGTTTATTTTTCCATGCCTATGAAACGAACAGGCTACCTCTTCCCTGTACATCAATAAAGTGCTTTGTTTTACTTTTAACCCTCTGTGAGGTAGTTTATTAAGGGACCAGGCCTGTGCCCACTAACCACAGGTGAGAACAGAAATGAGATTTGATATCAGGAAACCGACTCATCTTTATTGTGCCCTGGCTAGTAAGATTTTCTAGTGGGATAACGAATTTCAACAGCTTATTTCCAGTTCCTGCCAATGTATAAGTGCAGAGGAAACAGGCCTCTTTCAGTGGAAAGGAGGTTCAGGAATGGAGGTTCCAGGGGCGTAGCCAGACTTCGGCGGGAGGGGGGGCCAGAGCCCAAGGTGAGGGGGCATATCCCACCCCCCCGCTGCCACTTTTGACCCCCCTGCCAACGCCATCTTTGACCCCCCCCCCCGGCGTCGCTAACCCTCCCCTGTCGCCGTCGAGTACCTGTGCTGGCGGGGGTCCCCAATCCCTGCCAGCCGAAGTTCTGTGTCTTCACTGAAGACACTTCAGCCCGTCTCTGGGTCGGCGCGTTGCTGCAGACTGCTGCAGCAGCTGATCTGATTCTGCAAGCGGGAAGCCGATTCTCTTTGTGTGGTATGAATCGTTCTGACGTCCTGCACATAGAACGTGCAGGACGTCAGGACGATTCATACCACGCAAAGAGAATCGGCTTCCCGCTTGCAGAATCAGATCAGCTGCTGCAGGCTGCAGCAACGCGCTGGCCCAGAGACGGGCTGAAGACACAGAACTTCGGCTGGCGGGGATTGGGGACCCCCCGCCAGCACAGGTACTCGACGGCGATGACGACGGGGTAGGGTTGGCGACGCCGGGGGAGGGGTCCAGGGCCAAATCTGAGGGGGGGCCCAGGCCCCCCCAGGCCCCACGTAGCCACGCCACTGGGAGGTTCATAGATGAAGGTAAAAGAGGTCAGGAGTTCTCGATGGAAATATTTCTTTACTGAAATGGTGGCAGACATATGCGGAACAGCCTCCCAGTGGAGGTAATAGAGAAGAAGAACGGTTGAATGTTTGGCAGTTAAAATTTAATGTGAAGAAGTGCAAAGTGATGCATTTGGGGTGCAGCAATCCAAAAGAGCAGTATGTACTAGAGGGTGCGAGACTGACACGCACAGATCAGGAAAGAGACCTTTGGGGTCAAAATGTCTGAGGCAGTGGCGTACCAAGTGGGGGGGGGGGCGGTGGGGGCGGTCCGCCCCGGGTGCACGCTGCTGGGGGGTGCCGCGGCACGCGCCTGCTGCGAGAGTTCGCTAACTTCTTTTGTTCGCTGCAGCTCCCTCTGCCCCGGAACAGGTTACTTCCTGTTCCGGGGCAGAGGGAGCTGCAGCAAACGAGCAAAGTTAGTAAACTCGCAGCAGGCGCGCGCTGCGGCACCCCCCCCCCAGCGGCATGCACTCGGGGGGGCTCTTTCGTGGGGGGGGCTTTCGCCAGGGGGGGTCCGCGCTGCCTCGGGGGGGGGGGGGGCGCTGCACCCGGGGGGGGGGGGGGGGGGGCGGGGTGCCGCCTCGGGTGTCCGCCCCCCTAGGAACGCCACTGGTCTGAGGATCTCAAGGCGGAGAAACAATGTGACAAGACGGTGGCTGTTGCCCAAAGAAATTAGGTTTTTGATGCCCCTCTACAAGTCATTGATGAGGCCCCACTTGGAGTATTGTGTCCAGTTTTGGAGGCCGTATCTCTTCAAGGACATAAAAAGAGGTGAGGCGGTTCAGAAGAAGGCAACAAAAATGGTACAAGGTTTCTACCGTAAGACGTATAAGAAGAGACTGGAGGACTTGAATATGTATGCGCTAGAGAAAAGGAGAGAGAGAGGTGATATGATACAGAGATTTAAGTACTTAAAAAGTATTAATAAACAAACAAACTTCTTCCAGAGATGTAGGGACAGCAGAACTAGAGGTTATGAATGGAAGTTGCAGGGAGGTAGACTTAGGAGTAATGTCAGGAAATACTTTTTCACAGAGAGGGTAGTGGATGCCAGGAAAGCCCTTCCAGGAGAGGTGGTCAGCGGCGTACCAAGAGTGGGGCGGTGGGGGCGGTCCACCCCAGGTGCACGCCGCTGGAGGTTACTTCCTGTTCCGGGGCAGAGGGAGCCAGCAGAGCCGAGAGCCATGCGGCTGCTCCCAGCAGCTAAGAATGCACCCGTGGGGGGGGGGGGGGGGGGGGGGGGGGGGGGGGATGTTTGATGCGCCGGGGGTGGTGTCATTGCGCCTGGGTGGGGGGTGTCGTGCTGCACCCGGGGGGGGGGGGGGGGGGGGCATCGGCGATCCGCCCCAGGTGGCAGCTGACCTAGGATCGTCACTGGAGGTGGTAAAGTAAAAAAATGGTGAGAGAATTAAAAAATGCATGGGATAGACACAGGGGAAGCCTAAATAGAAAGAGAATGGAAACACCACATGGCTGTTGAGTTGTTATCTTGGGTAAGAGTAGTGGGAACTGAGGTCGATGCCGGACAGACTTCTACAGTCTGTGTCCTGCAAATGGCAAAAGTCTGAAAGAAGATTAACCAAATCCAGCATGGGGGAGCCAAGGCCGATACTGGACAGACTTCTATGGTCTGTGTCCCACAAATGGCAGAAGATAGGTGAAGGTTTGGCAACTCCAGTATTGTAGATCATTTATTGTCATGTGCTGTGAGTGAGGGTGCTGTGCAGCCCAGAGGGGAGGGAGGACATCTTGACCGGTAAGAGGGGGGAGGGAAGACATCTTGATTGGTAACTTGAATACTGTCAGCAATACTTGGGGATAATATGTAGCTATAATCAAGACTCCATCATGTTTGGCTGCCTATATGACTGGCACGATGGAGACTTGAAAACCAGTGTTTAAGCATGGCGACGGACCACACAGAGTGGTGGGTGCGGCTCTGGTCACCTTGTTGGGCAGACTGGATGGACCGTGCGGGTCTTTATCTGCTGTCATTTACTGTGTCACTTTGTATCTGAATTCAAGCAGGCATGGGAGGAAGAGGAAAGGAATGTGGAACTGAGCAGTTTGTGTGGACAAGTAGACTAGATGGGCCCTTGATCTTTATCTTCCATCATTTTCTCTGTTTCTATAAATTTGCTTCCCTGAAATTTGGCAAAAACAAGATCCAGTCCTTGAAAACCCCTAACAGATCTGAATTTCTGGGTAAAGAAATTATAGTCTCATTGCTCAAAGCCCACCTCTTCAATGTCACCTTCGGCACCTAATCACAACACCTCTACTCAGGAAAACGAGACTACCCCAACTTGACATTTCATCCTTTAGATTGTAAGCTCTTCTGAGCAGGGACCGTCCTTAGTTATTAATTTGTACAGCGCTGTGTAACCCTAGTAGCGCTCTAGAAATGTTAAGTAGTAGTAGTCTCCTTTTATCAAGCCGCACTAGTGGCTGCCAGTGCAGTAATTCTGACAAAGGTCATTCAAACAGAATATTAGATCATATTTTCTTAATATTCCTTATAGGTAGCCTGAAAGCAGTGGTGTGCTGGAGCCGGCTCGCACCGGCTCGCAAGAGCCGCTTGTTAAATTTTGACAGCTCTTGCGAGCCGGTTGTTGTTGGGGGCGAGCCGGCTCCATTGCGGGAGGTAAGCATGGCAGGAGGGCACCATCACTGGCCATGCTTACCTCCCCTGTCGCTCCGAAGCATGCACAACCATGTCCTTCGCCCCCCTCCGTCTTTTTTGAATTACCTCCGTCGAAGCGCCGCCATTTAAAGCCCTGCTGCGTGCTGGCTGGCCGTCTCCAGGCTTCCCCTGCTTGATTCGGATGATGTTCGTGCCTTAGTCCCGCCTTCATTCTGACGTCATTTCCTTTTTCGCAAAGGCGGGACTAAGGCACGAACATCATCCGAATCAAGCAGGGGAAGCCTGGAGACGGCCAGCCAGCACGCAGCAGGGCTTTAAATGGCGGCGCTTCGACGGAGGTAATTCAAAAAAGACGGAGGGGAGGGTGGGAGCGAAGGAGCGGCAGGGGAGGGAGGATAATCGCTGGATGGGTAGAGGGGGGCAGGGGAGAGACCTGCTGGGCATGGGTGGGTAGAGGGGGGCAGGGAAGAGACTTGCTGGGCATGGATGGGCAGAGGGGGGCAGGGGAAAGAATTGCTGGCCATGGATGGGCAGAGGGAGGCAGGGGAGAGATTTGCTGGGCATGGATGGGCAGAGGGAGGCAAGGGAGGAGAACAGCTGGCCATGGATGGGCAGAGGGAGGCAGGGGAGAGAATTGCTGGGCATGGATGGGCAGAGGGAGGCAGGGGAGAGATTTGCTGGCCATGGATGGGCAGGGGAGAGAATTGCTGGGCATGGATGGGCAGAGGGGGGCATGGGAGAGAATGGCTGGGCATGGATGGGCAGAGGGAGGCAGGGGAGAAAACTGCTGGGCATGGATGGGCAGAGGGAGGCAGGGGAGAGAATTGCTGGGCATGAATGGGCAGAGGAGAGAATTGCTGGGCAGAGGGGGCAGGGGAGAGAAAAGAATTGCTGGGTATGGATGGATAGAGAGGGGCAGGGGAGAGAGGAGAGTTTCAGGACATGGATGGCAGGGAGAGCAAGAGAAATTCTGGACATGGATGGAGGGGAGGGAAGGGAGAGAGAAGAAATGCTGGACATGGAGGGAAGATAGAGGAAGGAGATTAGATGAGGGAAAAGGAAGTGAGGAGAGAAACTGCACATGGATGGAGAAAATAGGCAGAAGCTGGATCCACTGTACAGTCAAGTATGCGGAGAACCAGAAATGAAGAAGAAAGGAGGAAAGAAAAGAAATAAATGGAAAGGAAGCCCTGGAAACGGAGTCAAGGGAACAGATAGAGAGCAGCAGAATCAGATACTGGACCAGCATGATCAGAGAAACAAAGTCACCAGACAACAAAGGTAGAAAAAAAATAATTTTATTTTCATTATAGTGTTTGGAATATGTCCACTTTGAGAATCAGGTGCTGAACATTAAAAGTTTATGTTTATTTACTTATTTATGGCATTTTATCCCATATTAAACATGAATTAGATTGGAACCTGGGATCATTTAATTTTTTTTCCTGGAGAGAGTAATGTGTTGGCCGCTGCCCCCCCCCCCCCCCCCCCCCCCCCCGGTTATAGCCAGCTCTGCAATTGTTTTTTGGGGGGGGGGCGCAGGGGTGGACGGGGGGGGCGCAGGGGTGGACGAGGGGGCGCAGAGGTGGATGGGGGGGGCGCAGAGGTGGACCGGGAAGAGAGCCTGTTGTTAAAAATTTACCAGCACACCACTGCCTGAAAGGCAGATCTGCTAGAGGTTCTTGAAGTCAGGATTTAGAAACAGCAGATCTAGTACAAGGTTGAGTGTATCAAAGAAGCCATAAACATTGTCTTAGTCGTTTACTGGAATTTAAAACCTTTTTTAGGCATGTCCCTACCCCACTGAATGGGCTATAAAATCAATGTTGGCTGATGGCTTGATGCAGATTGATAAAATTGCTTAATGAGTGCCTCTCTCTTTTTGCTATTTGAGTGGCGAAAAATGAAATTTATGCCTCTGCTCAGCTTCATTTTTTTGTAAGCCGTTAATTCACACAATGAATTCTTAGAGAAATAAAATCTTTGATAGGAACTGTAAGCCTGATTAAACCTATTAAATACTTGTAATTTGAATTTAAATGTAGGTTTTTCTTCTTCCAAGTTCACGTTGGCATAGGCCAACAGGATAGAACAATCAAAATTAAAATGTTCAGTGTAGTAAATGTTGAACTTCCTGACCTGAAATACCCATTGGAACTTGTTTTAATGAGACTTTATTCTATGATGTAGTAGGGGATGTTTGAACTGGGTCTCTGAGATCAGCTTGAATGACTGTTCGTCTCTGAGAGAGATGAGTCATAGTTTTACCCTTTCTTGATCAATATCTGTCAGCAAAAGCGATCGTTCTTGACATTGGGAACACATATATTTAGATATTCTGTAAATAGGTCATTACACTCTTTCAGTTTAATACTGACAGTTTGATGAAGGCACACACATTAGCCAGGGGGCATCAGAGGGTCACTTACAGTAGATATTTATCAGCTGACTATCATAAAGCTGTAGTTACTTAGGATCATTTTGCAACAAAGAAAACTGCTCTAAGTACAGCAAGGATTCACGATTTCTTACCCTGGCTCTGCTACCATTTCTAAAAGTGATCCTGCAACATGCATGGTCACTTAATTTGTAGATGATAGAACATGTCATCTGACAAGCCATGAATGCCTGTAAAGTGTAGTGGATTTCTGTTGAAATGTAGATTCTCGTCAGGTATACATATAAAATAGCACATATGAATTTATCTTGTTGGGCAGACTGGATGGACCGTATGGGTCTTTATCTGCCGTCATCTACTATGTTACTATCCTGCTTATTTTTGAACGAGAAGGCCGGCCATCTTCCGACACAAATCGGGATATGGCCGGCCATCTCCTAAACCCGCAAATCGGTATAATCGAAAGCTGATTTTGGCCAGCTTCAACTGCTTTCTGTCATGGAGCTGGTGAAAGTTCAAGGGGCGTGTCGGCAGTGTACTGAAGGCGGGACGGGGGCATGGTTAAGAGATGGCCGGCAGGGCAAGTACTGGGCAGACTTCTACGGTCTATGCCCCAAAAATGACAAGGATAAATCAAGGTCAGGTATACATATAAAATAGCACATGAATTTATCTTGTTGGGCAGACTGGATGGACCGTATGGGTCTTTATCTGCCGTCATCTACTATGTTACTATGTTACATATACCAATCAATAAATATTTCTTAATAATGGAGTTGACTGGCATTGTTCCCTCTAAGTCCTCCACCTACAGACCTGCCAGCAGAGGGTGCTGTTTCACAATCACTTTTTCACTGGTGAGAGACAGGCAAGCTCTGTAGGACTCCAGGGAACCTGCCTGTCCCTATTGTTTGAAATCACAGTATTGAAGCACCACCCCCTTCTGGCAGCAATGCATTTGGAGGACTCCTTCTCAGCTTACAGGGAGCAGTACTGACTGGGTATTCATTTATTCGTAAAGCATTAAGGGATTATTTTACTAAAGCTTGGTGCATTCTAATGGACATTAGCATGCAATGACCCCCGGATTCTATATAGTGCGCCTAGAGATCTGCGCCAAAATTGGCGCAGATTCTATAACATCGTGCATAACTTAATTGGCTTAACAAGTTAATCAGCATTGATAACAGCTCTTAACAAGCAATCATGAGCACTAATTGGCACTGATTAGAACACACACAACTCGCTAAGTGTATTCTGTAATGAAATGCGCCAAACTTCTAACACGTGCAGGCAAAAAGGGGCATGGTTATGGGCGGGGAAATGGGCATTTTGTGGGTGTTATGAAATTTATGTGCGTAGTTATAGAATATGGCCCAGTGTGTGTAAATCTATGTGTCGGGATTTACGCCACATCTTCACTGGTGTAAATAGATGCGTGTAGTTTTAGGCGCGGAGATATCAACTAAGCATATTCTATAATCAGCATCTAAATCTAGGCGCTGATTATAGAATGTCTATTATCATTACAGCCATGACCTTTGGTTCAAGGCCTGACTTCGGTTCAGGATCTAAAAATGACAGAGAAGCTTACAGGCCTGTACCTCTAATTTGAACTCTAGAGGAACAGTAGACTCATGAGCTGTTGTGACACCCTCATGCAGTAAAATGAGGAAGGGGCTAGGGTGCAAAAACCTCAATAACAGGATGGTGTGGCCTACCAACAGGGCAGAGTCAGTTACACTCAAGAAGATATGGTCAGAATGCAGAACTGAGTGGTCTCATAGGGAGATGTCCAAGCTTTCTAAGTAATGCTAAAAACAGCCAAGTACGTACAGTAAAATTCTAAGAAATATTAACTGTTATGTTACCATATATAGCCACTAAGGTATTGACCACAGTATTACCATAGATCTAATAAGGTGTAATTACTGTCATATTACCTGTATCCTGAATGGACATATAAAAATGAGTGTACTTCCTACTTCAATGGAGAATCTGGCCACCCAATACTTTTGTATGGGCAGCTGGTCTCCCAAAAGCAATTGTCAATTGTACTTATACTTGGGAGTAAAGAAAATAAAGTATCTAATTGCTTTTCTAACTGATGCAGCCTTGGGTGATTTATTTATTCCTAGGTATTGGTGGGTGGACCACCATATTGGGAGGGATAAATACACCTGGAAATTACAAGAATATGCTTAGTTGGCACTGATTTTAGCACTGATTTTTTTAGGCGCCATATATAGAATATCCTCCTAAGTGCCACATGGCTTATAGGCAGTGGCGTAGCTACGTGGGGCCTGGGGGGCCTGGGCCCCCGTAGATTTGGCCCTGGACCTCCCTGTCAATGACCCGCCTGACCCCCCTCCCGCCGCCAACCCGCCATTGCCTGCCTTTGCTGGCGGGGGACCCCAACCCCCACCAGCTGAGGTCCTCTTCTTCTCGCAAAAGGCTTCCTTCTGTTTCTGACGTCCTGCAGCAAGGCTTCGTTCTGTGAGTCTGATGTCCTGCATGTTGTACGTGCAGGACTTCAGAAACAGAAGGAAGCCTTTTGTGAGAAGAAGAGGACCTCGGCTGGCGGGGGTTGGGGGGTCCCCCGCCAACAAAGGTAGGCGATGGCGGGTTGGCGGTGGGAGGGGGGTCGAGGGTCGGCAGCGGGAGGGGGGTCGAGAGGGTTGGCGGCAGGGGGGGGTCAAAGTCGGCAATGGCGGGGGGGGGGGGGGGGGGGGGGGGGTCGGCACTGCCGGGGGGGGGTGCCGGGGGGGGGGGGCTAAAATGTGCCCCCTCACCTCAGGCTCTGGACCCCCCTCCTGCCGAAGTCTGGCTATGCCCCTGCTTATAGGTATAAAATAGCATGCCCCACATTTAGCGCGTGTTAATGTCTGTTAGCATGTGCTAAGCTTTAGTAAAAGGGCTCCAGAGTGATATAAAATAAATAGGAAATAAATGTAATAAAGCCTAACTGTTGATAAAGATAAAAAGTGTATTTATGACCTCATGATGATATTAATTAAATAATTGCTTATTATACATCTGTATTTGTTTTCTGTGCCAAAACTAGCCACCATGATTTAAAACCAACCATCTCTAGGCCTCTTCTCAAAGATTATTATAAAGTCTGTCAAGTAATATTGTTACAGATGGAATAAAACCACTTGTTCTAAAAGCTTTTACTTCCTGGAGAAGTTTAGGTTCAGGTCAGTAACCCTATGATCTTACATCATTCCTTACAAAGACACTTCAATTGTTTCAGGGCCACCACTCATTACTATAGACACCATGTGCCACTAATCTGGGAATATGTTTGCATTACACTGCTGCAAAGCCATTTCAAGGTGAAACGGGTAATGAACCTTGAAAAGGAAGCTGTGCGACTCATCTGTGAAAACCTCATTACCTCTGGAATTAGGAAATTGATATTAGAGTGTGGTTTCTCATTTTCCAAGGTCAATCTTAGAATCTCAGATTATATGAGTCGGGGCCATGCGCGGCACATTTTGTTTTGGGCATGAATGTGGCAAGAGACAATGAGCTGGTGTTTTGTAATTGAAATCTGAAGAATAAAGTGCAAAAATCCACTCACAAAAGAATGTTGTATGCAATGGGAACAGTGGTGTACCAAGGGGGGGACAGTGGGGGCGGTCCGCCCCGGGTGCACGCCGCTGGGGGGGTGCCGCGCACCTGTTGGCCGAGTCCACTCGTTCCCTCCCTGCTGCTCCCTCTGCGCGGAACAGGTTATTTCCTGTTCCGGGGCAGAGGGAGCAGCAGGGAACAAGCAGACTCGGAGCCAACAGGCGCGCGGCACCCCCCCAGCAGGTAAAAATGCAGGGGGGGGGGGTAATTTCACCAGGGGGGGCGCGCTGTACCCGGGGGGGGGGGGGCATCGGCGATCCGCCCCAGGTGTCAGCCAGCCTAGGAACACCACTGAATGGGAGCACTCTGATTCCATTGTAGAATAGTAGAATAAACCCCCATCAGGATGCCCAAAATGAAGGCGTGCCCGTTTACGCCGAGTCAATAGCTGGCATAAGTGGTCACACTTAAATGTACTAGTTAAAGCGCGCCTCTAATAGTATTCTATAAGTTGCGTGCATTGATGGTGGACACGCCCATGATTCATCCATGCCCCATCCACATGCATCATAAGGCACTTATGTGCTACCTTACAGAATAGCGCCTAGTGCGTTGGCATATATGATGGCTAATATAGGTGCTCCCTTGAGCGTGCAAGTTGTGTGTAACTGCTACGTACCATTTCTAGAACTATCTTTCACAAATGTCATTGTAGGCTCAGCCTGCAGCCTGTGAAGGTCATGAGGACCATCAATTGAACTTGCAAGAGAGTCCTTCATTTCAACAGACTCCCAACACACTTTTCTACGTAATACTTTAGGGACTTACCTGCAGTCATCTCCAGGATGGGTGAGGCGATCCAACTCGCAGTGGATTTCTGCACCTGGACTGCGTGAAAGCTTCAGGAAGGGAGAGAGAAGGGACAGTGTTGATATTATTATCACAACAGCCGAGATGACTCAAAAATAAGTAGACAATGCTTCAGATGGTCTAAATGTTTATTGTAAAGCAAATGAGACTCGACACAACTGTGTTTCGGCCAACAAGGCCTGCATCAGGAGTCTCTAAAAAAATGAACAACAAACAAAGCGCTCCGTGTGTCAAAACAAGTAAAAGCTCAGACTACAAACTTTCACTTGCTTTGGTGCATGGAGCACTTTGTTGCTCGTTTTTTCCATACCGACGACAGACATCATTCCAAGTGAACGTTTCAGTGCAATTTAAGAGACTCCTGATGCAGGTCTTGTTGGCCGAAACACAACTCTATTGAGTCTCGTTTGATTTACAATAAATATTTAGGCCATCTGAAGCATCGTCTGCTTATTTTTGTCATCTTCACTGTTGTGCCATATATTTCCTACTCTGCGAGGATTCGCTTCTTCTGTGTATACATCGATATTATTATCATATCATTGCAGCTGGGTAAAGTGAGAAGCAAAGGAGATATGGTGATTATTTTAGAAGCAATATCCCCAGGATTCTATATATCGCGCTCAGGTTTCTGCACAAAAATCGAAACATATTCCATAACAATGCGCACGACTTAATTACTTAACAAGCTAATCAGCACTGATAATTGGATGTTAACAAGCAATTATCAGCACTAATTGGCATTAATTAGAATGCATGTGCCCCTAAGTTCCAGTTTAGCTAACTCCATAGTTTGAACATTCCAGTTTATAAAATGGTTGTTCATTCTAGATGAACTCAGCATTATTGGCAACGCGCTGACTCGGTCATTCCAATACTAAAATGCTGCTCCACATGATTTCGCCAGGCAAAGATTTGAGTTTAGAAGAATGCCTTCTCATTTACTGTTCAAGGGTTTGTCCTTTATATTGGCTCCAGATAACTGTGTATGTATATCATATTATGACAGATATGGCTTCTATTATATTGGAAATATAGGGTGTAATAATTTTTAAAAACCAAACTGACAGAAATCACCAACGAAATCAAGCTCGGCCTGAACATCATGGATTCATGGGCAAATGCATTTCAACTAAAACTCATTGTCTCATCCTGTCATCCCAACACAGCGTGGACAACCCCACAAGTATCAACACCCCAGATCACACCCTTCCTATCTCAGACAGCTTGAAAATCCTTGGCGTTACAATGGACCGTAACTTAACACTAGAAAGCCAAGTGGCATCCACAACAAAGAAAATGTTCCACTCAATGTGGAAACTCAAACCCGTGAAGCAATTCTTCCCGAGGGAAACATTTTGCAACCTGATATAATCAATGGTACTAAGCCACTTAGATTACTGCAATGGAATTTATGTGTGATGTAAAGAACAAACCTTAAAGAAACTTCAGACCGCTCAAAACACGGCAGCTAGGCTTATATTTGGTAAAACGCGATTTGAAAGCGCAAAACCCCTCTGCGAAAAACTACACTGGCTCCCAATCAAAGAACGCATCGCCTTCAAAATCTGCACCCTGGTTCACAAAATCATCTACGGAGAAGCCCCGAGTTACATGACAGGCTTGATCGACTTACCAATTAGAAATACATCCGAATCAACACGATCTTATCTAAATCTGCACTACCCAAGCTGCAAAGGACTTGAATACAAAACAACTTACGAATCTAGTTTTTCCTACATAAACACACAACTGTGGAACGCATTACCAAAAGCCTTGAAAACGATGTACGACCACCTAAACTTCCAGAAATCACTAAAAACCAACCTGTTTCAAAAGGCATACCCTACCGATCTAACTTACATGCCTAATCTCTGCAACACAACCAAACTAAAGCATGTAATGGACATAACACAACTCTTCCTTTCTCCGATTCCCTAATGTGGCTGTGCCACATGAACTTGATCTTACCACAACATCACCCTGTATTTGTTCACACCGCAGCCTGCAAAGGCCTCTCCAGTACTATGTAAGCCAGATTGAGCCTACAAATAGGTGAGAAAATGTGGGGCACAAATGTAACAAACAAATAAATAAAATAAAATGCTGATTATCACCACCAGAAATATGCCTGGATATTCAATACTGGACCATGTCTAGGTGCTGACATTAAATATCAAGGTATGTCCTGACGGCTGGCACTTAAACAGAGAAGTGATGCTATTCAGTCCTTAACCGGTTAAGTTGCTGCTATTTTTCCTGTCCTATTTGTCCAGCTAATTTAACCGGTTAAGGTCTGAATATCAGCACTTATCTGGTTATGTGATAACTCTGTCCCGACTCCATACCCTGACTACCCATGCAATAGCTGGCTTTGGCTTTAGCCATTAGAGGGGATATTCAGTTGTCCTATTCAGGTAAGTGTTGATGAATATTCCCTCAGGGCCCAGTCAGCATGAGTTATCCGTATAAGAACCTCTCTTTAGTGGTTAACTCATTTTGACTATCAACAGTGGCGTACCGAGGGTGGGATGGCGGGGGTGGTCCGCCCCGGGTGCACGCTGCAGGGGGGTGTAGGGAGCAGCCTCGCGGCTGTTGGCTCCACCAGTTCCCTGCGCCCCTTGATGTTACTTCCTGTTCCAGGACAGGGAACCGGCAGAGCCGACAGCCACGTGGCTGCTCCCTGCACCCCAGGAGGTAAGAGCAATGCACCCAGGGGGGCGTTGGAGGTGATGCACAAGGGAGGAGGTGATGCGCCGGGGGGAAGGTGATGCGTCGGGGGACATGCTGCACCCGGGGGGGATGCGTAGCGGCGATCTGCCCCAGGTGGCAGCCATGCAAGGAACACTACTGAATATCAACTTTATGCATTTATTTTCCAACTAATTAGGAGTTCTTTGAGGGTACATAGAGGACCAAATTCTATAAATAGCACCGAAAAGTCAGCGCTGAAAAACTAACACGCTAAGTGCTATTCTATAAATGGTGCTGAAAGCTATGCGCCATTTATAGAATACGCTTAGCACCTAACTTTAGATGCGAGGATATACACCAAGTAAACCCTGTTGTAAAATTAGGTGCGGATCTCCCTTATTTTATAACAGCATGCATAAATTCTAGGAATGCCTCTGATCCGCCCATGACCATCCCATGGCCGCTCCCCCTTATCAGAGTTCTGCGACTAAAAATGTGTGCGTAATTTTCAATTAATGCCAATTAGTGCTGATAATTGATTATTAGCACCCAATTATCAGTGCTAATTGGCTTGTTAATCAATTAAATTGCATGTGCAAATTGGGTGCACGCCTAAATTTGCTTATTTATTTATTGTTACATTTGTACCCCGCGCTTTCCCACTCATGGCAGGCTCAATGCGGCTTACATATTATATACAGGTACTTATTTGTACCTGGGGCAATGGAGGGTTAAGTGACTTGCCCAGAGTCACAAGGAGCTGCCTGTGCCTGAAGTGGGAATCGAACTCAGTTCCTCAGGAGCAAAGTCCACCACCCTAACCGCTAGGCCACTCCTCCACTGTTGCTATTTGAGATTCTACATGGAATGTTGCTATTCCACTAGCAACATTCCATGTAGAAGTCGGCCCTTGCAGATCACCAATGTGGCCACGCAGGCTTCTGCTTCTGTGAGTCTGACGTCCTGCACGTACGTGCAGGACGTCAGACTCACAGAAACAGAAGCCTGCGCAGCCTTCTACATGGAATGTTGCTAGTGGAATAGCAACATTCCATGTAGAATCTCCAATAGTATCTATTTTATTTTTGTTACATTTGTACCCTGCGCTTTCCCACTCATGGCAGGCTCAGTGCGGCTTACATGGGGCAATGGAGGGTTAAGTGACTTGCCCAGAGTCACAAGGAGCTGCCTGTGCCTGAAGTGGGAATCAAACTCAGTTCCTCAGTTCCCCAGGACCAAAGTCCACCACCCTAACCACTAGGCCACTCCTCCACTTTTGCAATTTTAAGTGCCATGTATAGAATTTCAAGGAAAATGTGGATTAATTGGTGCTTTCCCCCTATTGCTGTGGACTCAAATATGTATGTAGGTGTCACATAGGAACTATCTGCACAGAAAAAACACAAAAATTGAGTGGAGGGTGCAGGGCAATCCAAGAAAGACCTGGAAGAGAAGTGGTGTTTTTCTAGTGTTTATCTAATAAACATCTATTGTAAGTTATTGGTTTGTGCTGCTTTGTTTTTTACAACGGGGTGTTTCATTGGGGTTTATCAGTTAAAACAAACAGAAGCCCTCATTTTAGGTAATGCCCTGTGGTTGATGCCAGTGTAAGTGGCAAAATTTGCAAAACAGAATTCATGCATTGCAGACCTCTTCAGGTCCCAATTAGGTGACATGTCAATGTTATTTAACATAACCTCAGTGCCATAACACTATCACAAACATTAATAGCCTTGTTAATGCATGCAGAGTAGCTTGGCCTAGTTGTAAGGTGAATTCTTTGCCATTAAGATGCAAAATTATGCTAAAAGGCTCATTACCTATTGACACAGCAAAACAGCATTCGTTCTTCACAGACATGAAAAACTGGGATAAAATAAGTAAAAACACATTAAACAAAATAGCACATTCCTGGTTTAATGAAGAACTACTACATATGAAAAAACTATGTAGGAAATTAGAAAGAAAGTGGTCCAAAAACACAACAGAAATAAACAAAACCATATGGAGAAAAGCCATAAAAACATACAATCACAAAATAAACAAAGCAAAAGCAGAATACTACAGCAAATACATGAACCATGAACAGATTAATACAAAAAAAATATTCAAACTTATGAATAGCCTACTGAAGACCCAAACCGTATTAGCATCAACTGAAACACCACCAACAGCAAACGACCTTGTACAATACTTCGAGCAAAAAATAGTAAAGCCAAGAACAAACTTTGTGAAAACATAAACATCCATCACAGACTTCTTACATGAAGGTGAAACCAACGATGATCACATCACAGCAGACAGAATCTGGTCTGACTTCAAACCACCCGAAACCAACACAGTTAAGACACTACTGACAAAATATGCACATGCTAACTGCCTATTAGATAACTGCCCTAACTATATGATGAAAAATCCTCCAGACTGGTTCATCAAATATCTCACCGAACACATCAAATACATGTTCACGAATGGAAAGTTCCCATCTGAAAAGGGCAACATTATACTCACTCCAATCCCTAAAAACTCCACAAACATCAGCAATATCACAAACTACAGACCAGTTGCTTCAATACCACTATTGACAAAAACAATGGATGGTCTGGTAGCACAAGAATTAATGGAATACCTCACAAAATTTTCAATCCTTCACAAGTCTCAATCAGGTTTCAGACCACAACACAGCACAGAGACGGTCATAACCACACTGATAAAGTTCAGAAGCTTAATACGCTAAGGACAGAAAATCCTACTACTACAATTCAATATGTCACATGTGTTCGACCTAGTAGACCACACAATGCTAATGGCCATGCTCGATAACATAGGAATCAGCGGTGCAGTGGCAACATGGTTCAATGGAGATGTCCAACCAACTATCAACCTCTTGGACCTCTGAATGTTCAGTACCACAGGGCTCTCCAATATCACCTACACTGTTCAACCTTATGATGGCTCCACTTAGCAAAAAACTGGAATTAATGGGCCTCAACCCATTCATATATGTGAATGATGTCACCATCTACATTCCTTTCAACCATAGCATTACAGAAATACTAGACAAGGTTCAACAAGGCCTGGACCTTATGGAAAACTGGGCCACAATCTTAAAAACTCAAACTAAATAGAGACAAAACCAATTTCCTGGTTCTAACAAACCCGCACAGCCCCACGTCGCCCCAAATATTTACAATCAACCGCCAAACCTACCAAATAGAAACACAACTAAAAATACTGGGAATCATCCTTGACAAACACCTAACACTTGACAGTCAAGTATCAGCAGTCACAGCATAATGTTTCAGTACATTCAGTACTTTCCTAGACAATCATTCTGGCAAATTTTGCAATTATCGATATTGTCAAAACTAGACTATTGCAATGCAGCATATGCAGGATTTATGTATTTATTTGTTGCATTTGTATCCCACATTTTCCCACCTAATTTGCAGACTTAATGTGGCTTACAAGGTTCCGTCATGACATTCATCATTAAAGTAAAAGATACAATTGGTATTACATAAAGAACATGGAGGAGTGGCCTAGTGGTTAGGGTGGTGGACTTTGGTCCTGAGGAACTGAGTTCAATTCCCACTTCAAGCACAGGCAGCTCCTTGTGACTCTGGGCAAGTCACTTAACCCTACATTGCCCCCTGTAAGCCACATTGAGCCTGCCATGAGTGGGAAAGCATGGGGTACAAATGTAATAAAATAAATAATTTAAACAATCAGGTACAGAGGGGAAACATTCAGAGTATTAGGTAAGTGGTGATGTGTTGCAGTTCCTATGGCAGCAAGACTGATACTTAAAAAGTCAAAATATGAGAGAGCAACTGCACTGCTTAAAATATTACAATAGCTACCAATCGAGGCAAGACTATTTTTAAAAATTAGTATCCTCATCTACAAAATGCTATTTCGAATGTCTCCTGAATATATGCTAGATCTGATAGAATTAGCCCCAAGAAATGCAAGCTACTACTACTACTATTTAGCATTTCTATAGCGCTACAAGGCATACGCAGCGCTGCACAAACATAGAAGAAAGACAGTCCCTGCTCAAAGAGCTTACAATCTAATAGACAAAAAATAAAGTAAGCAAATCAAATCAATTAATGTGTACAGGAAGGAGGAGAGGAGGGTAGGTGGAGGTGAGTGGTTACAAGTGGTTACGAGTCAAAAGCAATGTTAAAGAGGTGGGCTTTCAGTCTAGATTTAAAGGTGGCCAAGGATGGGGCAAGATGTAGGGGCTCAGGAAGTTTATTCCAGGCTTAGGGTGCAGCGAGACAGAAGGCGCGAAGTCTGGAGTTGGCAGTAGTGGAGAAGGGAACAGATAAGAAGGATTTATCCATGGAGCGGAGTGCACGGGAAGGGGTGTAGGGAAGGACGAGTGTGGAGAGATACTGGGGAGCAGCAGAGTGAGTACATTTATAGGTTAGTAGAAGAAGTTTGAACAGGATGCGAAAACGGATAGGGAACCAGTGAAGCGACTTGAGGAGAGGGGTAGTATGAGTAAAGCGACCCTGGCGGAAGACGAGACGGGCAGCAGAGGTTTGAACCGATTGGAGAGGGGAGAGGTGACTAAGTGGGAGGCCAGCAAGAAGCAGATTGCAGTAGTCTAAACGAGAGGTGACAAGGGTGTGGATGAGGGTTTTGGTAGAGTGCTTGGAAAGAAAGGGGCGGATTTTACGGATGTTGTAAAGAAAGAAATGACAGGTCTTGGTGATCTGCTGGATATGAGCAGAGAAGGAGAGAGAAGAGTTAAAGATGACCCCAAGGTCTCGAGCTGAGGAGACAGGGAGAATGAGAGAGCCATCAACGGAAATAGAAAAAGAAATGCAAGCCAGGAAACCAGAGAATACCTACTCCTCCACTTACCCAACTGCAGAAACACAATTTACAAAACCATCTACATGACTGGATTTAGCTACCTGGGCTCGAAATGGTGGAACTCAATACCCAAGGCCACAAGAATCATTACCAATTATCTTCAGTTCAGAAAAGAACTGAAGACCTACCTTTTGAAGAATTTCTATGAGTAACTACATAAACTACATATATTCTACACTACTTTCTAACTAAAATCATTACTGTAACATCACATAACTGCAAATTGTAAGTCACTTTGAACCGAATCGTGTTTTTAGAAAACAATGGGATGCAAGAATGCTTAAATAAAATAAATAAATATGTTGGCTTCCAGCTTTTCAAAATGCATAAAGTCAACTCTGCTATGTGTATAGATAGTGGTGCTGAATACCAATACCAAAACCTGCCCTATAACAATGTTATGATTTGGGGGATATTTGAATATTTAGAAATGAATCAATAAATAATTTAGTGTGTGGGAGACAATATTCAGTAATAGGAACCACTCCAGTGGGCCTGTCAGCAATGTAATTTGAAATTATCAACATAATTGACAATTGAATTGAAGAAAGGGGGTGTTGATGCCCCTGTATAAGTCGTTGGTGAGGCCCCACCTAGAGTATTGTGTTCAGTTTTGGAGGCCGTACCTTGCAAAGGATGTAAAAAGAATTGAAGTGGTGCAATGAACAGGTACGAGAATGGTAAGGGATTTGCGTTACAAGACATATGAGGAGAGACTTGATGACCTGAACATGTATACTCTGGAAGAAAGGAGAAACAGGGGTGATATGATACAGACGTTCAAATATTTGAAAAGTATTAATCTGCAAACGAACCTTTTCCGGAGATGCGAAGGAGGTAGAACGAGAGGACATGAAATGAGATTGAAGGGGGGCAGACTCAAGAAAAATGTCAGGAAGTATTTTTTCACGGAGAGAGTAGTGGATGCTTGGAATGCCCTCCCGCAGGAGGTGGTGGAAATGAAAACGGTAACAGAATTCAAACACGTGTGGGATACACATAAAGGAATCCTGTTCAGAAGGAATGGATCCTAAGGAGCTTAGCCAAGATTGGGTGGCAGAGCCGGTGGCGGGAGGCGGGGATAGTGCTGGGCAGACTTACACGGTCTGTGCCCTGAAAAGGACAGGTACAAATCAAGGTAAGGTATACACAAAAAGTAACACATATGTGTTTATCTTGTTGGGCAGATTGGATGGACTATGCAGGTCTTTTTCTGCCGTCATCTACTATGTTACTATGTTGATCATAAAATCTCCTTTTAAGAACATAACATAAGAATAGCCATACTGGGTCAGACCAATGGTCCATCTAGCTCAGTATCCTGCTTCCAACTTTGGCCAATTCAGGTCACAAACACCTGACAAAATCCCAAATAGTAGCAAGATTCATTCTACTGATCCCAGGGATAAGCAGTGGCTTTCCCCATCTCTATCTCAATAGCAGACTATGGACTTTTCCTCCAGGAACTTGTCCAAACCTTTCTTAAACCCAGATACACTAACCACTGATACCACATCCTCTGGCAATGAGTTACAGAGCTTGACTGTTCATTGAGTGAAAAAATATCTTTCCTAGGGGGTCTTTTACCAAAACTAATGCTGCATCAAGATGGGGCATTCCCAGTATTTTTTATCGCAAGTTGTCCGTTAGCGCACAGAACCTGCTGAGAGTTAATGTGGAATCACTTACCGCCTCCTATTTAGTTAGTTAGTATATGGTAAGTGTAATGTACTAGTGGGCTAACGCTTCCATGCCCACTCTCCATTCATAAAACAGGTAGGCAAGCAGTCGGCTAGGTCCTGAAGGAAGGAAATTGTAGAAGCAGACATTATGAAAAGTACTCTACCAGAACCCTTATCCACACTCTTAATACCTCTCGCCTACATTACTGCAACCTGCTTCTCACTGGCCTCCCTCTTAGCCATCTCTCTCCTCTTCAATCAGTCCAAAACTCTACTGCCCTCTCCTCAAATCACTTCACTGGCTCCCTATCCGTTTTCGCATTCAATTCAAACTTCTCTTACTGACCTATAAGGGCATTCACTCTGCAGCTCCCCAGTACCTCTCCACTCTTGTCTCTCCCTATGCCCCCCCCCCTCGGATACTCCGCTCTGTAGATAAATCTCTCTTGTCTGTCCCCTTCTCCTCTGCTGCTAATTCCAGACTCCGTTCCTTTTATCTCGCTGCACCTCACGCCTGGAATAGACTTCCAGAGCCTGTACGTTTAGCCCCGTCTTTGGCCGTTTTCAAGTCCAGGCTAAAAGCCCACCTCTTTGACACTGCTTTTGACTCCTAATCTCTACTAACTTACCCTGTACCCCATCTCTTTAATTCCCTTACTTCTTAGTTGATCTGTCTGTTTACCTGTCTTATTTAGATTGTGAGCTCTTTGAGCAGGGGCTGTCTTTTTGTGTATGGTGTACGGCGCTGCGTATGCCTTGTAGCACTATAGAAGTGATAAGTAGTAGTAGTAGTCTTGAAGGAAGGAAATTGTAGAAGCAGACATTATGAAAGGTAGATAAGATCTTTAAAAGAATTTATTGGTTGATCAAGTTAAAATAACACCCGACACAGTTGTGTTTCACCCTGCATAGGCTGCAGCAGAGGCACAAACACAACCTTATGGAATAAAAGGACTTTCCTTACTGACAGAACTTTCTTTTGTCCAGTTTTCTGTCCTGTGAAAGTTCAATATCTGGTGCTGGAAACAAACATCTTGTCCAGATTAGTTTCAACACCTAGCACAAAAAAAAAAAATATAAAGCCTAAATGAACTTAGGAGGGAATAATTATATTACTTCAGGGCCCAAGGTGTTTGCTTCAAAGGGTGTGTTTCTACTCCAGACCAGTGGCGTAGCCACGCCTAGGTGGGCCGGGGCCCACCCACTTAGGGTTCCGGCCCACCCAACAGCAGCACACGTTTAGCGGTAGCTGGTGGGGATCCCAAGCTCTGCCAGCTGAAGACTTCCCCCTGATGGTAATGAAAACTCCATGATACTGGCACCTGAAAATGCTCAGTTTTCAGCGCATGCCTGCTGCAGACTGCCAAGATGGAAAGAAGCGTTTTCTAACCCAGGGCCATGCCAAGGGTCTCTGGTGCCCCCCTGCAGACTACCAGTTGGCGCCCCCCCCCCCCCCCCGCACCTGCATGGCTCCAAGGCAGCGATTCCCCTCTCTCCCCTGCCCTCCCGCTCCCATGTAGGAACTGCCCGCCCTCTTCTCCCCCCCAAGATCCCGTTCCTTTTTTTTTTCTTTTAAATTTACCTTCCTCCGGCAGCTCAGCGTCAGTGAAGGAGGCGACGCTCCTAGTCCCGACGTCTCTAGCCTTCCCTTGTTCGCTGCTCACTGCCCCGCCTTCTTCTGACGTCATTTGGTCGTGGGAGAAGTCAGCATTTCTAGGGTCCCCCGACATGCCAGGACACCAACCAGGCACCCTAGGGAGCACTGCAGTGGACTACCTAAATTACTCCCAGGTACATAGCTCCCTTACCGTGTGTGCTGAGCGCCCCAACCCCCCCCCCCCAAACCCACTACTCACAACTGTACATCACTACCGTAGCCCTTACGGGTGAAGGGGGGCACCTAGATGTGGGTACAGTGGGTTTGTGGTGGGTTTTGGAGGGCTCGCTGTTTCCTCCACAAACGTAACAGGTAGGGGGGATGGGGCTGGGTCCGCCTGCCTGAAGTGAACTGCACCCACTAAAACTGCTCCAGGGACCTGCATACTGCTGTAATGGACCTGAGTATGATAACTGAGGCTGGCACAAAATATTTTAAAGATGTTTTTTGAGGATGGGAGGGGGTTAGTGACCACTGGGGGAGTAAGGGGAGGTTATCCCCGATTCTCTCCGGTGGTCATCTGGTCAGTTTGGGCACCTTTTTGTGCCTTGGTCATAAGAAAAACATGACCAGGTAAAGTAGTCCAAGCATTCGTCAGGTATGTCCTTGTTTCTTTCGATTATGGGTCGAGGATGTCCTAGTGTTAGGCACGCCCAAGTCCCGCCTTCACTATGCCTCTGACACGCCCCCTTGAATTTTGACCATCCCTGTGACGGAAAGCAGTTGAGGACGTCCAAAATCGGCTTTCGATTATACCGATTTGGACGACCCTGTGAGAAGGACGTCCATCTCCCGATTTGTGTCAAGAGATGGGCGTCCTTCTCTTTAGAAAATAAGCCCACAAGCGTTCCAGTAATTTTTATGTTTTGGAAGCCAAGCAATTTTGCATCCCACATTCCTATGTCCTTAAAAAATCCATATGATAATAAACCCTCAACCATTACCAATTAACAATTCTCAGACATCAGTTAGCTATATACTTCTGCCACCGGGAAAACCCTGTGAGTTGAAGTTAATCAAAGAATTTTTGGCTACCTGATATTACTGTCTTTATATTCTGTTCTGTTTCTTAACTTCCTTTTATAGAACAGCTAAAGAGTCTCTCAAGAATTCAATCTGGAGAGCAAGGGAAGGAAGGATTAATGGTGTATTATTTCATACTCTTGTTATTCTTCATCGAGAGAATGGATAGACTTGACAAAATCATCTGCATGGCAACGGATTATCACATAATTAGGATGCCTGATACATTCTTGGCTTTGCTTTTGATGTATAGTTTCAGTGCAAGAGCAGAAAAATATCAGGTAATAATAATCTTACAAATCATGGCCAAAGGTCTGCGACTGACAAAGCAGTTTTCAATTACACCACATGGTTCTTGATTATTAATATTGTTTTGGGCTAAATATTTGTTAATAGCTTCAGCCATCTTTTTAATAAATCTCACTTAGAAGGTAAGAGTTTGGTGATTTTTTTTCATAATTACATGCTGAATTTTGCATTCTTGCATGAAAAGTATGTGTATTCCTATTTCTATAAAGTTTGGTATTATCAAACCTTTGCTGTTTGTCAATGTAAGAGTAGATAGCAGTCATAGCTGTGAATGATATAGGGGGCTGCCCACAAACAGGCCGATGGCCAACGAGGATGGGGTCAGTGGGAAGCAAAGAAGGAAAGAGAAAGGGGGGGGGGGGAGGCAAAGGAGCAGAAAGCAGCTACAGACAATCGGAAAAGGAAGGAGAGGGAGACAGAAAGGAAAGGGTTAAGCAGGAGAGGGGGAGGACGCAAAAAGAGGTGGCGCACAGAGAGAAAGCGAGGATGCTGGGAAAGAGAAGAGGGTTGAGAAGGAAGGACAGGTTGAAGCTTCCCCTCCCGCCCTACCCCAAGCAAAGACTGTCACAGCAAGAAACATGCAGGCAGTTAATTTAAGGCAGGCAGAGCCGGGTACACAGCCCAACACCAGTTATGAGTCCACAGATTATGTTTAAAGCATGATAATCAAGTAAATTGAGTTATTAAAGTTATTGTCACATGTATATGGATAAGTGAGAAGGAGGAATGAACATTGGGACATGGTTGTCTCCTGGCTTGCACAGTCAGGAGACCATAAGCAGCAGATGGTGAAAATTTAGTAGAGGCCTTTTCCTTGGATGGGATAGGCCAGAGAACAAGGGGTGCAGGTGAAAGCACACAAAGAGCAAACACCAGGGCCGGTCTTAGGCAGAGGCGACCGAGGCGGCCGCATAGGGCCCCGCGCTTAGGGGGGCCCCGCGCGGCACGCCTCAATTCTGCCTCTCCCTCCGACCCCGAGTCGCTCGGACCGCATGCGGCACGGCATCCACATCATCATGATTGATCCCGCGCCGCTCGCGCCGATTTGCTCCGTACCCACAGACCCCCCCCCCCCCGCGCTCAGCTTTCTCGCGAGTCTCGCCCCCAGTGAAGTCCCAGCAGCAGGCAGCACAACGTGCAGAACTCGACGGCCCGGCCCCAACACAGAAGACAGACAATTGCAGACTTGCAGCAGCAGCAGGCACGACGAACGTCTCACCCCGGCTTCCTTCCGCCTTCCCGCTCAATTATGTCCCGCCTCCTTTGATGGTGTTTCCGGACCGCGAGGACGGGCGGGAGTCGGGAGACGAGTCATTGAGCGGGAAGGGAAGGAGCTGGAGCGTGGTCAAAGCCTGAGCCATCGTTGGTTCGCTGGGCCCTGGGGAGCTGAAGTGCGGCAGTGCCGAGTCCAAAGAAAGTCTCAAGTGGAGCATGAGCAGTGAGCACCCACACCCACTGACCCACCACTGCCGCCTGGAGGAGCAACGAGCAAGTTTGCCCAGTGATTCGGGAAAGGAAGGTATGATTGATGTGATGATGATTGATGATGCAGACTTTTGGTTGAGACTGAGACATCAAGTTCTTTCTGGAACCCAGGCTGAGGCTGCATGTGTGCTTAGGTGTTAGAAGAAGCTTAGCTCTGGTCTCTGGAGTCAAACCCAGGTGGTCTTCTACATAGCAGATTAACTGTCTCTGTCTGGGCTGGGCTGGCCTCTAAACCAAATTTTTAATGCATAAAGGTTGTTTAAATACCATAAGACAGTGGTTCTTTATTTATTTAATTATTTAAAATAAAACCAAACCAAGTTAACATGGAACCAGATTTTTGTTGGTGGCAAGTTTCCTAACTCACAAGACAACTAACAATAGAAAATGTTGTTTCTGTTGAGGAGATGCATAGTAGACTTAAACTGAATAATTTCTGGGGAGGGGAGGTTTCATGATAGCATTGTGCTTATTATTTCAATCAGGTTTTTTGTACAAGTTTAGCTTCATTTGTCTTTATTTGAAATTTCATAAATAAAAAAAATTCTAAAAATGGAATAATCTTATCAATGGGGTGGAGCTAGGGTGGGGGCGGGGCGATGGGCAGGGCTAGGATGGGGCGGGGCTAGGATGGGGCCCCACCAAATTGGTCTGCATAGGGCCCGGCACTTACTAAGACCGGCCCTGGCAAACACGATGCTTGAACAGCAATACCTGTGTGAGGTGAAAGTGCACACGGAACGAAGGCTGTGTATCTATCAATAATTAAATCGTTTAGGTTCTCTAAACGTCATGTATTATGTTAATGTACAAGAAGTTTGAAGATATATAAAGCATTGTAATTGATGTTCCTGGCTGTGGCCTTAATAAATTCCCCATTCTCTTGAAAGCGGTCTCTTGTGTTCTGATTTATCAACAGTGACCGAGTGCCCGATTCGTGTTTGGTATGATCAAACTTTTGTTGTTTGTCAGTGTAAGAATAGATAGCAGTCAGAGCTGTGAGAGATAATAGAGGTTTAATGATCTCTTACTTAGACCAAAGTATTAATGTTGTTTGATTAACCTGACTGTAACAAAGAATCAGATCCATTAAAGTTTGATATTGAGTTGAGTAAAAAAATCTGTTGTGCTAAAGAAACAAAGGTGCAACAAAACAAAAATCTAAGGCATCTATATAATGCCTACTTATTAGATATTGTAAATATTAGGTTTGATTTGCTTCAGGTTTTTGTTTGTGTACGGCAGCATGGTACATGGGCAAGGGCTTACCCCAGAGAAACATGCACAGATCAGAATTCCGTACACAGAAAAGATACCAATAAGAGCAGTTGCAAAGAAGCTGAAAATTGCTCATTCAACTCTCATAGCAATGATCAAATGAATGAAGAGCTGAACAGTTTATAGTCTTGGGCATGCTCGGGTTGACCAAGAGCTAGGATGTCCGAATGAACAATGCAATAATCATAAAGGCAGCTAAACATCCCCCAAAAGCATCATAAATGCTATCAGATCCAGAATTGTAGATAGTCCACTGAAGAAACCAAGCAACAGGACAATACAATACGTAGGAGGCTATTCAATGCCAGGCTTGGATATTATCAGCCTGCTCAAAAACCAAATTTGTCTGCCCAAAATATCAAAGATCGGCTCGCTTTCTGTCACAAGTAGAAGCAGCGGACAGCTGATCAATAGGAGCAAAATTATGTTGATGAAAGCACTTTCACTCAGTTCTACATCTTCTGTAGACACAGAAGGAGACCTTTAAATCAGAGACAAAATCCAAGGTACGATATACCCACAGTGAAACAAGCACCAAAGGTTATGGTTTGGGGTGCAGTATCAGGATCCGGTGGAGCAGGGCTGCGGATTATGCTGAAGAAAACCACAGTCAAAGGAACTGTGTATTTGAATGTTTTGAAGGAGAAAAATGCAGAACTTTATGCTAATTCACAACGTAACCCATTTCCAACAGGATGGTGCACCATGCCATGGAACAGAAGCAGTTGAGGCACGGCTGGCACATGAACAGATACAAATGATAGAACCTTGGCCGGGCAACAGCCCAGATTTGAACATTATTGAAAATGTGTGGACCTTGATGAAGCAGAAAGTGGTCATACACAATCCAACATCTGAATCAGACCTTCTACACTGGATCAAAGCTTCCTCGATTGTGTTTCTCTGTATCTCAGACACTGAAGCTGTTCCTTATCAACACTTCGTCACCCCCAGTCTGATGTTCCAAGCCAGCTGCAACAGCAGTCCTCTCAGTAGCAGCAGCTAGCACTCTCGATGATTCTTTGCTGTATGACGTCCTTCCTGCTCCTGGATTCAGGGAGGGGGGACTGCCTTACACCCAGGCTTAGCATGGTCTTGTCAGCCAAGAGAGATGCCCCAACCAAAGGTTCCATGGGCGCTCCCAGTGGTGTTCTCATGGGCCTTACTTCTTGTAGAGAAAGCACTGAACATGGCGATCCAATGGCAGCGGTCAGTGCAGAACCACCTCCCTGGCTGCTAGCTTTTCACTTCTTTTTCATCGGGGCCAGGTAAGACTGGAATACGAAAGTGATAGTCAGGCAAAAGCTCTCAGTGGTTGCCCTCTGCCACCTTGCTCCACCCTTAAAAAAAAGACATCTGTTGATAACTTTCCCCCTGAGCTGAAGAGCAAAACAAGAGAAGTGATTTAAACTTAATTTCCCAACAGTAATTTCCACTAGTTCATAAGGCTTAAGTCAGACGGTGCTATCTTTTCTACCTCTTCAGAGATAAGACATCTAGCATGGTGCTTCATATGGCAAAGTGCACCACTGTCTGCTGTACTTTACTTGATTAATGCAAATGAACTGCACAAAGCAATCAGACTGTTTCCAAGAATAGTCATTATACGGTGACAAAGATTAGTTTGGTACTTCATCAGAAAGAACAGTGATTGATACAGTGTCAATTCAGTCTTCAGGCAGTGAAGCTTTTCTCCAGTCAGCTATTAGATGGTTGCACTTATCTGATTATGTTTGCTCTTATAGACTTTGAAAAGTGCAGTTGATTATATTTAAATATGACTCCCTCTCCCTGCTGTTTTTAAAAGCAGGAATTTTAACACTAAAGTTTCACTGGACAGTTCGGCCAAAAATGCCTCGAGGAACTTTGATTGATGAGCTTCTTAGGGTGTGAGACTATTTAAGGGGTCCTTTTACTTAAGGTGCACTGAAATCTGGGTACAGTGCATGCCAACGTGAGACCTTCCGACGTGCTAAGTCTAAATTTACTGCAGCGTAACTTAAGGCCTTTTTATTCAGGTTATGCGCTTCTTCTCCGGAGTAGCCCCCACACTCTGGAATGCATTGCTTGAAAGGCTCCGCTTAACACAAGACTATCCCTACTTCAGGAAGCAGGTGAAGGCTTTGGCTCTTCAACCAGGCCTTTAATGGAAGAAGTAACTAACTTGTTAGTCTCACTCACATGCACAAGGAGTGACTCGGGCTGCACATACTGCAGCGGGACATGTTTATCCACTCCTACCCTGGCTGAGATAATATTTAACCATCTCTCTGACCTCACGTGCAACTTTCTTCCAGTCAGTCACCTTACTTTCTAACTCTTCCTACTTTCTTATCCATCTATATGTTACAACTCTGCCTTACCCTTCACTATCAATTATAATGTTCTGTTACGTATTGTGTTGACATTGCAAATAGTATACCATGCCATACTTTGTATTGTTAGTTGAATATTTTCACTGCTGTAACTGCCTATTGCTCATGTTTGATCTATTTTTAGTGTACACCGCCTTGAGTGAATCCCTTCAAAAAGGCGGTAAATAAATCCCAATAAATAAATAAATGTTCGCAGTGGCACACGTTAACCTGTAAAATGTTAACATGGGAGAACTTACCACTTCTGATTTAAAAGGTGCTAAATGCTCCCATGTTAACTCTGCATTAGCCAATTAGCATGTGGTAATCTGAATGCAGTAGCTGGATAACACTTCCATGCCCATTCTCCGCCCAAGACTCACCCCCTTCAAAAATATATTTTAAAAATAGTTAACTTCTAGTTAACTCATGGAAAAGGGAAAAATACTGCAAAAACACTTAATAAAATCCCTTGAGCCCTCTCCCTACCTCCCACACTCTTTTGCATCATACCCCATTCATGTTTTTTCACAAAGCTGGAGTGATTCCTGGTTTCTTTTGCCCCCACCAATGCCGTATTTCAAACTAGTGCCAACACCGCTTTGGGCTTACCGCTGCTTTGTAAAAGGGCCCCTAAATATCCAAAGTAAATAGAAGCATGAGACTTATCTCAATTTCTTGATCTGGGCGTGTTCTTAATTTGCTTGAAATATGAGAAAGGCCACAAAAGGGTGGAGGTGCACTTGATCCCTACGAAAAACAGTCCAGTGTAGAGCAGAGAAGGAGTAGGGAAGGTAGGCTCTTTCCGATCGGTGAGGAAGACGTATGGATGATAAAAACTTTATTGGATAGCATCAAAAATGATTAATGGAACAATGCTAGTAAAAATAATGTAAAATCCATTGAAATCTTGCATGCATAGGTACAATAAAAAAAGAAGGAATATAGAAGGCAAACATAATGACAAATCATACAAATAAATATACATTTATATAAGTAAGATGCAATTATATATTGAGCAGACATAATATGAAACAAATAGAGGTGTATCTGTATTGCAAAAATATTTAAATGTTTTCTGTATATATGTATTAAAAACCATAGGAACATATATTGGAATTGCTAATCAAAGACATAAAACGACACAACCAATGTCTCAAGCATTACTGACCTTATAATATGATGTAATGTTGGATACCAAAAAAAGGTATATATACAAGGCTGTGAATGGCACGATGGTACTATAGCCCTGTGGGAGAAAAGATACACTGAATGGCTGTGGAACAGAGTGACGCTGGGATTAGAAAAGATGAAGCTAAATCTACACAAAACCTGACGATGTTAGTGTATCAGGGCTCTTCCAGCGGAACAGCAAGTACTAGGTTAAACACTGCCGATCGATCTGTCAGTGCTATGAAAGTACGGTGTGGAGCATACAGCATGTAAAATCTGTGCACGCAATCGAAAAAGCACTCACCACAATCAGGATAAAGCAACTTCCACTGACAGTCAAAGTGGTCTCTGCTTGAGTAATAAATTTCCAGGTCCCCAACACAGACCATGTTTCTCAACAAGCTGCTTCAGGGAGCGCATCCACACATCAAAAAAGCTACTGAACTTCTCTCTCCTCCAAGGAATGCAGATCAAACTGTTAACTCTAACAAGGTATAACAACACTTATTTATTTAATGTTTGTTATTTAATGTTAATTCCTTGATTCTTCCTCCAGATAAATATATTTGTGTTACCGTGTGGTTTGTTTGGGTTTTTTTTTTTGGTTTCACTAACACCAATGTATCAGCCATGTCTTGCCAGCTCCTCACTGAGTTATATTACAAGATGCTGCTATGCCACTGAAGAGTTGCCAGGAAAAATAGCAGTGAATGCCACCCTGTATTTAATTTCTGTTCATAAGTGCCAGTCATGGATAAGCTGTTGATAGTCTTAATGACCAGAATTCTCTGGAGGCTAATTTCTGAGCATAAGTCATTTGACAAGTCGGGTTATTACCAAATACCCTAAGAGTACATTGCCGTGAAGCAGATGCTAAATGATCTTGGGAGTGGATTTGACCTGATGGAGTACCTTATTAACATAATTAAAATGTTTTTAACATTTATATTTTTTGACATGCGATCCGTTTAAAAAGTTGCTTGGAGGAGACGGGCTGAATTAAAACCTTTATGGGTCTTCAGTCAGCCATTAGCGGTTCTTAAGCAGATGAGGAACCCTATAATTCAGCTATAGGCAGGGACCTACTTAAAGCTACATAAAGTTACAAAGAATATCCCTGAAGACAGAATGAAGCAATCATATTACTAGAGAATTGTTTGATAGTGAATAATAAATCTGATTCAACTTTGGAAGCTTTGAAACAATCAGCAGATTAAAAAAACCTAATTAGGAAGAGTTTCAAAAGGTCTAGGGAACCCATTTTTAACAGACATCTAGATTTTTCAGTTTAAAAATTCATCCTGAATTTAGGGTAATAAAAGGAGCAGAGCTGTAGGTGGGAACAGGTCAGGAGAACAAAGATAGGTGTTTAGGGGTGAATTCTATAAATTGCGCCTAAATAATTGGAGTGGAACCCCCCCCCCCCCAACTTAAGTGCAAATCTATAAGCCATGCCTACAGTTAGGCACCAAAATTTGCACGCAGAACCCCCTTATTCTATAATTGTGCATGTAACTTGAATCCATACCCATGCTCCGCCCTGAAATACCCCATAACCCTCACATTTCCATGCCCCCTTTTCTGGGATGTGTGTAAACCTTAGGGGTGGATCATAGGCCAGATTCTATATAAGGCACCTAAAAAATCTGTGAGGCAAACATTTTCACCTAAGTGTATTCTATGAGCAGTGCCTAACTCCTTAGTTGATATACCAGCGTCTAAAACTATGCAGCTCCATTTATCTGGATTTATGTGCACTGGACTGTATTCTATAACTACTTGCCACACACCTTTTGAACTGCATGCTTTAGAATTTAGGCGCAGTTCATTACAGAATATGCTTAGCATGGAAATTCTAATTATTACCAATTAGTGCTTATTATTGCTTGTTAAGTGCTGTTATCAACGCTGATTAGCTTGATAAGCCAATTAAGTAACATGCATTGTTATATAAAAGATCAGCTCGCACCTTCCTGAATCTCCATTTCCTGAATCTCCATTTCCTCAGCTACAAAGGATTAAAATACAAATTAACACATGCATCCAGCTTTTCCTACAGAAGCATGCAGTTATGGAATGCACTACCACTTGACGTGAAAAATATGCACGATCTAACCAACTTTCGGAAATCACTAAAGACCTACCTCTTCAACAAGGCATACCGCAAAGATCCCTCCTATGAACGTTAACGCAATACCACTTTGAGGGGCATAATTGAATGAAAACGTCTATCTCCATGGGTGTTTATCTCCGAGAACGGGTCCGTGAAGGGGCGGACTGAACCGTATTTTCGAAAAAAAAATAGACGTCCATGTTTTATTCGACAATTTGTGAGCTGGGCGTTTTTGTTTTTCAGTGATAATGGAAAATGAAAGCGCCCAGCTCAAAAACGAATAAATCCAAGGCATTTGTTCGTGGGAGGGGCCAGGATTCGTAGTGCACTGGTACCCCTCACATGCCAGGACACCAACCAGGCACCCTAGGGGGCACTTTTACAAAAACAAAAAAAAAAGGTAAAAGAGCTCCCAGGTGCATAGCACCCTTCCCTTGTGTGTTGAGCCCCCCAAATCCCCCTCAAAACCCACTGCCCACAAGTCTACACCATTACTATAGCCCTAAGGGATGAAGGGGGGCACCTACATGTGGGTACAGTGGGTTTGGGGGGGTTGGACGACTAAGCATTAAGCAGCACAATTGTAACAGGTAGGGGGGGGATGGGCCTGGGTCCACCTGTCTGAAATCCACTGCACCCCCTAACAACTGCTCCAGGGACCTGCATACTGCTGCCAGGGAGGTGGGTATGACATTTGAGGGTGAAAATAAAAAGTTGTGAAACATCATTTTTTGTGGTGGGAGGGGGTTAGTGACCACTGGGGGAGTCAGGGGAGGTCATCCCTGATTCCCTCTGGTGGTAATCTGGTCATTTAGGGCACTTTTTGGGGCCTTATTCGTGAAAAAACAGGGTCCAGGAAAAGTGCCCTAAATTCTAGCTACAAACGCATACTTTTTTTCCATTATTGGCGAAAGGCGCCCATCTTTCCTCGGCCGATAATCACGCCCCAGTTCCACCTTCGCCACGCCTCCGACACGCCCCCGTCAACTTTGTACGCTTACGCGATGGAGTGCAGTTGAAAACGTCCAAAATCGGCTTTCCATTATACCGATTTATTCGTTTTTGTGAGATAAACGTCTATCTCCCGATTTGGGTCATAATCTAGGCGTTTTTCTCTTTCAATTATAAGGTGGTTTATCTCCCATTCTGAATATGAATCTACTAAGTCCTCGTCAAGGCATACTGCAACTATCCATCCTATGAACTTTTAATGCAATACCACTCTATCTCTTATTCCGAACATGAACTTTTGTTAATCTACTATGTCATTCATGATCTTTATGTAATACCACTTGTATCTCTCACTCCGGAATGGCAATCGCCATGACGGAACAATGTAAGCCACATTGAGCCTGCAAATAGGTGGGAAAATGTGGGATACAAATCCAGTAAATAAATTAATAAAAATAAATATAATATGCCTGGATTTTGGTGCAGATCTCTAGGTGCGCTATATAGAATCTGGGGGCGTGCGCCTAAATATATGTGTCTGCGTATTAACTGTTTTCAATTAGCACCAATAATTGCTTGTTAAAAAGTCACTTATTGGCACTAATTGGCTCATTATTCAATTAAATTGCATGCATGGCTTTTATAGAATTTGGAGGTTAGTGCTGATTTTGAGTACTGACTCCCAGATTCTATATATGGCACCTAAGTTTGCACGCTCAAATTTCAGCACAGATCCAAGATGGTTTAAGAGCTGATTACTATCAATTAATTAATTGACCTTAATAATCAATTCGTGAAGTTAATTGGCATTAATTTGGTTTTGCACACACATCTGCCTGTGTTCTATTCTATAACACCGAGTGCCTAAATCCTATAGAATGCAACATAAAAGGGGGTGTGGCCAGGGGAGGGGCATGGGTGGGTCAGGGCATGCTGAGAAGTTGCACTCAGTATTGTAGAATAGCATCACGTAAACCTAAATGTAAATGACCAGAACTAAGTACATAAGTACATAAGCACCGCCATACTGGGAAAAGACCAAGGGTCAATCAAGCCCAGCATCCTGTCTCTGACAGCAGCCAATCCAGGCTTCAAGTACCCGGCAACCCCCCCCCCCCCCCCAAAAAAAAAAAAAATGTTCAATGGGCTTTTCCCTCAGGAATCTGTCCAAACCCCCTTTAAACTCCGTAAGCCCAGCTGCTGTCACTACATTTTCCGGCAACGAGTTCCAGAGTCCAACTACACGCTGAGTAAAGAAAAACTTTCTCCTATTTGTTTTAAATCTACCATATTCTAGCTTCACCTTCTGTCCCCCGGTTTTGTTGTTGTTTGAAAGTGTAAACAAACGCTTCACATCTGTCCGCTCTATTCCACTCATTATCTTGTAGACTTCTATCATATCACCCCTCAGCTGCCTTTTCTCCAAGCTGAAGAGTTTTTTTTTTTTGTTACATTTGTACCCCGTGCTTTCCCACTCATGGCAGGCTCAATGTGGCTTACAGGGGGCAATGGAGGGTTAAGTGACTTGCCCAGAGTCACAAGGAGCTGCCTGTGCTGGGAATCAAACTCAGTTCCTCAGTTCCCCAGGACCAAAGTCCACCACCCTAACCACTAGGCCACTCCTCCACTTTTAACCTTCTCAGCCTTTCCTCATAGGGAAGTCGTTCCATTCCCTTTATCATTTTCTTCGCCCTTCTCTGCACCTTTTCCAATTCCTTTATATCTTTTTTGAGATGCGGCGACCAGAATTGGACACAATACTCGAGGCTCCTATGTAAATACTGATCTCAGAAAATCACTATTTACACATACAGAGACTTCAAGGGGGCATATTTTGGGCAAGGCTTGGGCGGGACAAATTGCCGCCACACATATTCCCCATTTTACAAAAGGGAAAAATGTCCACATCAGGCTTTACACCAGTTCAAAGGTGCACATAGGCTCTAAAAAGGGGCTTTACGTAAGGGATTAAGGGGGTCACTCTCCTTAATCCCTCTTTATTCATTTCCATGTTAAAATGACATTCTCACTCAGTGCCTGTTTTCTAGCAAAAAAGGTGCCGGTACTCAAATGCCAGACCACCCTTCAGGGTTGGGGTGATCACTGAGAGACCCACCCCACAATAGCCAGGCCCCCTGCAACCAGTCACAGAATCTATTAAAAGGCAGAATTGGTATGTAGAGCCTGAGCTCTTTTACTATAACTTGGGGACCATGAGTCAATTTTAGCAGACAATGAAAAAGGTGCCGGTACTCAGTACTCTCAAGTACCCCCTCAAAAAAAGCACTGTTCTCACTACTTAAAGTGTGGCACGAGGGAGGAAGGGTAGGTTGGTGAGGTGAAGGAAGAAAGGAAGAGAGAAGATGGAAATGGGGAGGGACAGAGTCACAGAATAGATGCTGGCTGTGGAGGGAACATAAGGACAAGGACACAGGTACAATACTGGACACAAGGGGAGAGAGAGGAACACAGAGAGGGTTGCTGGGCAGAGTAAATTAGGGACACAAAGAAGAGATACTGGGCAGGAGAGACAGGGACACACAAAAAAGATGAATGCTGGATATAGAGAGAAGAAAACCCTGGAGAGAGTTAAGAAAAAACAGAGAAAAGCAGAAGAGAGACACTAGAACCAAAGCAATGAAAGGTAGAAAAATATATTTTTTTCTGAAATTATTAATCGTAATGTGCCAGCTTTGGAAATTGTGTATCCTTCTCCCCACCAATCCCCACTAGCTGGAGAATGATGGTGTTCTTGGGGGCCCATCTCAATTTTTCCGCCTGGGGCCCATTCAGTCCTAGCTATGCCACTTTAGGAAGCCGTTCAGACCTTTTTTAAACCCCACTAAGCTAACTGCCTTTACCACATTCTCTGGCAACAAATTCCAGAGTTTAATTACATGTTGAATGAAGAAAGGTTTTCTCCGATTCGTATTAAATTTACTACTTTGTAGCTTCATCGCATGCCCCTAGTCCTAGTATTTTTGAAAAGAGTAAACAAACAATTTACGTCTATCCATCCCACTCCACTCATTATTTTATAGACCTCTATCATATCTCCCCTCAGCCATCTTTTCTCCAAGCTGAAGAGCCCTAGATGCTTCAGCCTTTCCTCATAGGGAAGTCGTCCCATCCTCTTTATCATTTTTGTTGCTCTTCTCTGTACCTTTTCTAATTCCACTATATCATTTTTGAGATGTGGCGACCAGAATTGAATATTTTTTATTTTCTGGCATGCGTCAGCTGCGTGCACCAAGTGGCATTTGGCGAGCGTAGGTCATTACTGCCTGGTTACCGCGTGAGACTTTACCACTAGGTCAATGGCTGGCAGTAAGGTCTCAGACCCAAAATGGACGTGCGGCAATATTCATTTTGCCGCACGTCCATTTTCAGCAAAAATAAAAAAAGGCCCTTTTTACAGGTGTGCTGAAAAATGTATTGGCGTGCGCCCAAAACCCACGCCTACACTACCGCCAGCCATTTTTCAGCGCACCTTAGTAAAAGGACCCCCAAATGTTCATCAGTAGTGAAGAATAATTTACTTCTGAAAGGATACATCACATGGAAAATGAATGGAAGAAGCTCATACGTCATCCATGAGACAAGCCAAAGTGCGGTGGCAACTCTAAAGCAACTTTCCTCCTAAGTCCAATTTCTTTTCTTGAACCAATACCTTCTCAAACCCCTCCAAAGTAATTGAGTTATAGTCTAGAATAGCATAACGAGGACTTATAGAAATAAAATTATTATTTCTGTTGGCATATGCTGAGCATGTATGAATTTGCTCGTAAAAACAGGAGATGAAAGTCCAGGAAAAAACATGTCATAAGTTAATGTACTGTAATGAAAGTATTTCCTGTTGGCTGCGGTTTGCCTTATTACAGTAATAGTCTAATTTATTATAAAAGATTGAATGTTAGGAGATGATTGTGGAGTTTATGAAGCCACTCTAGGGGACTGTGCTTTGAGAACTCACGCTCCTATTCAGCTTGACTGTAATGATGGAAACAGCGGCAATGGGTGTGCCAGGCAGTGAGGTCACTGCTTGTTGCCCACTGGGGGGAAGGGAGAAGGTGGGAAGCAAAATGTAATAGACACTTTCAGGACTGATATATATGTCCGGAACAGGGTGCATTGTTGCAGCACCAAGGTGACAGTAACAGAGATTACAGGGCATTAGCTGGATCCTCTATAAAGATGCATTAACAATTTTCAGTACCATAAATATTACACCAGTCCTAATTAAAAAAATAACTAAAAGCAGTCACTGTATGATAGCATTAATTTGAATATGAATATGAAAGTGTGAACCCCCTACGAGAAAAGCTACACTGGCTCCCACTTAAAGAACGCATCACGTTCAAAATATGTACCCTAGTTCACAAAATCATTCACGGAGATGCCCCAGCCTACATGTCAGACCTGACAGACTTACCACCAGGGGCGTATCTGTAATGGGGCCAACGGGTGCCTGGCCCCCATACATTTGGCCCTGGCCCCCGCTACCGCCGCCAACCCCCCCCCCGTGCCGCCAATGGAAGCCTATGGGGGGGGGGGGCGAAAAATGGCCCCTGCACTTCGGGCTCTGGCCCCCCCTATCAGGAAAGTCAGATACGCCCCTGCTTACCACCCAGGAATGCTAAAAAATCATCCCGCACATTCCTCAATCTTCACTTCCCCAACTGTAAAGGTCTAAAATACAAACTAACGCATGCGTCAACCTTTTCCTACTTGAGCACACAATTCTGGAACTCGCTGCCGTGTAGCTTAAAAGCGATCTATGAACTAACTAACTTCCACAAACTACTGAAGACCCATCTCTTTAACAAGGCATACCACAAAGATCAACAAATGTGAACTCCTACACATATATCCAGAACTGTATCACGATATTTCTTGCTACACTACTATCGTGTTTTATCATTATCATGCCACCCAAGATCCTTATGTAATACTAAATGTATATTTTCTTATATATTTCCACCATTCATGATGTATTGTAAGCCACATTGAGCCTGCAAAGAGGTGGGAAAATGTGGGATACAAATGAATGAATAAATAAATAAATGAATAAATAAATAAATTTGATATGAACTTGCCCAGTGTCTCAGCTGATAGTAAGAAACAAGCGCCCGATCCATAAAAAGAAATAATGAATTAAAAAAAGTAATCATGATGTAGCAACCAAGGGCATGAAGCAAAATTATATTTAAAATCAGAATGGCAATGATGAACGGAAAAAAAATCTATATTGAGATAAGTTGCACTAGAAAACTAAGAAGTTTTCTATATTAAACTACTAGTAAAAAAGGCCCGTTTCTGACACAAATGAAACGGGCGCTAGCAAGGTTTTCCTTGGACTGTGTATGTTTGAGAGAGTGTAAGTGAGAGTGACTGTGTGTGTGAGAGAGAGAGAGTGAATGTGCGAGTGTGTGTGTGTGAGAGAGATAGTGAGTCTGGGTGCGAGTGTGTCTGTGAGAATGAGTGTGTGTGCAAGTTCGTATGTGAGACAGTGTGTGAGAGAGAGAGAGAGAGAGAGAGTGTGTTTCACACAGATACACTGTGTGCGAGAGAGAGAGTGTGTGCGAGACACAGACTCTCTGTGAGGCTGAGTGTATGAGACCAAGAGAGTGTGTGAGTGACTGTGTGACACACAGAGAGTGAATGTGATACAGTGTGAGACATAGAGTGTGTGAGAGACAGTGTGTGAGAGTGAGAGAGAGAGAAAGACATTGACTTTGAGAGAGAGTGTGTGTGTGTGACAGAGATACCTCCCCCCCCCTCTGGTGTCAGGCCCCCCCTCCCTCTCTCTGGTGTCAGGCCCCCCTCCCTCTCTCTGGTGTCAGGCCCCCCCCCCCTCTCTCTCTGGTGTCTGAGTGTTAATGTGCAGGACGCTGAGCTCTGGCTGTGCTTCAAGGAACTGACCAATCCTATTTAATAGAATGTACCTCCAACATTCTGAAGCCGAGAAACCTCGTGTGGTTGGTCACTTCTGCTTGTGACGAACCCGGAAGTACGTGATGTCAATTCAGGAGATGGATACAGAGAGCAGGAATGCCTCAGCCATGCAGTCAGCTTCAGAATGTTGGAGGTGCGTTTTATTATATAAGATTGCATGCATACAGTGATTCAAATAAATTAAAATTAAAACACAGCATGGCATCACTATGTGCATTACTGAAATGATCTCTAATATCCAGCAGCGCAATCTTGCCTATCAGCGTGACAGAATAAAAATATAACCTGAATGACTTAACATAAAAATGTAAACCGCCACTTATAAACTACTTTGAATCTTATAAGAAATACAAAAGTAAATGTAACGATGTCATGAATGGCGCAAATCTAAAGGAGCCCAGCTGTCTGCATTACTGAAATGATTAAGCCACAAAAATGCCCTAAATGACCAGGAATGACCCCCTTACTCCCCCAGTGGTCACTGACCTCCTCCCACCCCCACCCCCAAATATGTGAAAGAAACAGTACATACCAGCCTCTATGATAGCCTCAGATATTATAGCCAGTCCTATTAAAGCAGCGTACAAGTCCCTGGAGTAGCCTAGTAGTTGGTGCAGTGCACTGTACAGAACGGAGACCCAGGCCTATATCCCACTCTGGTACTCTTGTGGTGGAAGGTGTGAACCCTCCAAAACCCACCAAAAACCTACTGTACTCGCATGCAGACATTAGGGCTATTGTAGTGGTGTAGAGTTGGGTACAGTGAGTTTTTTGGTGGGTTTTGGAGGGCTCACCATACAAGTGGAGGAATCCTGTTTAGAAGGAATGGATCCAAAGAAGCTTAATGGAGATTAGGTGGCACCACCGTAACTGAGAAGCAAAGCCAGTGCTGGGCAGACTTCTACGGTCTGTGCCCTGATCATGGCCAAATAGATTTGGATGGGAGTGGAGGAGTGGCCTAGTGGTTTGAGCGCCAGTCTTGCAATCCAGAGGTGGCCAGTTCAAATCCCGCTACTGCTCCTTGTGATCTTGGTCAAGTCACTCAACCCTCCATTGCCTCAGGTACCAACTTAGATTGTGAGCCCTCCTGGGACAGAGAAATATCCAGAGTACCAGAATGTAACTCACCTTGAGCTACTACTGAAAAAGGTGTGAGCAAAATCCAAATAAATTATTTGAAATTCTATATGGAATGTTGATATTATCTGAGGCTCTACATGGAATGTTGCTACTATTTGAAATTCTGTTGCTACTATTTGAGATTCTACATGGAATGTTGGAGATTCTACATGGAATGTTGCTATAGTGGAGGAGTGGTCTAGTGGTTGGAGCACCAGTCTTGCAATCCAGAGGTGGCCAGTTCAAATCCCACTGCTGCTCCTTGTGATCTTGGGCAAGTCATTTAACCCTCCATTGCCTCAGGTACAAACTTAGATTGTGAGCCCTCCTGGGACAGAGAAATATCCAGAGTACCAGAATGTAACTCACCTCGAGCTACTACTGAAAAAGGTGTGAGCAAAATCTAAATAAATAAATATAAAGGGGAAAGAGTGAGATGTAGAAGCTTATGTGAAGTCCACTGCATTGGCTGCTAGGGTGCCCCACTGCTCTGCTTGGATGTGTGTATGGCCAATCTACTAAGAATGCTGACTCCTCCTGTATCCCAGCAGCTTGATTTTGTGCATTTTTCACTTGGAAATTTTTTATTTCCGAAAACCGTCATATCAAAAATGCCCCTCCACATAAAATAGACTTAGTTTAGATTCTTTTTTGGACTTCTCACAAAGACATCCTGTTACAAGATTATAGTAACATAGTAGATGATGGTAGATAAAGACCTGTACGGTCCATCCAGTCTGCCCAACAAGATGCATCACACTTTAAGGAATGAGTTTGATTCTTCATATGTATACCTGATGTTGATTTGTCCTGGCCATTTTCAGGGCACAGACCGTACAAGTCTGCCCAACACTGGCCTTGTTCTAAAACTTCAGAAGTTTATCCCACGCATTTTTGAATTCCATCACTGTTTTCATCTCCACCACCTCTCGCGGTAGGGAATTCCATGTGTCTACCACCCTCCTGGTCAAAAAATACTTCGTGGCATTATTCCAGAGTCGGCAACTCAATTTATGTCCTCTAGTTCTACCTCATTCCCGCCTCTGGAAAAGGTTTGTTTTGCGGATTAATACCTATCAAATATTTGAACGTCTGTATCATATCACCCTGGTTTCTCCTTTCCTCTAGGGTATACGTGTTCAAATCATCAGATCTCTCATCATACGTCTTGCTACGGAAACCCCCTACCATTTTCGTTGCTTTTCTTGGAACCGCTTCAAGACTTTTTACATTCTTAGCAAGAAACGGCCTCCAAAACCAAACACAATACTCCAAATGGGGCCTCACTAACGACTTGTACAGGGGCATCAACACCTCTTTTCTTCTGCTGGTTATACTCCTCTCTATGCAGCCTAGCATCCTTCTAGCCATGACCACCACCTTGTCACACTGTTTCCTCACCTTGAGATACTCAGTCACCCTCACTCCAAGGTCCATCTCGTGATCCGAGTTTACCAATCCCTTCCCTCTTATCTGGCACATCTTTTTGGATTCCTGCACTATCCCAATAACATTATTGTTTCCGTCTCTATAGTATTAATTGCTATATTGTAACTAATTAGTATATTTATTTATTTGTTGCATTTGTATCCCACATTTTTCCACCAATTTGCAGGCTCAATGTGGCTTACATTATGCCGTAATAGCGATCGCCGTTTCCGGATAGAGAATTATAAGTGGTATTGCATTAAGGCAGATAAATGGTACAATAGAATACAAAAGGTATTGCATTGAAGTTCCTGAATGATAGAGTGAATTATAAAATAAGTTAAATAATCAAATATAGAAAGTTCATTTCCGGCTTGAGAGATAAAGTGGTAGTGTGTATTGTGTAACTTTCATTAGTGGCAGCGAAGGTTATCAATCTAATGAAAGGGGTTCGTTTTTGTCTAGTTCATGTAACGTCTAGTTATCTTCTATTTAGGTTTGGTCATTGTGATATGCCTTCTTGAACAGGTTGGTTTTCAATAGTTTTCGGAAGATTGTTAGGTCGTGCCTTGTTTTTATGGCCTTTGGTAGCGCATTCCATATTTGCGCGCTTATGTAGGAGAAGCTGGATGCATATGTGGATTTATATTTAAGTCCTTTGCAGCTGGGGTAGTGAAGATTCAAGAATGTGCGTGCTGATCTTTTTGTGTTTCTAGTTGGCAGGTCTATGAGGTCTGACATATAGGTTGGGGCTTCACCGTGCACGATTTTGTGGACCTTAGTCTATTACTGTTATCAGTTTGTGAGCCATATGAATGGTGACAATCACGGTGCCCTTACAAATAAATCTAACTAAATCTTTTAGTCCAGATGGTTACAGAAATAAGCTAACATTTTATTTTAATAATTATAAAATCAATCCTATTATAGTTTAGATATGTACAGAAATGTGAGTATTTGCATTTATTGGATCTCAGCAGGAACTTGTGGCCAGAAATAAGAACCCGATGTGATTAGCGATTCTTAAGGTACTGACCGCCATGGGCTGAATTTCTCTAGGATATTAAAAGCCGGGCCAAATCCAAGCATTGGCATTGAATATCTTGGTCTTGTCCATAGGAGCCAAATTTTCAAAATGATTGGGTGTGCTAAACCCAATAGAAATTACCCCTCCCTGGACACACTCATTATTGGGGCTGCTCAATCCCCACAGCACTCACAGAGCTGGCTCCTATGGGCTTGTCTGGCCACCAAAGGTTATCCAGGCACCAGCTGGTATTCAGTTCTGGTACAGGCAAGCTAGGACAGCTATTTCTGTGGCCTGACTTGCCTGGATAGTTATCTGATGACCAGCACTGAATATCAACGTTTCCCACATAGCTTCCATGTCCGTCCCGACTCCACTACTGGACCACACAGCACTAACTGGATAGTGTAGCCCCAGTGAACACTGTTCTCTCTGAGCAGCAGTCCTCCAGCTTCCAGCTTCTGTCCTGCCAGTGGTGAGGGGGGGGGGGGGTGCTATTTCACTATCACAATTTTCAATAGTGAGAGATAGGCAAGTTCTGCAGGACTCCTGGGAACCTGCCTGTCCCTGGTGATTGAAAACACAGTATTGAAGCACCACCACCTGCACTGTACTTGGAGGATACCTACTCAGTTTAGAGGGATTGATGGCAGTCTCCCTAGATTTTCACAATCTTTATCTGATTATGTGCTGCTGAAAATCTGGGGATCACCCAGTCAGCAGGAGATAACCAGGTAGGTACTGTATTTATTTATTTAGATTTTGCTCACACCTTTTTCAGTGGTAGCTCAAGGTGAGTTACATTCAGGTACTCTGGATATTTCTCTGTCCCAGGAGGGCTCACAATCTAAGTTTGTACCTGAGGCAATGGAGGGTTAAGTGACTTGCCCAAGATCACAAGGAGCAGCAGTGGGATTTGAACCAGCCACTTCTGGACTGCAAGACTGGTGCTCTAACTACTAGGCCATTCCTCCACTATAGCAACATTCCATGTAGAATCTCAAATAGTAGCAACAGAATTTCAAATAGTAGCAACATTCCATGTAGACCAACATTCCATGTAGAATCTCAGATAATATCAATATTCCATATAGAATCTCAGATAATATCAACATTCCATATAGAATCTCAAATAGTAGCAACATTCCATGTAAAATCTCAGATAGTAGCAACAGAATCTCAAATAATTTATTTGGATTTTGCTCACACCCTTTTCAGTAGTAGCTCAAGGTGAGTTACATTCAGGTACTCTGGATATTTCTCTGTCCCAGGAGGGCTCACAATCTAAGTTTGTACCTGAGGCAATGGAGGGTTAAGTGACTTGCCCAAGATCACAAGGAGCAGCAACGGGATTTGAAGCGGCCACCTCTGGATTGCAAGACCGGTGCTCTAACCACTAGGCTATGTATGTTTTCAGTGACTTATCTTACCAAGACAATTTATAACAGCAATAATGATTCAATGGCTGTAGAGTTACTTTGTTCAAGCCTAATCCAAATAAACTATTCAGCTCCTCCATTAATTACCCATCATTCTTGGGCTTCATTATCTAATTTGGATGGCTGCCTTGATGTAGATAATAGTTTTTTTGTATTTAAGCCGAAAATGTATTCCTTTGTCAGATTAGCCTGTTAAAAGTTCATTGTTCCTTCTTTCAATAGCTGGAAGGGTGGAAGTTCCTTCTTTTGATTGCTTCAATCTCTAAATAATTATTCATTTGCCACTCCTGCTAGATTTGCAATATATAAGGAGCTGATTTTCAGTACATGAACAAAATACTTAGCTAAGAAAGACTGTTAGCTGCATCTGAAAATAGTGTTGATGTCTCCATAAATTTAAAGTCATTTACATAGCATGATCCATCTTTGTGCAAATTCAAATTGAATTTGTGTCATCTTTTATTAGGAGTAGTATTGCATTCCAGATTTCTAATTCCTCTTTAGTTAGATAACAAGAGGGGTCTCACTAGCCATTGAGTCATGCCGTACATTCTCTTTCCTTTGCCTCAAATCCTACCGTACGATTGCAGAATTACAGGCAGGGCAATCCGCTTTTTTTTATTGTTTGTGTAAGAAGGCATGCCTCTTTTTCACCTTCAAAATCAAACCAACTCAAAAATGCAACCTCACTACTCGAATGACCACATTTCCACAGTAGGGCCCGGATGCACAAAGGTCCCGTTAAGAATCCATCTGTATTTCCAAATCGGTAAAAATTTACAGATTCGGAAACACAGAGGGATTCACAAAGGGAACCGCATGCAAATGAACTGCTCGTTGCTTTTGCGACCCAACTCATTTGCATGTGATATAGGGGAAGCCAGTCGGTGAGCTGATCATGCGCAGAATAGTCAATCGCTATGCGTGCCTGCTCTGCGCATGTTACAGATGGCTCTCATATACCAGTAGATGTACCTTTTTTTGCAAGCACAAAAGTGCTTTTTTTTTTTTTTGGATGGGCAGACCTGTGTTGGGGCTCCCTGCCTCCCCGCTGCTGGGAAAAAGTGGGAAAAGCCTCTCTGCTACTCTCGGCTCACTTTTATTGTGAGGAATCAGCATCAGGGCTTGGTTCCACCTCCAGCTGTTCCTGCTGCTTCCTTCTATTGGCCGGCTGACATCCTAGAATGCCCATCTCCCTGAAGGTGGACTCTCATTGGCTGGCTGCTGGCCCAACTCTTCCTCCCTGCAGGGCTTCCCTGATGACATCAGTCTAGAGCTGTGAAATGTTTGGATCCGAACTTCCTGGTGTCCCCCTCCAGTAGTGAGTGGGCGGGACATCCCAGGCTGACACTGTCCAATTGGTTTAGCTCCTCTCTGTTGTTCTTCTAGCATGGGGGATGCTGTTTCCCACAGACGCTGTTCGATGGACCCTTGTTTTCCTTGCGTTTTTGGTAAGTCACCATTACTTTTATGCTTTACATTTCAGTACTGCCCCCCCCCCCCCCAACTTTCCAGTAAAATGTCATTTGAAAAAGAAACATGGCACGGCTTTCATACATGGCTTTCATACATGCAAAGAAACTGTGTAAGTAGGAGTATTTTTTTTTTCTGTGCTCCATCTTCCCTGCCTTGTTTCTCCCCTTCTCCTACTTGCGACAATGAAGAACGACAGCTCCAGACCTCCCGTTAAAATTTCCACGGAAAAGGTAGGGACTGCTTTTGTGTATGGGGTTGGAAACAGTAATTAGCTCATTATAATAGTTTTGCATTCCGTTTTCGTTAGCTGCTACCATGACAGCAAAATGGCTCGGAGAACCCTTTTGTGCATGTCTCGTTTTACTACGTGCTTGCTAAACCAGCTAGAACTAGTTTAAAAACCACGTTGCTGGCTCGTTAGGTTTAGTGCATCTGTCCCTAGTTTTGTAAAATTGGGTGGCTACATGTAAAGTGTTAAGCAGCAAGCTACTACTGGAAAATGTGTGAACAAAATCTAAATAAATAAATAAACAATTGAGTAACAAGCTAATTAGTGCCAACAATTGGGCTCTAGCAATCAATTATTTGTGCTAATTGGCAACAATTTGAATTTACATGCACATCTTATTAAGTGCAACTGAAAAAGGTTGATGGCCAAGGGAGGGCTATGGGTGGGCCAGGGGCATTCACAAAAGATGCGGGATATGGGAAACCCAGGCCTAATTTAGTCATGAGGATTTATACCATGTTTCAGTTGGTGTAAATTCAAAATTGCGCATGGATCCCCATGCTAGGCGCTACTCTATAAATGGCGCCCAGCTCGGTGTGTTGTTTATAGAATAGTGTTCACTGCTCATTTTTTTAGCGCTCAAATTTGGGTGCCAATTACTGCATTGAGTCCTTAGTGTGTAGTTTGCAGGTTGGCATGCACAGGGGTGATATCGGGGCAGAGCATAGCTGGGGTGCACAGTTACACACATAACTTACAGAATACTGTGAGCTGCACGTATACCACCAGAACTTAGGTGTACACAGGGCCACCGAGAGGGATGGGGCGGGGGGGGGGGCAAAATTCCTCTCGCCCTCTCCTGCTCCCAGGCCACTGGTGCCGCAATCCCATTTCCACCTGCCTACCCTCAGCTCCTTTCTGTGGTCCGACCCCCTGCATTTAATCTCTAAAGCAGCAGCGCAGAACCTTCTCTGCGAAAGCGGCAGATCACCTCGGGCGGGCCTTCCCTCACTGTGTCCCACCCTCCTCTGATGTAACTTCCTATTTCTGTGAGGGCGGGACACAGTAAGGGAAGGCTTTCCCGAGGCGATCTGCCACTTTCGCAGAGAAGGTGCTGCGCTGCTGCTTTAGAGATATATATTTTTTATTATTTAAATGAAGGTGGTCGGATGGCAGACAGAAGGAAGCAGAGGGTAGGTAGGTGGAGACTGGGAACTGCGGCGCCGGCAGCCTGGGAGCAGGAGAGGGAGGCGACAGCAGTAGCGATTGAGGGGTGATCCTTGGGGGCCAGGGCGGCGGATCCAGGGGGGTGCGCAGTGGTCCTGGGGGGGGGGGCGCAGCCTTGCCCCAGGCCCTGGGCGCACACACTTGCACTGGCTCAATGATTGGAGTAAGTGCTCATTGCCTAAAGACATAAGCACAGATGCACCGTGTTAAGTTAGTATTCTATTAAAAAAGAGGCATCTATGTTCCTTTATATAACAGGCTCCCCTGGGTGCCTAATTATAGGTGCACAGTTATAGAATTACCCCCTTGACGTGGACATTGACGGGGTCATTTATAAAGGCGCACTAGCATTTTTAGCACGCACTAATGATTAGCATGTGCCAAATGCTATAGAAGCCCATAGGAATATATGCGCTTCTCTAACGTTTAGCACGTTTATGTTTAGCGCAGGGGCGTAGCTACATGGGGCCACGGGGGCCTGGGCCCCCATAGATTTGGCCCTGGACCCCCCTGCCAACGACCCTCTTGACCCCCCCCTCCCGCCGCCAACCCGCCGTCGCCGTCTGCTATCTTTGCTGGCGGTGGACCCCAACCCCCGCCAGCCGAGGACCTCTTTTTCTTTCGTTCTGTTTCGAGTCTGACGTCCTGCAGTGGTTGGCAGTGGGAGGGGGGTCGAGAGGGTCGTCGGCAGGGGGGGGGGGTCAAAGTTGTTGGTGGTGGTGGCGGCGGCGGCGGCGGAGGGGGGTGTCGGCAATGGCGTGGGGGGTCTGAAATGTGCCCCCTCACCTTGGGCTCTGGACCCCCCCCCCCCACCGTAGTCTGGCTATGCCCCTGGTTTAGCACATGCTAAAAACTCTAGCTCGCCTTTGTAAAAGGATCCCTATATGCATTATCTTGGAAATTTACAACTAAACTGATCTAATCCAGAGTTCGTATTCCACCATCTCCAAGTTACCTCATCAATTGTATTGCAACAAACAAACAAACAAACAAATAAATAAATAAATAAATATCTACACTCTGAATTGAGCTTGTGAAAAAAATACTAGTAATTTGTGGATATTGGATGTACACAATTGCTCCTTTACAGCAAGACTTGCTATCTTTGCTTCCTGGAATTACCAGGCTGCCTCAGATGTTTCCAGCTTTAAAGTCTTTCTTCTTGTCCCAAGGCAAACCATCTGCTCTGCTATAGATATTTGTTGATGACAGCTTCAGTGAGATGTACTTCTGGCACATGCACTCTTGAACAAATTCTACTTTCATGTTAAAGAACCGGAACAGGAAAATAATTCCATTATGGAAGTGATGACAACATTGAACTCAATGTGCAATTTCTTTCTTGCAAGTGAGAGTCAAGGGAAGGTTGACCCAGAATGGCATGATGCTGGTGGATGCAGAGGGTGAAATATTCTGTGACAGAGTGCAAAACTGTACAGCCTGTTTGGAACTCTCCTCAAGACTTTCTTGCGTCGTGTGGATTTCTCTGAATGCGATACCGAACTGGGCTGTTGAGGAAGTCTGGGTCAAATATCAGGTAGATACATGTATGAAAAGTTATGACCAACATATGGAGAGAGTGTATAACGTCTGCAGGTCACCAAGATGAATCAAAAGCGTGAAGGGCTAGGTCAGGACCAAGGGATGCACCAAGATGCTGAAGAGAATATACCACATACATTTTGCAGAGCAGCCAATTCAGAATGAAGAGATGGATTTCAGTGGTTTATTTTACTATGCTATACCCAGACAGTTTGATTGGATAATCGTTCTTTATGGTGATTTTATATATTAAGCTGCTCTACAGGCGCATTAGCATTTTTAGAACGCGCTAAGCATTAGAACATGCTAACTGTGTAGATGCCCATAATGTTCCTATGGGCATCTACACAGCGTGCTCTAATTTTTAGCACGTGCTGAAAATGATAATGCACCTTAGTAAACAGGGCCCTAAATTTGTATGACCCTTTGATGCAGCCAAGGCCCCCAAACATGGCCTTGTTGGGTCTTTTATGAGATGTATATGCTAATAAAGCCTTTAATACAGTACTATTTGTCCTGTTTGTCTGTCCTAATTAGATTGTAAGCTCTGTCGAGCAGGGACTGTCTCTTCATGTTCAAGTGTACAGCGCTGCGTACGTCTAGTAGCACCAGGGGCGTAGTCAGACATCCAATTTTGAGTGGGCCTGTACCTAAGATGGGTGGGCTGAAGAACCCCGTCCCATCCCACAGGTGATTTGGTCTCTCCTTCTCTCACCTGTATGCCATATAGTCTCTCAAACATCTTCCCTCTCCCAGGGCTGCCGAGAGGGGGGGACAGGGGGGGACAAAATTCCCGGGGCCCAGGCCTCCAAGGGGGGCCCAGCGCCGCAATCCCACCTGCCACTGGGCCCCTTCCACCCGAACCCCTGCCAGCATAAGTGCTGTCTTCTGACTCCGGCGTGCACGGCCCACACAGACGCGCTCCTCTCAGCTGATCTTCGCTGTACTCTGCAGGGCTTCTGTGCGTCTGACGTCCTGCACATGCAGGATGTCAGATGCACAGAAGCCCTGCAGAGTTCAGCGAAGATCAGCTGACAGGAGCGCGTCTGTGGGCTGCGCACGCCGGAGTCAGAAGACAGCACTTATGCTGGCGGGGGTTTGGGTGGAAAGGGTCCGGCCCGGTGGCGGAGGCGGGTGGGACTGTGGCGCCGGGCCCCCCTCGGGGGGCGGAGACAACCTGGGGGTGGCAGTGGGGGCAGGGCCCAGGGGCGGCCTTGTCCCGGGTCTGGCCCAGTCTCTCGGCGGCCCTGCCCTCTCCCGCATACCTTTTAAATAGCAGATTTTCACCGGCAGTGAGCAGCAACTAATACACACTGCTCATATTGGCCTCACAGCCTTCCCACTGATGCAACTTCCTGTTTCCGCATAGGCGGGAATACATCAGAGGGAAGGCTGTGGGGCTGGTGTGAGCAGTATGCATCAGTCGCTGCTCGCTGCAGGCGAAGATCTGCTATTTACAAGGTATGCAGGAGGGACAGTTGTTGAGAGTTTTCAGCTGGTGGGGCTTGGGAATCCCTGCCAGCCACATCAAAGGTGTGGTGCTACTAGGTGGGCCTGAGCCCAAAGTGGGTGGGCCTGGGCCCACCCTTGGCTACGCCACTGAGTAGCGCTCTAGAAATGATAAGTAGTAGTAGTAGAAGTAATACTATTAATTAATTATTTCCTGAGTACATTGCTTGGTTCTGTCCTGGCCCTTCACTCTTCTGATCCACCATAGAAACTGATGCCACCCAGTGCTTTGATCAGTGCAGCAAGCTATAAAAATTTGTGAGAGTTTGCAGAGATGATGAAGAGTTCCAAAATCTGGTGCCAGCACCAAGAGTAAATCAAGCATTTTGGAAAATCTATAAACCCTGAAAGCTAATGAAAATCAGACAGTTGTACTTTGTTGTCCCCTCTTACAATGCGAACACAGAGCTCATTTTTACATTTATTTTATTTAATTATTTACTGGGATTTATTAACCACCTTTATGAAGAGATTCACCCAAGGCGGTGTACCGTAGGTACAGTTTAACATAAAACTTATAATTTAGTTAACAGCATAACAATAGTAAAACCACCAAGAATAAACATAAATACAATAAATGAAGTAAACTTGAAAACAGTATATTGAAACCTAATAATAGAACTACCATGAAACAGTATAAAATTATACATATTTAACAGCACTGGAATTCAAATACCAGAGATATTTATTTATTTATTTATTTGCTGCATTTGTATCCCACATTTTCCCACCTATTTGCAGGCTCAATGTGGCTTACATTATGCCGCAATGGCGATCACCATTAACGGAATGAGAAATTCAGAGTATTGTTACAATTAAGGTGTATAAAAATATCAGGTAGATTAGAAGCAAATAAATAAATAATTCATATCAGTAAATGAGATCAAGGACAAGGTATAACATCCAATAATAATAATGTGATTAAAGTAACCAGATTATAAAAGTTCAAAGTTGGTTTGTTCAGGTGTAGTTTTTAAAGTTAAGTCATTATGAAGGATTCATTTTATAAGTCTCTTTAAACAAGTTTGTCTTCAGTAGCTTCCGGAAGGTTGTCATATTGTGCGTTATTTTTATGACATTCGGTAGTGCATTCCATAGTTGCGTGCAGATATATTTATTTATTTTATTGCATTTGTATCCCACATTTTCCCACCTATTTGCAGGCTCAATGTGGCATACGTGGAGGGGCATAATCGAACGGAAACGCCTATCTCCATGGGCGTTTATCTCCGAGAATGGGTCCGTGAAGGGGCGGGCTGAACCGTATTTTTGAAAAAATGGACATTTTTGAGCCATTTGGTCGTGGGAGGGGCCAGGATTTGTAGTACACTGGCCCCCCTGATATGCCAGGACACCAACTGGACTCCCACATGCATAGCTCCCTTACCACGGGTGCTGAGCTCCCAACCCCCCTCCCCCAAAACCCACTACCCACAAATGTACAACACTACCATAGCTCTTAGGGGTGAAGGGGGCACCTACATGTGGATACAGTGGGTTTTGGAGGCCTCCCATTTACCAGCACAAGTGTTACAGGTGGGGGAGGGGGATGGGCCTGGGTCCACCTGGCTGAAGTGCACTGCGGTACCCACTAAAAGTGCTCCAGGGACCTGCATACACGCAGGCCTCTAGGACTGGTTGCTGCTATATAACATTGGCACAGCAGTTGACACCTGAAGACTAATCTCTCCGAAAACGTCCTTTATTGGAATAACTGCCTTTACTCACAGTTAACTGCAGATCAGAGGTTGTGCCCCACTGGTAACGAGTCTTCCTGGTACTGAGATGAGCAGTAGGTCAGAGGTGGCAGAATGCTATACAATGCCCTCTTTCAGCCACATTCAAGGTAAGAACTAAGTTGTCTAACGTGGTTAATGTGGCTAACACAGGAAAGGGAAGTAAAACTGGCTTACAAAAATGGCCACTACCACATGGACTACAACAGGAAACACAACAGGGCACACTCTGACCCAGTAGGCAGGGGGAAAAGCACCATGGGAGAAGAGCCTACCAACTACCAACATCGTGAGACTGTAACACAAGCTAATGAAATCACGGAGCCCAATACCCTACACCCACCACAATGCAATGCTGATGTGACCCTGTACTGCACCCGAGAGCCACATCTGACCCAGGGAAAGGCTGTGACAGGATCGAACACATTCTGCTGTCATGGAGGTGGGTACGGAATTTGAGGCTGGCATACAGGCTGGAAAAAAGTTTGTAAAGTGGATTTTTTTTGGTGGGAGGGGGTTAGTGACCACTGGGGAGTCCGGGGAGGTCATCCCCGACTCCCTCCAGTGGTCATCTGGGCAGTTGGAACACTTTTTTGGGACTTGTTTATGAAAAAAAAAGGGTCCAAAAAAAGTGACCCAAAATCGCGGTAAAAACGCCTTTTTTTTCGATTATCAGCTAAAGACGCCCATCTCTCCTCGGCTGATAACCACGCCCCATTTCCGCCTCCACCAAGCCTCTGACACGCCTCTGTCAACTTTATTCATTTCCGAAAGGAGTGCAGTTAGAAACGCCCAAAATCGGCTTTCGATTATACCGATTTGGGTGCCTTTGCGAGACAAACGTCTATCTCCCGATTTAGGTCGCACTATAGGCGTTTTTCTCTTTCGAAAATAAGCTGGATAGTTTGTTATGTAGAAGAAGCTAGATGCATGTATCGATTTATATTTATATAAAACAATGTTAGCATAATACTAATGATACACCTAATAAGCATATATTGTATTTCTTCACCACATATATACTTAAATATTATTCAAAGAAATCTTCAGCAGTCAATAATCTCTTATAGCATTTATATACTTTTATAGAATGCCTCAGTGATGTGTGTCGTCCACCACCCTTACAGGCTTTATGTGGCGACCGATATTAACATCAACCTCTTCATTGGCCCAATTTATTCTTTTAGAGGCTACTTAAACTATAGTTTATTCAAAAAACGTGTCCACTTTTACACTTATCTTATCTGTCGGACTCGGGGGTATCACTGTCCTACACCTAATAAGCATGCATTAGAACATTCAACTAACATAGATATGATGGTAATGATTTTCTACAATACTACTTACCATATAGCTGAGGGATCAAGAGCAGATATATGATGGGAACAAGATGTGTGTTACAGAGTCAGTTGGGATAATTTGATGATTAGCTAAAATCAAAGCAAGTTTTTTGTATAGATAAGCAAGAGATAAGGAACTGATCTAAGTTACAGTGTGTATAGCAAGCTAGTCCAGGTGCAGGATGAGTGTAGACAAAAGACATGGACAGCCTGAGTGTGGACTCACAGAAAAGGATTCTGCTTGAGCAGTACAGTTTCAAAGATACTTCTTGAAAAGACTTTGATGTATATTTACCTAACTGCTGCAAACGATGCACGCTTGAGACAGACAAATAACATTAGAAGAGGCCCCTTTTGGAAAAAACCTCACTATAGAACAAAAAACAGAAAAAGAGAAGCGACCGCTGGAGGTTCCAACTCTGGGATATTTATTAAAATACTAGTAAAAAAGCCCCGTTTCTGATGCAAATGAAACGGGGGGCTAGCAAGGGTTTCATGGCTGCATGGGTCGTTACGGTTTTACCTGGTTCGTGGCGTGCACCGCTGTTGTTTCCGTTGTAGCTCTGTGTGGGTGGCGGTTTTCATGCCCCGCCCTCGACGTCATCGCGTTTTGACGCGAGGGCGGAGCAGAGCTACAGTGTGGAAGTCCGGAGTTTGCGGCCTGAGTAGAACGTTGGAGGTGAGAATTGGCTCCGCCCTCAACGTCATAACGTTTGACGCGAGGGCGGGGCCCAGAGACTGTGATTTTCGAGGCTTCAGAGCTTCGAACATACAAACCTTGGCTTCAGTGACGTCAGCAGCCAATAGAACGTTGAGGGTGAGTTTTATATATATAGATAAATAAAACTCTAACTATGGCTCGACGCAGTCCTGCGTTTCGGCGCAGAGAAGCAGGTGCTTCAGGATCTTCACTACTCAGCTAGCATTCAGCATTCAGCTCAGTTAAATTATGTGATGGTTATAAATACTGTTTATTGCAGTTGCTGGGTACTTGTAACCTGTTCCAGGGCAGAGGGAGCATGAAAACGAAGAGCCGACAGGCGCGCGGCACCCCCCCAGCAGCGTGCACCAGGGGCGGACCGCCCCCACCGCCCCCCCCTTGGTACGCCACTGCTTATCCGTCCCCTTCTCCTCTACTGCTAATTCTAGACTCCGTTCCTTTTATCTTGCTGCCCCTCACGCCTGGAATAGACTTCCCGAGCCTGTACGTCTAGCCCCATCTTTGGCCGTTTTCAAGTCCAAACTTAAAGCCCACCTCTTTACCACTGTTTTTGACTCCTAACCCTCACTTGCCCTGTCCTTTATCCTCACCTCTTTATTCCCTGACCCTTAATTTACCTGTCTTATCTAGTTTGTAAGCTCTTTGAGCAGGGACTGTCTTTTTGTGTATGGTGTACAGCGCTGCGTATGCCTTGTAGCGCTATAGAAATGATAAATAGTAGTAGTAGACAAGGAGCTTGCCTGCCTGATGGTGCTCCACCATCCAACTAAGGGCTATGGCTTTTTGAACAACTCTGCAAGTGTTCGTTCCAGTTGTGAAATGGTGCTGGGAGAAGATGGGGTGGGTGGGGGCTATGTTCAGAGCTATCTAGTTATTTTCAGATATGTGTCTGAATGCACCTAGATGTTCAGAAATGTTCCAAAGTGCTATAGGTTCTGAATTTATTATTTTATTTATTTATTTGTAGCATTTATATCCCACGTTTCCCCACCTATTTGCAGGCTCAATGTGGCTTACATTGTTCTGTAATGGTGATCACCAATTCCGGAAAAGAGAAAATACATAGTTAAGATGGAGGTGACGGAGTGGATTAGATATTCAGGTAAAGAAAGTTCATTTTCGTGCTGAGAAGTAAAAAGGTATAAAATTAAACTTCAATCGTGATAAATCAGTTTGAACAATCAAAAATAATAAGCTTCAATTGTGATAAATCAGTTTGAACAAACAGAAATAATAAACTTCAATCGTGAATAGGTTAGTTGGAACAATCAGAAAATTAAAGGTTACGTTTTGTGTAGTTCCGGTGGAAATTTCTTACTGGTGTTTAGGATGGATCTTTGTGATATGCCTTTTTGAATAGGTTGGTTTTCAGTAATTTTCAGAAATTATTTATGTCATGTGTTGTTTTTATGGATTTTGGTAATTCATTCCATATTTGCGTGCTTATATAGGAGAAACTGGAAGCATATATTAATTTATATTTTAGATCTTTGCAGCTGGGGTAGTGAAGATTCAGGAACGTACGTGATAATCTAGTAGAATTCCTGGTTGGTAGGTCTATAAGACTTGACATACACCCCGGAGCTTCACCATAAATGATCTTATGAACCAGAGTGCAGACCTTGAACGCAATTCGTTCTCTTAGTGGAAGCCAGTGTAACTGTTGTTTTTCCCGCCCAGAGTCAATGGATGGATATTAGGTGCTCCAGCCAATCTTTCTGACCTCCCCCTCTCCAATTAACCGTTAGGCCTCTTGCCTTCCCCTACCGACAATCATGACCACCCCCACAACACATCTCCTTGAATAACCTGGGCAAATGAGTTATTTGAATACTGTTGGTGAAGATACCTCCTGTAGTTTCTTTGAGTTTATGTGGTTGTCAAGACTGATAGTTTTGCTTTGATTGCAGCTGTTCTTTGGTGCTCCCCCCCACCTGAAGCTGCCCTAGGTGACTGCCTAATCTTGCCTAATGGTTGGGCCGGCCCTGTCCCCATACCAACCCTAGTCCGTTGACCGTTTCTCCAGATCTGAGACAAGGTTAATGTTCTAGGTTCACCCAGTCCAGGTTTCTTAAACCCATTTAGGGGTCCTTTTACTAAGGCTTGCGGCAGTGTAGGCGTGGGTTTTGGGCGTGCGCCAATCCATTTTTCAGCGAGCCTGTAAAAAAGCCCTTTTAAAATTTTTTGCCGAAAGTGGACGTGTGGCAAAATGAAAATTGCCGCTCGTCCATTTTGGGTCTGAGGCCTTACCGCCAGCCATTGGCCTAGTGGTAAAGTCTCACGCGGTAGCTGGGTGGTAATTATCTATGCACGCCAAATGCCACTTGGCGCGCATAGCTGATGTGCGCCAGAAAATAACAAATATTTTTTGGGGCACGTGTAGCGGACACACACCAAAAATGAAATTACCACAAGGGCCACGTGGTAGCTGTGCAGTAACTCCATTTTGGCGTGCGTTGGGCGCGCATAGATGCTTACACGGCTTAGTAAAAGAGCTCCTTAGCATTATCTCTGACTTGTTTGGTTACTAAATAGGACTGCAAATCCTAGAATGCAGTGGTGTGCAATCAAATCAAGGACTGGATCAGCATTTCAGGGTTGACCTGACCCGGGTGATGAGTATCAGAAAATATATCAGTGACTGCTGAAAGAAATAATCATGGAATCTTGCATTAAAAGATTCACAAACCATCACGATTAAATAAATGGAGCAATGTTGTTTTATAAGAAAAGTCTCATAGCAGTGTTTTTAGAATAGTCAAATACCACCACCTCAAAAATAGTGAGGCGTGCTTAGCCACAGGCCACAATTGAACAAAAATAATTAACAAGGTAACAAGTACAAACTGAGTTATATTGATTGTGAAAAAGTGATTCTTATAGGGGCATAATCGAAAGGGACGTCCAAGTTTTCCTGAAGACGTCCTCGCAGGACGTCCCCGCAAAGGGGCGGGGAAACCCGTATTATCGAAACAAGATGGGCAATCCATCTTTCATTTCGATAATACGATCTGGGACGCCCAAATCACGAAATTGAGGTCTACCTTACTGATGGTCGTCCTTGATTTTTGTCAATAATGGAAACCGAGGACACCCATCTCAGAAACGACCAAATCCAAGCCATTTGGTCGTGGGAGGAGCCAGCATTCGTAGTGCACTGGTCCCCCTCACATGCCAGGACACCAACCGGGCACCCTAGAGGGCACTGCAGTAGACTTCAGAAATTGTTCCCAGGTGCATAGCTTCCTTACCTTGTGTGCTGAGCCCCCCAACCCCCCCAACCCCCCCAATCCTCTGGTGGTCATCTGGTCAGTTCAGGCACCTTTTTGAGGCTTGGTAGTAAGAAAAAAATGGACCAAGTAAAGTTGCCCAAGTGCTCGTCAGGGACGCCCTTCTTTTTTCCATTATCGGTCGAGGACGCACTTGAGTTAGTCCCGCCTTTGCTATTCTTCCAACATGCTCTCGTGAACTTTGGTCATCCCCGTGATGGAAAGCAGTTGAGCATGCCCAAAAATCGGCTTTCGATTATGCCGATTTGGGCGACCCTGTGAGAAGGACGCCCATCTCCCGATTTGTATCAAAAGATGGGCGCCCTTCATTTTTGAAAATAATCCTGTTAGTGTACCAAAAACTTAATCTGACTTTTCATAGTCTCTCACTTCCCACTCTCAATGTTGAACATTGAACTAGTTATCAAATTAGGTCTGGGATAGTCTATTTTAAACTGACCTGGATCAAACTTCCTAGCAGAGGCCTCCTGTAAGCCAAATTGCCTCTAGCAATCTCTTCTCCTCAGGGAAGGATGCTGTAAATGTGACATAATTCACAGCAATAAACAGTTCATTTGACTCTGCCAGCAGCATTGGTTGCTTATTTCTGTTCACTTGGATTCTTTCCAGGTTGTTTTACAGTTCAAGCAAACATGGGACAGATACAAAAGGACTTTAGTGATGTGAGGCGGGAGGGTGAAGTACTGAGAAGAACATTTGGCGACCCAGCAGGCAAGCAAAGACGAACAGGCTGGATTGACCATGTTCAATAGCGTAGCCATGATGAAGGCGTGGGGGGGAATGGAGAGTGGACTGCCAACGGTACCGGCGTGTATTTTAAATGCGACAGATCACGTGAAAAACAGGCGCTGTTGCCATCAGAAATCCGTTTGAGGGAGCGGCTGCTCCCCTGGCGACCCATCTAGCTACGCTTCTGACCGTGTGGTTTCTTTGTGGGTACAGCTATATTTCTACAGGATACTTTTAGACAGTCAGCACATGAACCATCTAATAATGTTGTATACGAACTTTGAAGGCCACATAGGCCCCTTCTTTAGATGTGACAGCATCGTTCACGGTGTTGATGAGGCGCTAGTACCACAGTGTTCTCATAAGAAATTAGATTGGAGGAGTTGACTGGTGGCTAGAACACTGGGCGGAAAACCGTGGAAAACCTGTTCAAATCCTTCTGCTGCTCCTTTTGATTTCAGCCAAGTCATCTGTCCCTCCATCGCCTCACAATCAAACTTAGGGGTCCTTTTACAAAGGCGCGCTGAAAAATGGCTTGCGGTAGTGTAGGCATGGGTTTTGGACATGCGCCGATCCATTTTTCAGCGTGCCTGTAAAAACGGCCTTTTAACAATTTTTTGCTGAAAATGGACGCGTGGCAAAATCACAATTGCCGCATGTCCATTTTGGAACTGCAACCTTACCGCCAGCCATTGACCTAGTGGTAAAGTCTCACGCGGTAACCGGGCTGTAGTGACCTGCGCGTGCCAAATGCCACATGGCGCACATCCGATACGCATGTCCAAAAATAAATTTTTTTAGCCGCGTGAATCGGACGCGCATCAAACGTGAAATTACCGCAAGAGACCTGCGGTAGCCAGGCGGTAACTCCATTTTCACATGCGTTGGGTGTGCTTATAGGTTTATGCGGCTTAGTAAAAGGGCCCCTGAGGTTGTGAGCCCTCTGGGGAAAGGGAAATACCTATAGGCCAGTGCTCAGAACTCTGGCACTATCCCCCGGACTCTATATAGCATGCCAAGAGATCCGCACTGAAATCCAAGCACATTCTATAACAACACTCGTAACTTAATTGGCTTAACAAGCTAATCAGTGTTGATAACAGCTCTTAACAAGCAACAATGAGCACTAATTGGCAATAATTAGAATTTATGTGTACAATTCGCTGTGTATTCTGTAACGCAGTGTGCCTATATTCTAACCCTAGCTGTCTGTTCGTCTGTCCAATTTAGATTGTAAGCTCTGTTGAGCAGGGACTGTCTTTTCATGTTCATTTGCACAGCGCTGCGTAAGTCTAGTAGCGCTATAGAAATGTTTAATAGTAGTAGTAACTCGTGCAAGTAAAAAGGGGTGTGGTTATAGGTTTTGAACTTTTTGCCACAGCCTCCAACATTAACTGATAGCCACAGCAGGATCTAGTTTAGTCAAATGAACAAATGCAAGGTAATGCACATTGGAAAGAATAATTCGAATCATAGTTACCTGATGCTAGGTTCCAGCATGGGGATCAGCATTGAAGAAAAAGATCTAGGTGTCATTGTAGATAATACGCTTAAGTAGAGGAGTGTGGTAGCCGTGTTAGTCCACTCTTAAGGTTATCAATAGAAATCAAACAAAATAAAACATGGAAAAGACATGTTATTGGACATAACTTAATACATTTCTTGATTAGCTTTCGAAGGTTGCCCTTCTTCGTCAGATCGGAAATAAGCAAATGTGCTAGCTGACAGTGTATATAAGTGAAAACATTCAAGCATTACTATGACAGTCTGACAGGGTGGGAGGATGAACAATACTGGTGCCAGTAGGACTCCCACCCCTGTTGGTCAGCATTTTACAGGACCAGGACACTGTACCAGTGACTTCACAGTGAGAATCCTGAAAGGTAGCTTTAAAACCATACAAGAACGTAAGACCTTTGAAGTCAGAATGATTGAATATTTTAACACCCAACAGAAAGGACTTAACAAGGATCTGGGGTTCCTAGCCCATTATAAACCATAAAACTGTATGTCTCTGTTGATCACCCCACTCCTCACCTATCCACACCCATCCTGTTAGAATATCAATGATATGCTTTGATGTCCCCATGCATACCTCCTACCCACCCCCATCCTCCCACCCTGTCAGACTGTCATAGTAATGCTTGAATGTTTTCACTTATATACACAGTCAGCTAGCACATTTGCTTATTTCCGATCTGACGAAGAAGGGCGACCTTCGAAAGCTAATCAAGAAATGTATTAAGTTATGTCCAATAAAAAAGGTATCATCTTATTTTCTTTTCCATGTTTTATTTTGTTTGATTTCTATTGATAGATAATACGCTGAAATCTTCTGCTCAGTGTGCGGCGGTGGCCAAAAAAAAGCAAACAGGATGCTAGGAATTATTAGGAAAGGGATGATGGTGAAAAATGGATCTGTTGGGATTGTTTGGAGGTGGACGCGCTATCGGTGTCTCCAGCAGCCAAGCCCTAACCCGGAGTGACGCTCATCACATACAATGGTTTACAACCTGACTGATTAACCAACAAAAGAGATTCATTATGGATTTATGAAGCCAGCAAATTTGGACTTGGGATAAGAGCCTTTGGTGAAAATCTGAGACTCTTTTGAAGCACATTTAAACGGGGGAATCCCGTGGTTGTGCAATATACTTGAGCTCAGATGATTTATATCTGTTGATAGGGTTTTCCAAGGAAATGTATGGCATTATGTTAAACAATGAAAACATCGGTGGTGCATGTGTGTGAATGAGACAGAGGGGGAGGGGTTGTTTGGAATACTGGGGGGTACTTTGTGTTACATTGCAAGATGGTTTATATCTAGGGATTAGAGAATAAAAGTTATTTATAAAGTTGAGTGTTTAATTTAGAAATAGTGAGTATTTGGTGGATATATTGAGTAATTGTACACTGGTTTAAAACAAATGTCCCCCCATAGGTTAATGTGTTATTGAAAAATAGAGTATAACTGGACATGGTACAGTGTCACACTGTAATCCTGAATTCTGCACGTGCTAACCGCATACTAAAAAAATTGTTTTAGTTTTTTTTGTGGGGACGAGTCAGTTAGCGCAGCTACATTACTGGGAGCCAGTATGTGTTCATGCGGTAATTAAAAAAAATGGCTGTGTGTAATTCCCTTTAAACTGAGCAGGAGTCCTCCACCTGCAGTCCTGCCAGTGGGGGGAGCTGTTTCACTATCCCATTTTCAATAGTGAAGGACAGGCAAGCTCTGCAGGACTCCAGGGAACCTGCCTGTGCCTAGCGATTGAAAACACAATATTGAAGCACCGCCCCCTACTGGCAGCAATGGCAATTGGAGGACTCCCACTCAGCTTAGAGGAACAGTGGTTGTACGATAATGGCAGCAGTAACACATGCAAAAACTCAAAAACAAAAAACCAAGACTCAATGTCTGCTTTAAATCCGGGCTAACAGCACTCCAGATTCAAAACTCTGCTGTTCAATACAAACAGAAATATCAAACATACCTTTTTATAAATGCATATATATGCATATGTGATAAAGGGAGCCCTCAGCCAAAACACCACTTTTTTTTATAAAGAGGCAATATGTTTCATTGCCAAGTGGTATAGCACTTCATTCATCGGGCCTCCCTTTCATTTCATTTCTATATGTGCTATCACCCCACACTTTGGTGCTCTAAAAATAAATATGAATCAAAACGTGAACTTATCTGAATAACGTAATGATGTCTTTTCGTTTCACAATTAATTGGCCTCCCCTTGAAGCGCCCGACACCGCGGGTTTCATAAGCAGTAGCACATGGCCCTTAATGCAAAAAAAAAAAAAAATGGTAAAAAAAAAGCAGCCTTAGAGTGTCTGAAAATTGCTTAGTACATTTCATTCTGAGAATGTTCATATTTCTACATATACTTACATCCCTTCTGATTTAGGTTGAGGAAAGCAGGCTGCAAATCCCGAATTTCTGAGAGGTAGTTTTAAGATGAATATATCTGTTTCCATTTCTGCATGTAGATGGAAGCGAGAATATTTTTTGCCCAGGGCCAAAAGTGTTAAAGCACAGTTTTGCTAAATTTGCTTGCATTATAAAGTTCAAGTCCCATAAGTTCTTCAATTCAATATTAAACTTGTTTCCTAAGAAAATAACTGAAAATGAATAATCCACTTTGCTTCTGGCAAATGCCCCTCTTGTGTTTGTGTCTGATGAAAAGTATAATTACATTTTTAACTGCATCATAAATTCACAGTGAATATATCAGGTTTAGGGTTATTACAGTATTTATCGCTGCTGCTACATTCATTTAATCTACCAAGCACAGCAAAGGCCGTTGGCAAGGAACTGTATCCATTTTTTTGTAAATTAAGTATAAGGCTCACAGTACTGTTCCTTCAGAGCTGTGGTTTTCATATGATTTTCCTGTGCTAGTTTTACTTCTGCTCAAGAAAGGCTTGTATTGCAGTAAAGCCACAGTGCTAAAACCTAACAAAATGGACATGCGTATCATATGCAAATGCAAACAGCTCTTCTCCCAAGCCTTTGATGGACGAAATAACTAACTAGTTAGTTAAACACACGCTGCCCGAATGGGAATGGCGCCTGGCCAGTAAGCACTAATATTCAAAGACTGGAAGATGTAAGTTGGTAAAAGAGTTTATTGAGGTATGAAGACTCGACACAGCATTGTGTTTCGGCCGTTATCATCATCTTTCAGAAGCATCCTGTGAATAAGACTCCTGATGCAGGCCTAACGGCCGAAACACAATGCTGTGTCGAGTCTTCATACCTCAATAAACTCTTTTACCAACATACATCCTCAAGTGTGGAGGAGTGGCCTAGTGGTTAGGGTGGTGGACTTTGGTCCTGGGGAACTGAGGAACTGAGTTTGATTCCCAGCACAGGCAGCTCCTTGTGACTCTGGACAAGTCACTTAACCCTCCATTGCCTGCCGCATTGAGCCTGCCATGAGTGGGAAAGCGCAGGGTACAAATGTAACAAAAAAAAAAGAGTCTTTGGTATCCTTGGTCACCCTCCCACTCTTATTCTTGTACTACTGTTTATCGTGGGGCGTTTTGAGTTCTCCATCTTTTGGCGGATTTCTTCTCTGCGCTAATATTCAGCCAGCTATCTCGACTGAATATTAGTACTTACCCCCGGATTCTATATAGCATGCCTAGAGATCTGTTCTGAAATCCAAGCGTATTCTGTAACAATGCACATAAGTTAATCAGCGTTCATAACAGCACGTAACAAGCAATAATGAGCACTAATTGGCAATAATTAGAATTTATACACACAACTTGCTGAGTGTATTCTGTAGCACAGTGTGTTGAACTTCTAACATGCGCAGCTATAAAGGGGCATGGTTATAGGCGAGGAAATGGGCATTTCATGGGCATTCCAAAATTTACTCACATAGTTATAGAATAATGTCCAGTGCACCTAAATCTATACACTGGGATTTACGCCATTTTTTCATTGATGTAAATGGATGTGTGTAGTTTTAGGCACAGGGATATCAACTAAGCATATTCTATATACCGTGCTGCTTATAGAAATCACTTAGGCAAAAATGTTTTCCGTTTGGATTTTTTAGGCGCCATATATAGAATACCCCCTTAGGATGAGATTTTGTACATGATGCCTAAAAAATTGGCATTGAAATCAGTATTTAGGTGCCAATTATAGAATGCACTTAGTTGATATTGAGGGGCATAATCAAACTGGGTGCCCATCTTTAAGGGCACCCATCTTTAAGGACAGCCCGGCGAAGGGGCGGGGCATCCCGTATTATCGAAACAAGATGCGCATCCATCTTTTGTTTCGATAATACAGTCAGGGATGCCCAAATTTCAACATTTAGGTTGACCACCTTGACATTTAGGTCAACCTTAGAGATGGCCGACCTCGGTTTTTGCCGATAATGGAAACCGAGGACGGCCATCTAAAAAATTACCAAATCCAAGCCATTTGGTCGTGGGAGGAGCCAGCATTCGTAGTGCACTGGTCTCCTCTCACATGCCAGGACACCAACCGGGCACTCTAGGGGCACTGCAGTGGACTTCACAAATTGATCCCAGGTGCATAGCTCCCTTACCTTGGGTGCTGAGCCCCCCAACCCCCCCCCCCCCCCAAAACCCACTACCCACAACTGTACCACACTACCATAGCCCTTAAAGGGTAACAGGGGGCACCTAGATGTGGGTACAGTGGGTTTCGGGTGGGTTTTTGAGGGCTCCCATTTACCACCACAAGTGTAAGAGGTAGGGGGGGATGGGCCTGGGTCTGCCTGCTTGAAGTGCACTGCAGTACCCACTAAACACTGCTCCAGGGACCTGCAAACTGCTGTGATGGAGCTGTGACATTTGAGGCTGGCATAGAGGCTGGAAAAAAATGTTTTTTAATTTGTTTTTTTGGGTGGGAGGGGGTTGGTGACCACTGGGGGAGTAAGGGGATGTGATCTCCGATTCCCTCTGGTGGTCATCTGGTCAGTTTGGGCACCTTTTTGAGGCTTGGTCGTGAAGAAAAAGGGACCAAGTAAAGTCGGCCAAATGCTCATCAGGGACGCCCTTTCTTTTTTCCATTATCGGCCGAGGATGCCCATCTCTTAACCACGCCCCCGTCCCGCCTTCGGTACACTGCCGACACGCTCCCTTGAACTTTGGCTGTCCCTGCAACAGAAAGCAGTTGAGGACGCCTAAAATCGGCTTTCAGTTATGCCATTTTGGACGCCCTTAGGAGAAGGACACCCATCTCCTGATATGTGTCGGAAGATGGGCGCCCTTCTCCTTCGAAAATAAGAAGGACTGTAGCACCTAAATCTGCACACATCTATTTACACCAACTAAAACATGGTGCAAATCCTGACACGTAGATTTAGGCGCACTGGGCTATATTCTATAACTAGGGGCTGAAGTTTCAGAACATCCATGAAATGCCCATTTCCCTGCCCATAACCATGCCCCTTTTTGCCTGCACACATTAGAAGTTCAGCGTACATCGTTACAAAATACCCTTATTGAGCTGTGCGCCTAAATTCTAATCAGTGCCAATTAGTGCTCATTATTGCTTAAGTGCTGATATCAGCGCTCATTAGCTTGTTATGCCAATTAAATATGCGTGGTGTTATAGAATCCAGTGGCGATCCTTGGTTGGCTGTTACCTGGTGCAGACTGCCGCTTTGCCCCCTCCCCCTGGTACAGAATGATACCCCCCCCCCAGCGTATCATCCAAGCCCCCCCCCCGGGTGCATTCTTACCTGCTGGGAGCAGCCACACAGCCGTTAGTTCTGCTGGTTCCCTGCTCCCTCTGCCCCGGAACTTTGTGTTCCGGGGCAGAGGGAGCAGGGAACCAGCGGAACCGACAGCAGCGCGGCTGCTCTCTACACCCCTCCAGCAGCGTGCATCTGGGGTGGACCGCGCCGCCCTCAGTACGCCACTGATAGAATCCATGTTGATTTTGGCACCTAAATCTAAGTGCACTATACAGAATTTGGGGGTTAGCGGATAGCTCAGTCACCGGCTATGTCACATGACATAGCCGGTTAATGCCAATATTCATTGGCCGATCGGCTAAGTTTAGCATCCAGATTGAACCGCATAATTAGCAGGTCAATCTTTGGCTGCTATAACTTAGCCGGTCAGCTGATGAATATTGGCACTAACCTGCTATGTCACGCAACATAGCCGGTGACTGATCTAGCCACTAACCCCCTTTGGCAATTGTGAGACTTGTTCAGCCTATAAACCTCTCCCTGCTTTGCCTTGCTTACTCCTTCTGTCCTATCAATTTAGTCACCCCGACATAATAGCCCTGACAAAACAGCCTTGTAACAAAATAACGTTTGATAAATCAGCCCCTAACAAAATAGCCCTTAATAAAATGGCCCCTCTCACAAAATAACACTTGACAAAATAGCCCCTATACAAAATAGCCCCCTAGAAAAAAATAACACATCACAAAAAAAAAAGATAAACTACAAGTGAAATCTTCACTGATAAAGGTTTCTACCAGCATTGCATTGTATAAAGCATACACAAATAAACAAAATTCTATAGCTACCAACTGGTATTCTTGATCTGTTCTGCTGTTTAAGGAAACTATTCTTCCATCAACATACTAATTAAAAAAACCCAAACAATATTGTCATCATTTTAGTCTTACCACAAAGTAAGATTATAAGGAAAACAATGCAGTGTTATATTCTCAGCAGCCTGATCAGGCCCTTTTGTCAGGGGGCTAGTTTGTCAAGGGCTATATTGTGGGCAGGCCATTTTGACAGTGGCTGTTATGTCGGGGGCTATGTCGGAAGAATTTTTTTGTTTGGAGCTTTTTGTCCGGGCTATTTTGTCGGGAGGCCATTTTGACTGGGTACCATCAATTTAATGTGTTCCTTCCTTCTATCTTTAGATTTGAATATTCGTAAAGCAGTTTGATGTGAATTGCACAAAACATAGTATATTAACTTACAATCCTATATAATAATTCTCACCTCCAACGTTCTGTCTTGCTGCCTGGGACCGTGGCTCCTTCCGAGTTGGTCTGCTAGGCTCCGTAGATCAGGCTGACATCACCTTAGCCATTATGATGTCAACTTCAGAACCCGGGAAAAAAACATGCCTCACAGCTGATCCATGTCCAGAGGAGGATCGCTGGACATGGGTGGCTGGAGGGGGGGGGGCAGGAGAGAGAGGAGGGTCGCTGGACATGGGTGGCTGGAGGGGGGGCAGGGGAGAGAGGAGGGTCGCTGGACATGAGTGGCTGGAGGGGGGCAGGGGAGAGAGGAGGGTCGCTGGAAATGGGTGGCTGGAGGGGGGCAGGGGATTGCTGGACATGGGTGGCTGGAGGGGGGGCAGGGGAGAGAGGAGGGTCGCTGGACATGGGTGGCTGCAGGGGAGCCGAAGAAAACCTTGCTAGCGCCTGTTTCATTTGTGTCAGAAACAGGCCTTTTTACTAGTAAACCATAAATGAGAGAAGGTATGACAGAGGAATAAAAAACCATGCAAAGTGGGGTGGAAACACCCAGGGAGCTACTATTTTTCATAAGGTAATTTTATTTTCCACATGTAAAGCATGTTTTATACACAGAAAAAAAAAAGTTATAAAACTGCAGGGTATATAATGCATACAAGTAAGAATGCCAAGAGCATGTGTACTTGTACATAACATTTAAGATTAAATTAGCCTGTCATTTAATCCACCTATGGAACTCATTACCACAGAAAATGAGAGCTGCAACAATGAATTTGAAAGCAGATTAGACAAAGTTACAGAAGATTGATCAGTCACAGGTTATTTCGCACAGCAATCAGGGCTGTCGCTCTAGGATGATTGCTTACCATGTCTGCCAGAAATTGGAAGAGTAAGGGATTTTAACCCCATGGAGTAGAGACTGTCCTTTATGGCAATCTACACTACGTCGCACATCTAAAACAGGCAGAGAAAAATGATGAAGAGTAGAAGGCATCGTAGCAGATGTGCCAACGATAGAAAGTCAAAGATCAACAGAAATCTCAGATTTGTTTTAAATCTACAGGGAAAATCTAAAGTGAATCTGCAGAATGCCAAGCACGCTTTTTGGACCAACTTTGGAATTTTCATATTTTTCCTTTATCAGGAAGTTTTGTTGAGCTGAAATGACAAACCTCCAGTTCTTCATGTACCCTGTTTCTTACACACTTCTGAGAACCTGCTGCTTCCTGCAGTTGAAGAAAAAACAGGAGTCTGCAAAAATGACAGATGAAGCAACAACTGCAACGGTGATCCAAGGAAAGAGGTCAACCAGTAGCGTACAAACAACTCTATTGAAGAAAGACCCAACTTGGCCAAGTTTTGGCGACGGCCTGCATCAGGAGTCTTCAGATTCTTCAATAACAGGTTATTTATTTATTTAAGGTTCATTTCTACCCCACATTTTTCCACAAATGCAGGCACAATGTGGCTTACATGAATTATAAAAGAAGAAACGTACAATACATGGATGTTACAGAAGAAAACTGAGGTAACGCTAACCACAATAACAATGACTAAACAGCAGAGTTATTGATGGAGTATGTTTTTTCGAATAGGAATATTTTCATCAACTTCTTGAAGAGACGGTGATCAGCTTGCGATTGTAAGAACAAAGGTAATGCAAAGGTTAGATAATCAAATCAGCAGAGTGAATTCTCTGCCCAAATTGTAGCACTATCACTCGTCAACCCTTACTAGTGCAACAGCAGTCAGCAAAATGTTGATTGCTGCAGGCTGAATATTGGGATCTATATTTATAGAATATCTCCTACACGTAATTAAGTGTGTAACTCAAAGTTAAATCCAATGAATGCCAATTAACACTGATTATGGGTCATTAGTGGTACTTAAAGCCACTTGGGGGGGGGGGGGTCTATATACGGTCCCTAAAAAATCCACACGGAAAACATTTCTGCCTAAGCGTATTCTGTAACTGGCATCTAGATTTAGGCACGGTATATAGAATGTGATTAATTGATATCCCAGTGCTTAAAACTATGCGCATCCATTTACACCAATGAAAACATGGCGTAAATCCTGACGCATAGATTTAGGCGCATTGGGCCATATTCTATAACTATGCATATAAATTTTAGAATACCCACAAAACACCCATTTCTCCACCTAAACCCATGCCCATTTTTGCCTGCATGCATTAGAATTTAGGCGCAGTATGTTACTGAATATACTTAGCGATTTGTGCATGTAATTGTACTAATTATTGTCAATTAGTGCTTATTATTGCTTGATAAGTGCTGTTAACACAGATTCACTTGTTAAGCCAAATGAGTTATGCATGCTGTTATAGAATCCGCTTGAATTTTGGCACGGATCTCTAGGTGCGCTATACAGAATCCGATGGTTAGCGCCTAATTTTATTTATTTCATTTTTTATTTGTTGCATTTGTATCCCACATTTTCCCACCTTTCTGCAGGCTCAATGTGGCTTAAAGTGTGCCATAGTGGCGATCACCATTTCCGGAATGAGAAATACAATATGGAATTTCATTAAGTACATAAACGATAGAGTAACTTATAGAGTAAGTTAGATAATCAGTTCATTTCCGGCGTGAGAGATTAGTTGATGAAGCGTTAACGTTCATTATTGACAGAGTAGTTTAAGCAGTCAGGTATAGAGAGTTCGGTTTTGTCTAGTTCTGGAAGAGTTTCGTTGTTTGGTGTTTAGGAAGGATCATTGTGGTATGCCTTTTTGAACAGGTTGGTTTTTAGCAATTTTCGGAGGATTGTTAGGTCGTGCGTTGTTTTTATGACATTTGGTAGAGCGTTCCAGAGTTGTGTGCTAATGTAGGAAAAGCAGGATGCATATGTTGATTTGTGTTTAAGTCCTTTACAACTGGGTTAGTGGAGATTCATTTAATTTTACAATTGAATTTTGCATATAACTGGCACTATTCTATATCCTATGTGTGCAATTTTGGAGATGTTTTAGCATGAAAGTTTAGAGAATTAGGAGGTTAACACTTGGCACAGACATTTCCAGCAGTTCGAGGACTGGTGTGAGCATCTGCACCTGCAATATAGATACTATCTCTGCTACTATGCTAGTGTTTTATAAGATCAAAGCCCTTATACCAAAATAGGATAGGTTTTTCAGATACCACAAATTTAACTCTCTAGGTGGATATAACACTGCTGGGTATTTCGTAGCCATGCAATATGGAGGGGCATTTTCGAAAGAAACGTCTAAGTTGGAATTTGGACGTCTTTGTAAAACATTCAAATTCGGAGGCGGGGAAAAGGTCATTTTCAAAAAAAGATGGACGACCATCTTTGTGTTCGAAAATACCATGGACGTCCTTGGATTTGGACGTCTTTGATTTTCGGCCATTTTCAAAAACAAAAATGTCCAGTCTAAAACGTCCAAATTCAAGCCATTTGGACATGGGAGGAGCCAGCACTTTTATTTAACTGGTCCCCCTGACATCCCAGGACAGCAATCGGGCACCCTAGGGGGCACTGCAGTGGACTTCATAAAACGCTTCCAGGTACACAGCTCCCCAAACCCCCCCCCCAAAACCCACTACCTCCAACTGTACACCACTACCATAGCCCTTACAGGTGAAAGGTGTCGCGTCCCGCGTGGCGTCTCGCGCCCATACCTGTGCTCCCGCGGTGGAGAGTGGGAGCACGCGGCCTCCACAGCACCGGAGGACGGTCGGAGAGGTCCCGCGGAGGAGCCGGCGTGACCACGGGCCTGGCAGGTCGGACCGGGATCGGCGGCCGCCAGGAGGGACCGCCGGTCTCATAGGAGGGGGCGGTCGGGAGGAGGTTCGCGCCGGCCAACATGGTGGCGCCGGAGCCAACGTCTCCCTCGCGTCAGAGCCAGGAGGCTCTGATGCTCCACCTACGGCGCCCCTGATTGGCGAACCCGGGGGATGACTCCGCCTGTAGGTCGGGCAGAGCCTATCCAGGGACGCTGCTGACTTCCCGGGGCCGGATTGGTGGCTTTTCGTTCTAAGGGCGGGATGGCGCGATATTTAAACTTAGGAACCAAGGAACCTCCTTGCTTCCGGTTCTGTTGCCGATGCAGGACTGCTAGCCGCCTTGCTAGCCGCCATCCTCAGACTGTGCTGATATTCTACAGGATTGCTAGCCGCCCTCGCTAGCCGCTACCCAAAGACTGTGTGTGTGGACTACTAGCCAGGTCAGTCCGTCAACCCTGTGGTTCCAGCAGTCCTGCTGGCCGCCTGCTGCTGGGGGCTCAACCCTTGGTGAACGGCGGCCGCCGCGGGTGAAGATTCGGGGTTGCACAGCTGTCCTCTGAGGTCCTTTTGGGCCTTGCGGGACCTAAGGGCTCACCAACAAAAGACAAGACAAAAGGGGCATCTATACATGGGTACAGAGGGTTTCTGGTGGGTTTTGGAGGGCTCGCTGTTTCCTCCACAAATGTAACAGGTGGGGGGGGGGGGGGGGGGGTATGGGCCTGGGTCCACCTGTCTGAAGTGCACCGCACCTACTACTAAACTACTTCAGGGACCTGCATGCTCTGTCATGGACCTGAGTATGACATCTGAGGCTGGCATAGAGGCTGGCAAGTAATATTTTTAAAAATGTTTTTTTGAGGGTGGGAGGGGGTTAGTGACCACTGGAGGAGTAACGAGAGGTCATCCCCAATTCCCTTCAGTGGTCATCTGGTCATTTCAGGCACCTTTTTGTGCCTTATTCGTAATAAAAACAGGTCTAGGTGAAAACGTCCAGATTTTAGTCCTGGATGTCTTTGCTTTGTTCCATTATGGCTCAAAGACGTCCAAGTCTTAGGAATGCCCAAGTCCCGCCTCGAACACGCCTCTGATGCACTCCCTTGAGATTTGGACGTCCTTGCGACGGACTTCTGACAAAACCGTCCAAAATACGGTTTCAATTATACCGATTTGGCTGTCTCTGTGAGAAGGACCTCCAAGTGCTGATTTATATCACTTATTGGACGTCCATCTCTTTCGAAAATTATTAATATTATTATTAACATTTATATAGCACTACCAGATGCACGCAGCGCTGAACACCTGACATAGAGAGACAGTCCCTGCTCAATAGAGCTTACAATCTAAAAATAATACAGATAGACAAGACACTTAAGGGCCAGGGAAGTACTGGGTGAGAAGGAACAAGGGGACAGCAATTGAGTAGTGGCTAGGAGCCAAAAGCAGTGGTGAAAAGGTGGGTTTTCAGCATAGATTTGAAAACAGGTAGAGATGGAGCTAGGCGTACAGGCTCAGGAAGTCTATTCCAGGCATAAGGTGCCACGAGGGAAAAGGAACGAAGCCTGGAGTTAGCGGGTGAGGAGAAGGGGGACGCCAAGAGAGATTTGTCCAGTGAGCGGAGAAAATGAGCCTGACAGAGTCCTCCAGGATAACTTATAGGTGATTTTTGTAAATCTCCATTAATTTTATTTATACACAGACAGCAGCAATGGTGCTACATTCTATTACTCTGTACAAAATCCTCACGTTTTCATTTTTTATGCTTTTGACTAAGTTTTTTTTTTAATGTCTTGCGTCCTCTAGTCATGCTTGCAATATTTTCTGGCTGCAAGGAATCATCGGATGATAAACTTTCATTCTACACAACAGCACCATATAAAGTAGCTACATAAAGTACGCTGTCTATCTCTAGCACTACCAGATGGCTCCAGGTCACATGGGACCGGTTAAGTCAGTCCTGGTTTTGCTTCACTGCATCTATGGACATGTAAACAAGGCTACAAGTTAACAGATGTAGCTGAGTAAAATCAGAACTGGCTTCATCTGTCCCTGATGAGCTGGAGCCATCTGCTAGCTCTATTTGCATGAAGTACAAACTGGTGAGAAGAAAACACATGAAACTAGAAATCACAAATGACTAACCCAAAAAATCTCTCTAATAAGGCCGCTATTTCTACACAAACTTTAGACTACAAATATTTCCTTCAGGCGATGCAGTTAGACGAACCTGTTCAGGTGGCATTGACCGCATTGCCATGTTCACAGATAACATGTGGCAACTTATCTCACGGTAACCCCGTAGTTCTGTAAAAGTCGCCAAAAATCGCATGTGCAAATTTGGGTGCATGCCCAATTTGTGTGTGCAATTTAATTAAATAACAAGCTAATTCGTGCCAATAATTGCTTTTTTTAACAATTACATTTAATTGAACTCTACACCTGTAAATTTAGGTGTGGAATCCATGCTTAAGTTTTACATGCGATTTGAAAAAGGAGTCAGGGAAATGGGAGGGTAATGGGCAGAACGGGGCATTCCTAAAATTAGGAAGCATTGTTCTAAAATAACAGTTTGCACCACATTTTGGTTGGCGCAAATGGCCGCACCTAAAGTTAGGCACGATTCTCGGGCATAAGCGCTATTCTATAAACCAGTGGCGTAGCCACAGGTGGGCCTGGGTGGGCTAGGGCCCACCCACTTAGGGCTCAGGTCCACCCATCAGTAGCACACATTTAGCGGTAGCTGGTGGGGATCCAAAGCTTCACCAGCTGAAGACTTCCGCCTAATGGTAACAAAAACGCTACTCTCAACGATACCGGAACCTGCGCATGCTCAGTTTTCAGCACATACCTTCTGCAGACTGCCAAGGTGGAAAGAAGCGTTTTCCTGCCAGCTTAGATATTTTTTTGGTGGTGGTGGTGGTGGTGGGGAGAACACTTGGTGCCCACCCACTTCTTGCCTAGGCCCACCGAAAATCTGTTGTCTGGCTACACCCCTGCTATAAACCATGCCTAATTTTAAGCGTGGCTTATAGAATAGTGCTTTTTTGTGTGCCATATATAGAATCAGCCTAAATGTAAGCTACATTTTCCACCCATTCTCCATCCTATTCTTGATCTGTTAACGTAGAAATTGCTGCACATTATACCCTGGATTCTATATATATGGTGCCCTGATTTGAGCACGCTGCTGAGATGCGCATGCATCTTAATTAGCCAATGAGCTATAAATGAGCAATAATTGGGCACTAACAACCAATTGTTGACATTAATTGGTACCATTTGGAATTTGCAAGTGCATCTGGCTGTACTCTATTCTTAAACGCTGGGCACCCAAATCCTATAGCATGCAACTCAAAAGGGAGCATGGCCATGGGAGGTGCATGGGCATGTCAAGGGCATTCTGAAAAATTGTGGTCGCTGTTACTGAATAATGAGTCAGTGCGCCCAACCTAGCCACCAGCCTTTACACCAGATTCCAGCAGGCATAAGTCTGGCATTCAAGTTAGTGCATGGGAATCGGCACTACGCATGATTCTATAAAGAGTGTGTGCTTTTTATAGAATCACACTTAACGCTGATCTTTTCTGGCAGCCATTTTTGAGTCAGAAACAAACCGGAGACTGCAGTAGTGTAGCCAGACCCCAGTTATTGTGTGGGCCAGAGAGTGAACCGTGTGCGCAAGACCTGCATTTCCTCTCTGCCTGCTACTCCCCCTTGACTGCCCCTGCTCCCACCTCATTAAAAATAAATAACTTGGCTGACGGGGAATCCTGGACCCTGACAGTCGAAGAATACCAAACGGTCTCATCCTCGCAGCTGTTAGCAGCTCACCTGCAGCCGCCGACACCAGCAGTGCCCCATGCCAGGCTCCCACAAATGCTAAGTTCAACCAGCATGCCCCATGCACACATGCATGGAGATGCCAATTGAACTGAGCATGTGCGGTGGGGGGGGGGGGGGGGAATGCTGGTGTCGGCAGCTGAAAATGTGCTGCTGACTGCTCCAGGGATGAAACTGACAGGGGACAAAATTCTACAGAGCAGGGGCGTAGCCAGACAGCAGATTTTGGGTGGGCCTAGGCAAGAAGTGGGTGGGCACAAAATGTTCTCTCCCCCACCCCCACATCAAAAAAAATATCTCAGCTGGTGGGAAAATGCTTCTCTCCAGTCTCCACCTTGATAGTCTGCAGCAGGCATGCGCTGAAAACTGAGCATGCGAAGGTGCCAGTATTGTGGAGAGCAGCATTTTCATTACCATGTGCTACTCATGGATGGGCCTGAGCCCTAAGTGGGTGGGCCCTGGCCCACCCAGGCCCACCTGTGGCTATGCCACTGCTACAGAGGACTCATCAGCCAGAGGGGCCTGGGATCCCCAACAGTTAAACTAATGATGTGCACTGCTACTGGGTGGGCCCAAAGCAAAACTAGGTGGGCCCCTGCCCACCCGGGCCCACACATGGCTAATCAACTGGGAGACAGTCTACTGCAGAAATAAAACAGACAACCAAACAGCGGCAGCCATCCATGGAAGGACAAACACAGGAAGAGTTTATCCAAATGACAACTTAAATGGAAACAGGACCCAACCTGGCCAAGTTTCAGAAAACCTTTTGTCGGGGGGTCATGTGGTTTTTCACAATATATTCACGAATTCAGAACATGTACTGCAATACTAGAAAAAGCTCAGGTATTGCAGCACATACTTTGAATTTGTGAATGTATTGTGGAAACCTATATGACCCCTGACGAAACTTGGCCAGGTTGGGTCCTGTTTCCATTAAAGTTGGCATTTGGATAAATTCTTGCCGTGTTTGTCCTTTCTTGAATCGCTGCTGCTGTTTGGTTGTCTGACCCATTTTTGAGTGCCATTTATAGAATCCAGTCCTAACTGTTAAAGTCCACCTTAACTTTTCATGCACGTTAATTGCTGTGTTAACAGCTAGTTGTCTTTTTTCTTTTTAATGCAAATTCAAACAAAATACACAAATATCCACTTGTTACAGCAAAAGCAGACAAAGGGTACTGAAGAAGAGGAAATATAAATCTACTCAAGAAGAAAGATTCCAGTCTTCCTTAGAGCACTAAAAAAGGGGGACGTGCAGAGCCGTAGCGAGGGGAGCTGACACCCGGGGCGGGTCGCCACTGCGCACCCTCCCCCGGGTGCAGCACGGCGCACCCTCCTCCCGCTGGAGCGCACCCCCCCCCCCAGAGCGCATACCTCCTCCCCCGGAGCGCATACCTGCGGCGAGGGATGGGCGGGAGGGCTGATCCGCCCCGACTGCACGTTGCTGGGGTGTGTCGGCTCCGCGCTGGTGCACTGCTCTCTCTGTCCCGGAACAGGAAGTAACCTGTTCCGGGGCAGAGAGGGCAGTGCACCAGCAAGGAGCCGACACCCCCCAGCGGCGTGCACCCGGGGCGGACCGCCCCCCCGCCCCCCTTCCTACGCCACTGGGGACATGGCATCCCAAAACGGGAAAAGGACATCCCAAAAAACATAGGGGCCCTTTTATTAGGGTGCGCTGATAAATGGCCTGCGGTAGTGTAGATGCATGTTTTGGGCGTGCGCAGACTTATTTTTAGTGCACCTATAAAAGATGCCTTTTTAAATTTTTTGCCGAAAATGGACGTGCGGCAAAATCAAAATTGCTGTGCGTCCACTTTTTTTGTCTGAGACCTTACCACAAGCCGTTGACCTAGCGTTAATGTCTCACGCGGTAACTGGGTGGTAATGGTCTACGCGTCAGAAAATAAAAAATAATTTTCAGACGTGTGTAGCGGACGTGCACCAAAACTGAAATCACCACAAGGGCCACGTGGTAACTGGGCGGTAACTCCAATTTGGCTTACTGCACGCTATCCTGGAACTACTGCCGGCCCATCACCGGCTTATTTCATAATGTATATGTCTGTTTTATTCTGTTCGTCACTTAGAGGTCTCTAGTGCACTTGAGGGGGCAAATAGGTCTAACTAAAATAAATAAATAAATCTAGTTTCTCCTACATTTGTACGCAACGTTGGAATGCACTGCCGAATGCCATAAAAACAACACACGATTTGGCAGCCTTCCGGAAACTATTAAAGACTAACCTGTTCAGAGAGACTTATCAAAAGGACCCTTCTTACAAAAACAGGACATCAGAACTGTCCCAGAGTTAGTTAACATTGAATTATTCTTATTTTGGTTACTTTTATCGCATTGTCATTATCGAACGCTTTTCACTACCCTTGATTTCAGCACCTGAAACGTATTGATTACCGATTTTATTCTAATTTATGGTGTACTCTATATACTCTGATTGGAACATTCTTCTGTATTTCTTATTCCGGAAATGGCGATCACCACTACGGTATTTGTAAGCCACATTGAGCCTGCAAAGAGGTGGGAAAATGTGGGATATTAATGCAGAAAGTAAATAAATAAATGAAATAATTTCCTAAATCAGAGACAGTACTTTTGTCTTTTCTTCCTGAGCTAGTACAGCTCCTTCTGAACCTGGGCCATCTCACAGAAACTCAAGACATCACCAGGTAGCTGCCCCATTTCAGGGTCAGTTATTTGTATTTCAACTTTTCTTTCTGAGGTAAAAAAAAAACATATTATAACCACTGTAATGCTAGCGGTTACTGTTTTCAGAGAAGCAGAGCTGAGGGCCATGGAGCCCTGCCACGCTTTGTGAATTAGCTGCTGGAGTCTAATTGTTTTGCGCAAATTTCAAATTTATCTTAAACTTGTCTCCCAGTCTTTGAAGGGCTCTGAAGAGTCTTGCAGGATTCAAGAAGTGCCTGTACATCCCAAGAGCTGGCCTTCAGATCAATAATACTGTCTAACACTGATGCTTACTGGTAATGCTAGACCTTTCCTAGAATAAGGATCTTTAAAACATATGTTGCTACCATCAGCGAGACATGGTGGCACAATTTTAATCTTGTTTTGTAAGACTGCGCTATTGATTTTATTTAGACTTTTTTATTTTATTTTATGTTTTTATATTTTATTTATTTATATTTAGAATTCCTAATAGAGCAGAATATTCTTAAGTAAATATTTGAAGTATTTTTAGCATCAAGCAAAGCATTTAAAGACGATAATGCATTTAGAACAGACGTCTTCCTTTCTTTGAGGGATTTACACACATGAGAATCTGATTCATTGTGGGCAGAGCTACTACTTAAGAAAACCGTGAGACAGAACCAAGCTCCTGGTGTGTGTCACTTAAAAATTCTTTTATGCTTTTGAGAAATAAAGATGAAACAGGCTGGTGGATGGAAGTGGACCTTTGATTAGCTGATTTATATTTTAACACCATAAGAAGTAAGGTTGAAGTGTTTTGATACCATGAACAGCTACAGGTTGGTCAATCACTACTACATACATTTACAATTTATTTTAAACTTTTCCATTGAGGCAGTTCATTGGCCATAAGATATGTGTGGAGGAGTGGCTTAGTGGTTAGAGCACCAATCTTGACATCCAGAAGTGTCCAGTTCAAATCCCACTGCTGCTCCTTGTGATCTTGGGCAAGTCACTTAGCCCTTCATTGCCTTATGTACAAACTATAGGCCAGGTTTACTTAGGCACGCTAGCATTTTTTATATTTTATATTCATTTCAGATCACTTACATAGAAATAGAAATAAATTCTTTCTATCTAGGAAATCACCCAGAATATGATTATAATACAATATCCAAGGGAACAGTCTGAAAAAAAATAAAACGAAAAGAAAAAAATAAACCCCTCCTGAATATTAAAGTCCACGAAATAGAATAAAAGAGGGGAGGGGGGAGAGTAAAGACAAATGAAATTTACCCTCATCCACACTCTTATCACCTTTCGCTTAGACTATTGCAACTTGCTTCTCACAGGTCTCCCACTTAGCCATCTCTCTCCTCTTCAATCTGTTCAAAATTCTGCTGCACGACTAATATTCCGCCAGGGTCGTTATGCTCATATTAGCCCTCTCCTCAAGTCACTTCACTGGCTTCCTATCCATTTCCGCATACAGTTCAAACTCCTCTTATTGACCTACTAGCAAAAAAGGCCCGTTTCTTTGAGAGATGAAACGGGCACTAGCAAGGTTTTTGTGTCCAGCGACCGTCCTGTTCCCCGGCCCCCCCTGCAGGCACCCATGGCCAGGGACCCAGCTGTCCCCCAACCCCCCTCCAGGCAGGCACCTGTCCGCTGCTGTCGCTGGCGCTCCATCCCTCGGCCCCCCCTGCAGCCACCCATGGCCAGGGATCCAGCTGTCCCCCAACCCCCCTGCAGGCAGGCACCTGTCCGCTGCTGTCGCTCCATCCCCCGGCCCCCCCTGCAGCCACCCATGGGCAGGGATCCAGCTGTACCCCAACCCCCCCTCCAGGGACCTGTCCGCTGCTGTCGTTGGCGCTCCGCGATGCGGTGTGCATGTGAAAAATGGCCAGCGACTGGGGCAGGGGGAGATGGCGTTTCGTGGAGTGTGTTTGCTCTGCCCTTGTCGTCATCACGTTGTGACGCGAGGGCGGGGCACACACTCTTGGGCAAACCGGATATCTCGCCCCCTTCACACTTCCGGCTGGAGGCTTCATAGAACGTTGGTGTTGCCTTTTATATAGAGAGATAAGTGCATTCACTCTGCAGCTCCTCAGTACCTCTCCACTCTCATCTCTCCCTACATTCCTCCCCGGGAACTCCGCTCACTGGGTAAATCTCTCTTATCTGCACCCTTTTTCTCCACTGCTAACTGACTCCATTCCTTTTATCTTGCTGCACCTTATGCCTGGAATAGACTTCCTTAGCTGCTATGTCAAGCTCCATCTCTGGCCATCTTCAAATCTAAGCTAAAAGCCCACCTTTTTGATGCTGCTTTTAACTCCTAATTCTTGTTCACTTGTTCAGAACCCTTATTTTATCATCCTCACTTTAATATTCCCTTATCTCTTGTTTGTCCTGTTTGTCTGTCCTAATTAGATTGTAAGCTCTGTCGAGCAGGGACTGTCTCTTCATGTTCAAGTGTACAGTCTGCGTACGTCTAGTAGCACTATAGAAATGATAAGTAGTAGTAGCACACTGCCAATTACTGCAGGGAATGATCCCTCCCCCCCCCCCCCCCCCCCCCCCCCGCGATAGAAAATAGAAAATTATTTTCTACCGCAGGAAATTGTGCATGCCAAGTTCGGAACTACTGCTGGTCACCCATACTACCCTGGTGGTAGGGTCAATTTGGCACGTTCTACCTGCACATTAGCCTTCTTCCAGTGCTGTTCTCTGCCGCATTGCCTGCCGTGCTTCCCCTCACATCATGCATGCTCAGTTTTGATGAAATTGAGCATGTGCAAAGTGCCGTGTTGAGTCTGATCTACTATTCCCGTCTCCTTGGTCTTGCTTGGAAGTCTCCTGTTGATCACGCCACTTCCTTGTCTTTGGTTGATCTTCGCCTTCCCTCTGTTATCACCAAATTGTCCAACATTCCCTTTTCTCCATTTTCCCTCTATTCTTTCTCTACCTTTCAGCAATTCTGTTTCTTTTTCTCAATTTTTTTTATTGTAAACTGCCGTGAGGCACTTTGTGATATTATGGCAGTATATCAAGTCTAATGGTTGAAACATGTTATGGCATATCTGAAGCCATTGAAATGGTTGCCGACTGATTACCGAATTAAGTTTAAATGACTGTCTATAGTACACTGTGCACTTTATCAGGAGTTTTCTGTTTATTTGAAAAATACGGTGTAATGGTATATGCTAGCACAGGCTTTGAGGACAGTGGTGGGTTGTAATCTTCTTGATCCCTTTTTGCAACGTTCGCACTTGGGATTGACAAGAAAAGTAGTGTTTTCAGTGGTTGGACCAGCTGAGTGGAACAAACTGCCCCTTCGATTGAAAAATCAGGCACAATTTTCCCTGTTCAAGTGGCAGCTTAAGAAATATTTCTTATGCTCAGCCTTTTACACGCATGCATTGTAAGGTTTGCCTTTGTTTATTAGACTGTGCTCTGGTTGGACTGCAGTGGTTAATTCTGCCTTTTGTAATGCCTTTGATGATGCAATATTTATATTTACATTTATTTATTTATTTTAGGTAATTTATACCCCGCCTTTTGCCGCAGTTTTGCAGCCTCAAAGCGGCTTACAATGAGCAGTTAAAATAAATACAGCTACATGGAAAATCAGGTACAAGTACAGTACATTAGGTAGGGGAGAGAAACAGGGTAGGAAGAGGGAAAAAAGGAAAAGGAAAAAGAGACTAAAATGGACGGCAGAAGTCCAGGAGCAAGCAAAGCAGAGTGACTCAACAGGACCGGCAAGGTGATCTTCAAACAGGAACTGCAGCAGTGCCCAGATGAGACGCAGAGGAAGCAGCAGCAGCAGCATGCGGCCAGGAGAGAAGCAATGATCACCAGAGGCAGACGAAAGCTGGAGGCATGCAACACCCACGGAGATAATGGCGCAGGAACCAAGATGGAGGTTCAAATGGACCTCCAGCTCAGCTCCAACCGTCAGGCCCTCCAAGACGAGGACCTCCGCCACTGCTCCACCATCGGGCCAGCAGGGGAGGAAGAGATGGTGATGTCAGAAGGGGAACAACTCCAGCGGGACAACCAGAAGATCGTCTGGGCCAGGACAGCAAAGGCAGCAGACTCCCCGGTGGAAAAGATGAAGAGCGGGGGAGAGGCAGCCGCAGCAAACAAGCAGCAAACCACGGCGCCCCGGACCAAAGCAGGCATAAGCCCGGAGAGGAGCAGGCGATCGACGTCCAAACACCGACAGATTTTCCAGGGGGCCTCAAGAACCACCGAAAAGGCCACACGAGTAGGGTCAATGCAATCGGACTCACAGCCGGCCCACCGACATGCAGGAAACAAGCCAAGCTGGCCAGAATTCCCTCGTGATTTTCCGCTCCATAACCAGCAAAAAGTGGTGAAATCAGGACACCACAGTAACAAGGGAAACCGGCGCAAACAAAACCGGACCATCATGCAGCCAACAGGTGACTGAACGGCGGTTAGCTCCGAGGTGTGTAAGTCTTATTGTACTCCACCCTGGATAAGGACGGATTATAAATTTTAATAAACACAAATATAAATAATACCACTGAAAATCAGTTTCTAGCCCCGGTAAGTAGGACTTATTCAAGTAGTTGTGACTCCTAACCAGATAAGTGCAGCTGAATATTAGGATCTGACCAATTAACATGTGAAGCCCCATTTTAAATAGATCATAGAAATCAGAATTAGTTTGTCCAGATCGAGACATGTATAATAATCCTGGTAGCATTTTTGAAAATGATCAGACCACATAGAGCTTTTTCTAAAATACCTGTAGGAATGCACATGAGTTAGCCTGCATGTGCAGTTGGAGTAGCCATTTTGTAAAGATACACATTGAAAAACTGAGTGGAGGAACTGGGCAACTTACATGTATAAGTTACACTTGGAAGGTATTGCTTCACAACTTACACATGCAAGTTATATATGAATGCCTCCCATTTTTCACACCTACCAGTATATGCTACTAATTACCAACAGCGGTTGCAATTCTAAATTATTTTCCTATAGATTTTGGTTCCACCCAAGCCCTGCCGCTTGCAATCTACATGTAGTTCAGATTTACATAGGGAAATTACCAGTTTTCTAAAATTGTGATATTCACATGTGATGGTGACTGAGGCTTCTAAAATAAGGACCAAAGCGTGTGTTGACCATAACAGTTTAGTGACTGGACCTCTTTGTGCAGTGCAGGATCAAGGCTGGAATGGGCTTCGATCGCAACGCCGGTAGTTAAGATGTAGGACCAGTACTGGGCAAGATTCTACAGTCTGTGCCCCAAAATTGGCAGGGAGAGACAGAGATTAAGTAATCATGAAAAAGGTGAACCTGTGCAGAGTACCAATTGGCCACCTTGCTGGACAGACTGGGTGGACTGTGCTGGTCTTTATGTGACGACATTTATTTTATTATTTATTTATTTGTTTGTTTGTTTGTTTGTTACATTTGTACCCCACATTTTCCCACCTATTTGCAGGCTCAATGTGGCTCACACAATACTGCAAAGGCGTTCGTCAGTCGGTTGATAACAAATACAAGGTTGTGTTGCGGTCGAATGAGGTAGGTGCATGTCAGGCACCATAATGGTCGAAGGGAATGAAGATTGTATATTGTCCAGTACGATCATTGATTGTGCTGTGTTGCTGGGTGTGGGAATTTACATTGGATCGGTGGGGTAAGCCTTTTTGAAGGGGGTGGTTTTTAATGATTTTCTGAAGTTTAGATAGTTATGGATTATTTTTACAGCTTTTGGGAGTCCATTCCATATTTGTGCACTTACGTAGGAGAAGCTGGATGCGTAAGTTGTTTTGTATTTAAGTCCTTTGCAATTTGGGTAATGTAAGTTTAGGTATGATCGTGCTGATCCGATTCTGTTTCTGGTTGATAGATCTATGAGGTCTGTCATGTATCCTAGGACTACACCATAGATAATTTTGTGGACAAAGGTGCAGATTTTGAAGATGATCCGTTCTTTGATTGGGAGCCAGTGCAGCTTTTCTCGGAGGGGTTTAGCACTGTCGAAGCATGATTTACCAAATATCAGCCTGGCAGCTGTGTTTTGGGCGGTCTGGAGTTTTTTTGGCGCGTTGTTCTTTACATCCCGCAAAGATTGCGTTGCAGTAATCTGCATAGCTTAGGACCATTGATTGTATTAGGTTGCGAAAGATTTCCCTTGGGAAGAAAGGTTTTATTCGTTTAAGTTTCCGCATTGAATAGAACTTTTTCTTTATTACGGAGTTTACTTGACTCTCAAGGGTATGGTTGCGGTCAATTGTGACGCCGAGTATTTACTATGTTACCATGAAAGATTCTGTGCCCCCTGATGTGTCTGACCCATTGTCCATCAACATGGCAAGAGAATGACTTGCTGTTTCTGTTTATCAAGGTCAGGGTAGTATCGTAACTGAAAGGATTTTGTTATTACTGTGGGAAAATAATACATTCATATATTATTCAATTTGAAGTTTGAGTGTTAAAAAGTAGTAGAGCACGTGGAGTTCAAATATTTTATGAGGCAATTTTGTCTTGGATCCCTACATAGAAAATCACATCAGAAGTGTCTTTCTTTAAAATAACAATTTCCATTGCATTTTGGTGCACTTGGAGGTCTGTTCCTTTAAGATGTCTACTCTTTCGAAAGACCTTATAGGTTGAACTTGTCTATCAGCTTGGTCCCCAAATTTGTGCTCCAAGACCTTCCACCAATGTGTTTTTGGGATGCCCACAAAGACTGTACATGAAATTATTTGCATTCACTGCATTTTTTTTTGTACATTTGTACCCCGCACTTTCCCACTCATGGCAGGCTCAATGCGGCTTACATGGGGCAATGGAGGGTTAAGTAACTTGCCCAGATTCACAAGGAGCTGCCTGTGCCTGAAGTGGGAATCAAACTCAGTTCCTCAGGACCAAAGTCCACCACCCTAACCACTAGGCCACTCCTCCACTGTTGCTACTATTTGAGATTCTACATGGAATGTTGCTATTCCACTAGCAACATTCCATGTAGAAGTCGGCCCTTGCAGATCACCAATGTGGCCGCGCAGGCTTCTGCTTCTGTGAGTCTGACGTCAGACTCACAGAAACAGAAGCCTGCACAGCCTTCTACATGGAATGTTGCTAGTGGAATAGCTATTGATAATATAGTAATCCAGTTTAAGTCATTCTAGATCCTCTTCAATTTAGAGATAGAAAACTTTATATGTATATATGCATGTACACTTTTTAACAGTCAAATTTACTTCAGATGATTCAATATATATATTTTATCTTGAACCTCAGCGATGTCAGTCGCCCTTCTTATATATAAGGTCAACTTAACGACATCTAGTTCTTCATAGGTTCTTGTTCTTATTTAATCTAGCCAGAATTATTTTATATCATATCAACTATTTTTTCACTTTAAACATTTTTAAACACTTATCTTTTTAATTTTTTGAGTTTGTCGGACTCGGGGGATCAAACGTCCGACATGCACGTTTCGCCCGCAATGGGCTGTCTCAAGGACATTCCCCATGTCTTTCTCTAGCGTCTGCTCAGCAAAAGTTATCAGCTAGTGGAATAGCAACATTCCATGTAGAATTTCCAATAGTAGCAACATTCCATGTAGAATCTCCAATAGTATCTATTTTATTTTTGTTACATTTGTACCCTGCGCTTTCCCACTCATGGCAGGCTCAATGCTGCTTACAAGGGGCAGTGGAGGGTTAAGTGACTTGCCCAGAGTCAGAAGGAGCTGCCTGTGCCTGAAGTGGGAATCAAACTCAGTTCCTCAGGACCAAAGTCCACCACCCTAACCACTAGGCCACTCCTCCACTCAGTTGCATCAGTTGTAGGCCAATATCTCAAATGTATAATCACTGTAAATATTCTGAAAACTCAAATGGTTGAGGGGGAGGGACGGAGGGAGGCTTCTTGAGAACCAGTTTGGGAACCACTGATCTCTCACCTAAACAGGTATTTAAATGGGTGTGATGGCATACAAGCAAGAGCAGTGTCTATTGACTGAACAGGCCAGATACATAAAAGGTCTCTTGTTCTGTGAAATAAACATTTATGAGCCAGGCCCCATATTTCACTGGGATTGCCACATTTGCTCGTAACCAGTTCTTAATAAGTTGATTTTCCCACAGCCAAACCACTTCCTTTTGTGTATTGTCATGGCTGTAGGCAGACTGTACATTTGGGTTGTTTTGATGTATGGCTGCTTTGATCTCTGATTCATTAGTAGGTGTTACATTGTTATTCTGGTAAGATAATATGGCCTTAACATATGCAATATCCGATCATTAAACAATGCATTTTGTCTTGTCATCAATGTCCTGCAGGCTGTTATGATTGTGGTTGTTCTGCTGTAGATTCATAATTACTTTTGCTTCTTCTTTTTAATTCTTCTTATCTGCCAAATATTTCTAACTTTTACGTTCTCTCTCTCTCTTTTTTTTACTTCTACATTTATCAGACGACTTTAGTTTTACCATCCACAAAGATGCAGTCAATCTTTCACAGGCAGATGATCAAAAGCAAACACCGGTGCTAGAGGCTGTTAGCGCCATACTAGCGCCGGCGTTTGCTACCGCCCCATGATTAGAGCCCTCAAGCGCGTGAAACAACGCGCTCGAGGGCTCTTAGTGCAAGTAGCATGCAAATGCATGCTAATCAGCGCTTAATGCATTCATCCCCAATGATCAGCATCCAGCGTGCCAAAGATTGGGTCACTGGCCGTGACAAACCCTACGCCAGCTCCGAGCTGGCGTTAGGGTTTGCAGATCATTGGGGAGGAATGGTGAGCCCTGTCCAGCATGCAACCCCCATTCCCCCCTACAGCAAACCTGCCAGCAAGGGTAGTTGAGGACGTCCAAAATTTGAATGTTTCTGTGACGGGGTAGTTGAGGACGTCCAAATTTTGGATGTTTCGGCAACGGGCAGTTAAGGACGTCCAAAATTGGATGTTTCTATGAGAAAGACGTTTTTCTCATACAAAACATCCAATTTTGGACGTCCTCAACTGCCCCGTCGCTATATCTCCGACACCCCCTTCAAATTTGGCCGTCCCTGCAACAAGGCAGTTGAGGACATCCATCTTCCGATTTAAAGGTGGGCGTCCTTCTCTTTTCATTGGTCTCCAGCCCAGACCTGTCAAACAAGTGCGGGAGGATTGTGCTGAGCGCACATAATCAGAGGTAATTGCACTGCTTAAATTTGCATGCATTATCTCTGATCAAAGGTTTATTAGCGCCCCGCGCTGTTCCAGCGCTATTTTAGAGCGCTGTTTGGAACAGCACGGGGCTTTTGATCATCTGCCTGTAAGTGAATTGTAAATACACATATACAACAGCTGTGTCTATTGACTGAGCAGGACTAATTGATCTGGTGTGCACTAGGGAAGGGCAGGACTGGGTCAGCGCAACCTAAGGGGTCCTTTTACAAAGGCGCGCTGAAAAATGGCTTGTGGTAGTGTAGGCATGGGTTTTGGGCGCGTGCCAATCCATTTTTTAGCGCAACTTTAAAAAAGGCCTTCTTTAAAATTTTTGCCGAAAATGGACGTGTGGCAAAATGAAAATTGCCGCTCGTCCATTTTGGGTCTGAGACCTTACCACCAGCCATTGACCTAGTGGTAAAGACTCACGCAGTAACTGGGCAGTAATGACCTACACAAGCCAAATGACACTTGGCGCGCCCCCGAAAATAAAAATATTTTTCAGACACGCGTATTGGACATGTGCCAAAAATGAAATTACCGCAAGAGCCATGCTGTAGTCGGGCGGTAACTCCATTTTGGCGTGCATTCGGCGCGCATAGATGCTTACACAGCTTAATAAAAGGACCCCTAAGTGACATGGAGAAATCTGATAATCCCAGCTACATTCCATCTTGTTCTGTAACAGGTTGCGTAGAGTTAGATGAAAATATGTGTGCTTAAGTTTTAGAATACATGCGTGACTCTTACAGTTATGTGCATAAGTGCTAGTTGTAGGGCTAAGGGCCAGATTTTATATAAGGTTCCTAAAAAATCCATGTGGTAAACATTTCCCCCTAACCATATTCTGTAAGCGGGGCCTAGATTTAGGTACAGCATATAGAATACGTTTAATTGATATCCCAGTGCCTAAATCTAAAGCAAAGATGGAACATATAGATAGGTAAGAGAATAAGAGAAGGGGACTAATTTAAAGAAAGTTGCACATGAGTTCAGAGAGGTGATTATCTCAGCTAGGGTACATAAGTACATAAGTACATACAGTGGGGGAAATAAGTATTTGATCCCTTGCTGATTTTGTAAGTTTGCCCACTGACAAAGACATGAGCAGCCCATAATTGAAGGGTAGGTTATTGGTAACAGTGAGAGATAGCACATCACAAATTAAATCCGGAAAATCACATTGTGGAAAGTATATGAATTTATTTGCATTCTGCAGAGGGAAATAAGTATTTGATCCCTCTGGCAAACAAGACCTAATACTTGGTGGCAAAACCCTTGTTGGCAAGCACAGCGGTCAGACGTCTTCTGTAGTTGATGATGAGGTTTGCACACATGTCAGGAGGAATTTTGGTCCACTCCTCTTTGCAGATCATCTCTAAATCATTAAGAGTTCTGGGCTGTCGCTTGGCAACTCGCAGCTTCAGCTCCCTCCATAAGTTTTCAATGGGATTAAGGTCTGGTGACTGGCTAGGCCACTCCATGACCCTAATGTGCTTCTTCCTGAGCCACTCCTTTGTTGCCTTGGCTGTATGTTTTGGGTCATTGTCGTGCTGGAAGACCCAGCCACGACCCATTTTTAAGGCCCTGGCGGAGGGAAGGAGGTTGTCACTCAGAATTGTACGGTACATGGCCCCATCCATTCTCCCATTGATGCGGTGAAGTAGTCCTGTGCCCTTAGCAGAGAAACACCCCCAAAACATAACATTTCCACCTCCATGCTTGACAGTGGGGACGGTGTTCTTTGGGTCATAGGCAGCATTTCTCTTCCTCCAAACACGGCGAGTTGAGTTCATGCCAAAGAGCTCAATTTTTGTCTCATCTGACCACAGCACCTTCTCCCAATCACTCTCGGCATCATCCAGGTGTTCACTGGCAAACTTCAGACGGGCCGTCACATGTGCCTTCCGGAGCAGGGGGACCTTGCGGGCACTGCAGGATTGCAATCCGTTATGTCGTAATGTGTTACCAATGGTTTTCGTGGTGACAGTGGTCCCAGCTGCCTTGAGATCATTGACAAGTTCCCCCCTTGTAGTTGTAGGCTGATTTCTAACCTTCTTCATGATCAAGGATACCCCACGAGGTGAGATTTTGCGTGGAGCCCCAGATCTTTGTCGATTGACAGTCATTTTGTACTTCTTCCATTTTCTTACTATGGCACCAACAGTTGTCTCCTTCTCGCCCAGCGTCTTACTGATGGTTTTGTAGCCCATTCCAGCCTTGTGCAGGTGTATGATCTTGTCCCTGACATCCTTAGACAGCTCCTTGCTCTTGGCCATTTTGTAGAGGTTAGAGTCTGACTGATTCACTGAGTCTGTGGACAGGTGTCTTTCATACAGGTGACCATTGCCGACAGCTGTCTGTCATGCAGGTAACGAGTTGATTTGGAGCATCTACCTGGTCTGTAGGGGCCAGATCTCTTACTGGTTGGTGGGGGATCAAATACTTATTTCCCTCTGCAGAATGCAAATAAATTCATATACTTTCCACAATGTGATTTTCCGGATTTAATTTGTGATGTGCTATCTCTCACTGTTACCAATAACCTACCCTTCAATTATGGGCTGCTCATGTCTTTGTCAGTGGGCAAACTTACAAAATCAGCAAGGGATCAAATACTTATTTCCCCCACTGTAAGTAGTGCCATACTGGGAAAGACCAAAGGTCCATCTAGCCCAGCATCCTGTCACCGACAGTGGCCAATCCAGGTCAAGGGCACCTGGCACGCTCCCCAAACGTAAAAACATTCCAGACAAGTTATACCTAAAAATGCGGAATTTTTCCAAGTCCATTTAATAGCGGTCTATGGACTTGTCCTTTAGGAATCTATCTAACCCCTTTTTAAACTCTGTCAAGCTAACCACCCGTACCACGTTCTCCGGCAACGAATTCCAGAGTCTAATTACACGTTGGGTGAAGAAAAATTTTCTCCGATTCGTTTTAAATTTACCACACTGTAGCTTCAACTCATGCCCTCTAGTCCTAGTATTTTTGGATAGCGTGAACAGTCGCTTCACATCCACCCGATCCATTCCACTCATTATTTTATACACTTCTATCATATCTCCCCTCAGCCGTCTCTTCTCCAAGCTGAAAAGCCCTAGCCTTCTCAGCCTCTCTTCATAGGAAAGTCGTCCCATCCCCACTATCATTTTCGTCGCCCTTCGCTGTACCTTTTCCAATTCTACTATACAGTGGGGGAAATAAGTATTTGATCCCTTGCTGATTTTGTAAGTTTGCCCACTGACAAAGACATGAGCAGCCCATAATTGAAGGGTAGGTTATTGGTAACAGTGAGAGATAGCACATCACAAATTAAATCCGGAAAATCACATTGTGGAAAGTATATGAATTTATTTGCATTCTGCAGAGGGAAATAAGTATTTGATCCCCCACCAACCAGTAAGAGATCTGGCCCCTACAGACCAGGTAGATGCTCCAAATCAACTCGTTACCTGCATGACAGACAGCTGTCGGCAATGGTCACCTGTATGAAAGACACCTGTCCACAGACTCAGTGAATCAGTCAGACTCTAACCTCTACAAAATGGCCAAGAGCAAGGAGCTGTCTAAGGATGTCAGGGACAAGATCATACACCTGCACAAGGCTGGAATGGGCTACAAAACCATCAGTAAGACGCTGGGCGAGAAGGAGACAACTGTTGGTGCCATAGTAAGAAAATGGAAGAAGTACAAAATGACTGTCAATCGACAAAGATCTGGGGCTCCACGCAAAATCTCACCTCGTGGGGTATCCTTGATCATGAGGAAGGTTAGAAATCAGCCTACAACTACAAGGGGGGAACTTGTCAATGATCTCAAGGCAGCTGGGACCACTGTCACCACGAAAACCATTGGTAACACATTACGACATAACGGATTGCAATCCTGCAGTGCCCGCAAGGTCCCCCTGCTCCGGAAGGCACATGTGACGGCCCGTCTGAAGTTTGCCAGTGAACACCTGGATGATGCCGAGAGTGATTGGGAGAAGGTGCTGTGGTCAGATGAGACAAAAATTGAGCTCTTTGGCATGAACTCAACTCGCCGTGTTTGGAGGAAGAGAAATGCTGCCTATGACCCAAAGAACACCGTCCCCACTGTCAAGCATGGAGGTGGAAATGTTATGTTTTGGGGGTGTTTCTCTGCTAAGGGCACAGGACTACTTCACCGCATCAATGGGAGAATGGATGGGGCCATGTACCGTACAATTCTGAGTGACAACCTCCTTCCCTCCGCCAGGGCCTTAAAAATGGGTCGTGGCTGGGTCTTCCAGCACGACAATGACCCAAAACATACAGCCAAGGCAACAAAGGAGTGGCTCAGGAAGAAGCACATTAGGGTCATGGAGTGGCCTAGCCAGTCACCAGACCTTAATCCCATTGAAAACTTATGGAGGGAGCTGAAGATGCGAGTTGCCAAGCGACAGCCCAGAACTCTTAATGATTTAGAGATGATCTGCAAAGAGGAGTGGACCAAAATTCCTCCTGACATGTGTGCAAACCTCATCATCAACTACAGAAGACGTCTGACCGCTGTGCTTGCCAACAAGGGTTTTGCCACCAAGTATTAGGTCTTGTTTGCCAGAGGGATTAAATACTTATTTCCCTCTGCAGAATGCAAATAAATTCATATACTTTCCACAATGTGATTTTCCGGATTTAATTTGTGATGTGCTATCTCTCACTGTTACCAATAACCTACCCTTCAATTATGGGCTGCTCATGTCTTTGTCAGTGGGCAAACTTACAAAATCAGCAAGGGATCAAATACTTATTTCCCCCACTGTATCTTTTTTGAGATACGGAGACCAGTACTGAACACAATACTCCAGGTGCGGTCGCACCATGGAGCGATACAACGGCATTATAACATCCGCACACCTGGACTCCATACCCTTCCTAATAACACCCAACATTCTATTCGCTTTCCTAGCCGCAGCAGCACACTGAGCAGAAGGTTTCAGCGTATCATCGACGACGACACCCAGATCCCTTTCTTGATCCGTAACTCCTAACGCGGAACCTTGCAAGACGTAGCTATAATTCGGGTTCCTCTTACCCACATGCATCACTTTGCACTTGTCAACATTGAACTTCATCTGCCACTTGCACGCCCATTCTCCCAGTCTCGCAAGGTCCTCCTGTAATCGTTCACATTCCTCCTGCGACTTGACGACCCTGAATAATTTTGTGTCATCGGCGAATTTAATTACCTCACTAGTTATTCCCATCTCTAGGGTAGGAGTGGATAAACATGGGGAGAGAAGCTCTTAAATTTAAAGAATCCTAGTTTTCACTTGACCATTGTTACAACAAATATCTGCCCTATGCTGCCCATAAAGCAGGGGCGTATCTGCGTGGGGCCTCAGGGGCCTGGGCCCCCGCAGATTTCGCCCTGGACCCCCCTACCGCTGCCAACCCTCCCCCTCCGTTGCTCGCCTACCTTCGCTGGCGGGGGACCCCAACCCCCGCCAGCCGAGGTCCGCGTCCTCCTGCCGCTGCCGGCTGCCTTTGGTCCTTTAATTCTTCCATTGAAGCTGGCGCCGACGAAAGTTTCTTTTGAGTCTGACGTCGCTGCACGTTGCACGTTGTACGTGCAGGACGTCAGACTCAGAAACAATTTCTGAGTCTGACGTCCTGCACGTACAACGTGCAACGTGCAGCGACGTCAGATTCAAAAGAAACTTTTTCGTCGGCGCCAGCTTCAATGGAAGAATGAAAGGACCAAAGGCAGCCGGCAGCGGCAGCGGCAGCGGCAGGAGGACGCGGACCTCGGCTGGCGGGGGTTGGGGTCCCCCGCCAGCGAAGGTAGGCGAGCAACGGAGGGGGAGGGTTAGCAATGGCAGCGGCTGGGGGGAGGGGGATCGGCAATGGCGGCGGCGGCGGCGGGGGGGGGGGGCTATAATGTGCCCCCCCTCTCTGGCCCTGGCCCCCCCTACCGCCGCAGTTCAGATACGCCCCTGCCATAAAGTGACAATAAGGAGGACGATGACAAAAACTGTCTTGGATGAGGAATGCTGCATTTATTTTGTGTGTTTTCTTTCCGTAATTTTCATGTTACGAAATACCACCAGATCGTTTGACCCACGAGCGACTGATGTGACTGCAGAACTCAAAAACCATTTCAGAAGATGCTGCATTGGAGTATTGCTGGGAATAAAAGCCCATTTGGGGTTCCAGAAGATGCTCTGCAGAGGCGAATCAAATTTCAGTTATGGTGCCATAACCAGCCCAAAAGGTTTTTCTGCCCAGTTTTGGTTTCAGCTGAAAGGTTATTTTAATTTTCAGCAACGTTTTTGGTTTTGGATGAAAATAACTAGCAGGCTTATTTTCGAAAGGGAAGGACGCCCATCTTCCGACACAAATCGGGAGATGGGCATTCTTCCCCGAGGTCGCACAAATTGGCATAATCAAAAGCTGATTTTGGGCTTCCTCAACTGCTTTCCGTCGCGGGGACGACCAAAGTTCACGGGGGCGTGTCGGCAGTGTACCGAAGGCGGGACGGGGCGTGGTTAAGAGATGGGTGTCCTCGGCAGATAATGGAAAAAAGAAGGGTGTCCCTCACGAGCATTTGGTCGACTTTACTTGGTCCCTTTTTTTTCACAACCAAGCCTTGAAAAGGTGCCCAAACTGACCAGATGACCACCAGAGGGAATCGGGAATGACCTCCCCTTCCTCCCCCAGTGGTCACCAACCCCCTCCCACCCTAAAAAAATTAAAAAAAAAAAACATTTTTTCCAGCCTCTATGCCAGCCTCAAATGTCATACCCAGCTCCATCACAGCAGTATGCAGGTCTCTGGAGCAGTTTAAGTGGGTGCAGTGCACTTCAGGCAGGCGGACCCAGGCCCATCCCCCCCCCCACCTGTTTTACTTGTGGTGGTAAATGTGAACCCTCCAAAACTCACCCAAAACCCACTGTACCCACATGTAGGTGCCCCCTTCATCCCTAAGGGCTATGGTAGTGGTGAACAGTTGTGGGGAGTGGGTTTTAGGGGGGAGGGTTGGGGGGCTCAGCACCCAAGGTAAGGGAGCTATGCACCTGGGAGCAATTTGTGAAGTCCACTGCAGTGCCCCCTAGGGTGCCCAGTTGGTGTCCTGGCATGTGAGGAGGACCAGTGCACTACGAATGCTGGCTCCTCCCATGACCAAAGGGCTTGGATTTGGTCATTTTTCAGATGGGCGTCCTCGGTTTCCATTATCGCCGAAAACCAGGGATGACCATCTCTAAGGTCAACCGTCTCAACATTTAGGTCGACCATCTCTAAGGTCGACCTAAATGTTGAGATTTAGGCGTCCTCGACCGTATTATCGAAACGAAAGATGGACATCCATCTTGTTTCAATAATACGGGCTTCCGCGCCCCTGCGCCGGGACGCCCTTAGAGATGGTTGTCCCCGTTCGATTATGCCCCTCCACGTGTTTTTGTTGGATGCAAAAAAATGTATGCTTTGTACTGTTTGTCTGTATCCCCCTCCCAAACAGGGGTTGACCCTCCCCTCCTACATATAGGCCCCCCTGGGATTATCTTACAATCCCTGGTGGTCTAGGAGTGTAGTTGGGGCAGGAGCAATCCCCAGTTACTCCTGCTCATTCTAGCTCTGCTCTCAAAATGGCTGCCGCAACTGGGACATTGCTCCTGCTCTGACTACACCACTAGGGACTGGTAAGGTAGTCCTGAGGGGACCCCCTTTTTGTGTTTTTGTTTGTACTGTTATTGCAAGTAATGCAGTTATGATCTTGCACAATAATTTATATGGTAAATAGAGTGCTCCAAATAAATGCTTTTGATAGAAAAGTTTAGCTCCCTGCCCATACGTGAAATTCTTACATTGTGAGTAGATGAACAAATAAATGACCATACTCAACCCAACATTAACTCACCACCCCACGTGTAAACTGATCGTTTAGTTGCTTTTCTAGGACTACTTTCTCTATCAGCCCCAGCAAATCCAGAATGTATGAAAGTGCTGATCTCCGCCACCTCTGTTCTCTAGGAGTAAAGGAATAGCTTAGTAGTTAGAGCAGCAGGCTGAGAACAAGTCAGGGTTCAAATCCCAAGGATACTCCTTGTGATCTTGGGCGTGTCTCAGGTGCAAACAATGCTGTAAGATGATTTAAATTAAGGTGCCAGTTGTGTGCCATCGTTTACAGAATACTAGCACTTATGTTTGGGATTGGCACTCTTAATTGGCAAATACATGCATAAGTAATAGGTGGTTTTTTTTTAATTTAGATTTTTGCTCACACCTTTTTCAGTAGTAGCTCAAGGTGAGTTACATTCAGGTACTCTGGACATTTATTTCTCTGTCCCAGGAGAGCTCACAATCTAAGTTTGTACCTGAGGCAATGGAGGGTTAAGTGACTTGCTCAAGATCACAAGGAGCAGCAGTGGGATTTGAACTGGCCACCTCTGGATGTAGGACTGGTGCTCTAACCACTTGGCCACTCCTCCATATTGCAACCATGCCATTATACAATTGGCACTACATGTGCCTCGTTCCGTGTCTATATTTTGGTGCGACTTTATGAAATTGCAACCTTAGACTGCAATGCCTTCCAGGAAGCAACCTACTGTTCATGAATGTAACTTACCTTGATCTACTACTACTGAAAAGGTATAAGCTAATTCCAAATCTCTTTCACCTCTGTTGGTAGGGCATTTCAGACATGTCACCTTCCTCTATGATTCTTACAAAACCAACAGTAAATCCAACTCTGAGGTCTCCTTCAAAGTATTACTATCAAGTTTTTGAATAAATCCTCCAGCTACAAAACTAGTGAAACCACCATCCAAAACATCTGGTTTCTTCATGCTCATTGAAGATTCGGTTATAACCATGGCCACTCCATACGTTTTGCTTGCTGTTCTGCAGATCTGGAACTCAGGATACCTAAAGTGATTTGTAGTTGAATTAGGTTGCCTATTTAACTGGGTATACCTTGACTCTTAGTAGGCCGACAGAGAGACATAGATTGGGGGGGGGGGGGGGGGGGAGAGAGGTACAAGGGGAGCAATCCCCCCAAACAGATTTTGAATGAAACAGAACCCTTCAGACTCGCACTGTCGCCTATGCTACAAAAGGTCTGGTCCCCCTGACGCCAAAACCTGGCTACACTTCTGAGAAAGGATAGTATTATTGCCATGTTTTCAAACTTTTTGGATGTTTTAACATGCATTGACTTATTTGTTACATTTGTATCCCACATTTTCCCACCTATTTGCAGGCTCAATGTGGCTTATATTGTACCGTAGAGGCGTTCGCCATCTCCAGTAGAGAACAAATACAAGGAGTTGATGTGGTCGGATAAAGTTCATGTGTTAGAGACACATTGGGAGATCGTAGAGAGGAGGAGTTATGTATAGTCTATTACAAGCCTTGGTTTCGTTGTGTTGCAGGGTTTAGGCACTTAAGTTGGGTCGATGGGGTATGCCTTTTTGAACAGGTATTTGTAAAATTGTTGCTTGCCTTTGAGATGCTGTGGTGATACTCTTTATAGTATGACTTAACTACTCCAAAAGGCCCTTGTTTATGACTTTATATTAGAAGTTAGGACTCTGTTCAAACAAATATGTTGATTGTGCATAATGATAAGAAACTGAAGTGCCGCTTAATTCCATTGCATTTGAACTAATTTCAAAAATTTAATATTGGTAAGGGGGTGGGATTTGATATACAGCTTTTCTGTGGTCACAATCAAAGTGGTTTACATATTATATGCAGGTATTTATTTTATACCTGGGGCAATAGGGGGTTCATTGACTTGGCCAGAGTCACAAGGAGCTGTAGCAGTGGCGTGGCTACAGGTGGGCCTGGGTGGGCCAGAGCCCACCCATCTTGGACTCAGGCCCACCCAAAATTGTGGCACTGTTACTGTGGCTGACCGAGATCCCTAAACCTTGCCTGCTGAAGATTTCCTCCTCCTTGGGCAGCCAGCATTCTTCCAAAGAGCAGCCGACAGCACTTGCCTCGAGCTGACGCCAACATAGGCCCTGCTGCATATGCTCAGTGTTCATGCACGCATTGCCCGCTGGAGACAGCGACAGTTCAAGGCAAGTGCTGCCAGCTGCCGTTTAGCACAGTGTTGGCTGCCCAAAGAGGAGAAAATCTTCAGCTGGTGGGGTTTGTGGAATCCCTACCATCTTGGGTATTTAATATTTTGAGTTGGCAGGCGGGTGGGTGGGGAGGGGTGGAGAGTGGAGCCGGGGGGAGACAAATTTCATGCCCATCCACCTTGGGCTCAGGCTCACTCAAAATTGGCCATCTGGCTATGCCCCTCAGCTGTAGTATTTCATGGACTATAGAACAGGGGTTCCCAACCTATTCCTCAGAGCACACCTAGCCAGCCAGGTTTTAGGGATATCCAGCATGAATATGCATAAGATAGATTTGCATGCCCTGCCTCCTTGGTATGCAAATCTATCTCATGCAGTTTCATTGTGGATATCCTGAAAAATCTGATTGCTTAGGTATACCCTGATTTGAGAAGCCTTGCTGTAGAAGTTAAACTGTTAAACAGCATGGAACTCATTTGCGTGAAATATCAACAGTCACTTCATTTGCCAGTTGTCTTGTTAGAGAGATCACACACGGGGAGAGTATTTTAGTGAGTGTAGTTTCTTACCTACTATAAACAGAGCAAGTCTGTTATTAATTGTAATGAGACCCTAGCCTAGGGAGCCAGTCATTACAGGTTACCAGGAGATATTGTTAGATTCTGGTGTGAATTATAATGGGGCTTTAAATGTAGGATAGGGAGTCAAAGTGAATTAGTGTCACTCATGGGAACAGAGACTTCTGGCATAACAGAACTGGAGAAGAGAAAAATGTGTCTTAAATAGGGGGAAAAGAGGGGTAGAAATGGAGCAGGGGAAGAATAAAGTAGAGTAGAGTTTTACGTTTTATTTTTATAATTTTGTCGATTTTTAAAAATATATTATACATTGTTTGCATTATTTTAAGTGACCACAAGTAAAACGGAATAAACGATAAACAATGATAAAGCAAGATGCTAGGAAGCTGAGACGAGGAGAAAATAAACTAACAGTCAGCCTTCCCTCCTGTTTCCCTTAGCAGTCTCTGCCACCTCCTGCGCCTCAAATATTTATGCCCAGATGGCTAAGTAACCAAAACACAAATACTTTTATACCTGTAAAGGAGTAGGGGAAGAATCTTTAATGATGCTTTATAAGTGGGTATTTTTCCTATTTTGTCTTTATGGGACATATGCTTAGTACTTAAGATCCCAAGGGGGGCCCTTTTACAAAGGCAAGCTAGGCTCTATGCGTGTGCAGCGTGTACCAAAATGAGACTACCGCTAGGCTACTGTGCCCCCTGGTGCTAATTTCAGATTTGCCGTGCGCCCATAATGCCTGACGATTTATTTATTTATTTCCTCCCACGCACGGCCTTTCCAGGAGTCATTGCCAGTTGGCACGTGCTGACCGGTCACCACACGTGTAGCGTGCGAGCCCTTACCGCTAGATCAATGGGTAGCATTAAGGGCTCAGGCTGGTTTTAGGCCCACGCTGGGCACGCTGGTTTCAGTTTTACCGCATCCCTTTTCCCGTCCCATTAAAAAAAAAGCCCTCTTTTGCAGACAGGGTAAAAACTGGCCTGGCGAACACCCAAAACACGTGCCTACACTGCCGCAGGCCACATTTTACTGCGGCTTAGTAAAAGGACTCCCTAGTTTACAAATCACAGGTTTTGCTACATCTAATTAAATAATATAAAAACACCCCAGAACAGAAATGATAAAAATATCCATGAATGTTTTACTTTCACTTGTACACTGGATCGCCAACATTTTGTTAATGTTTCAGACTCAAGTATACTGGATTTTGCTGTCACTTGCTTGAGCTATTTGATGCAGTGGCGGAGCCACAGGTGGGCCTGGGTGGGCCGGGGCCCACCCACTTAGGGCTCAGGCCCGCCCAACAGTAGCAGACATTTAGCGGTAGCTGGTGGGGATCCCAAGCTCGGCCAGCTCAAGATTTCCCCCTGATGGTAAGGAAAACGCTACTCTCCACAATAACAGCACCTGCGCATGCTCAGTTTTCAGTGCATGCCTGCTGCAGACTGCCAAGATGGAAAGAAGCATTTTCTCACCAGCTGAGATATTTTTGGGGGGGTGGTTGTGGGGGGGGGGGGGAGAGAACACTTGGTGCCCACCCACTTCTTGCCTAGGCCTACCCAAAATCTGTTGTCTGGCTACGCCCCTGATTTGATGAGTTATGCTCTTAAATTCTGTTAAATAAGTGAGGAAAAAGGCATTTTTTCAGGAACGGCTCCTTCGTGCAGCCTGTCTATCTATTTCATCTGGCAGGTGCAGTTTGTAGTATAATCCATACTTAAGATCCAAGTGTATCTTTTAAGTTCTCATCCCGATGAAAAGACATAACACAAAGAAGCCCCTTGAGGCAGAGCCTGAATCTTCAAGTATTGTTTCACTTATCATCTTTTCCAGCTAGATACTCTGAGGAACAGCAGCATCTTTTGACTGGGCCATATCATGCTGAAAGGTCTTCCAGCTGCAACACATTGAGTTACACTTTACCGTCTTCTTCCCTATATTATGCAATGCTAAAAATACATTACGAGCTGCTCTGAGAGAGAAGCAGTCAGGGGTCCTTTTACTAAGCCACGGGAAAAAGTGGCCTGTGGTAGTCTGAGCGCGTCTTTTGGGTGCGTCTGAGAAAAAGGGCACTTTTTTTTTTACAATGGGCCGGGAAAGGGCCTGCGGTAAAATTGAAACCAGCACATGCCTATTTACGGCTTCAGCCTTTACTACTACTACTTATCATTTCTAAAGCGCTACTAGACGTACGCAGCGCTGTACACTTGAACATGAAGAGACAGTCCCTGCTCGACAGAGCTTACAATCTAATCAAGACAGACAAACAGGACAAATAAGGGATGACAAAGAGTAGCAAGATTCCGGATTCCCAAAGAGTAGCAAGATTCTGTGTGGAATCCCCAAGAGTAGCAAGATTCCGGAATCCCAAAGACTACTACTACTACTTATCATTTCTATAGCGCTACTAGACGTACACAGCACTGTACACTTGAACATGAAGAGACAGTCCCTGCTCGACAGAGCTTACAATCTAATTAGGACAGACAAACAGGACAAACAAGAGATAAGGGACTATTAAAGTGAGGATGATAACATAAGGGTTCTGAACAAGTGAATAAGGGTTAGGAGTTAAAAGCAGCAGGGCCGTGCCGATGCGGTAAGCGAGGTAAGCATGGCAGGAGGGCGCCATCCTCTGGGGGGCGCCCCGCCGCACCATGCTTACCTCGCCCTCTTCTCCCCAGATCCTTTTTTTTTTGGTTTAAATTTACCTCTTCGGTGCGCGGCAGCGTAAGTGAGAAGGAGGCGGTGCTCCCCCGGCCGCCCCGACGTGTCTTCCCTTCGCTCGGTTCCGCCTTCTTCTGACGTCATTTCTGACGTCAGAAGAAGGCGGGACACAGCGAAGGCAAGACACTTCGGGGCGGGGGAGCGCCACCTCCTTCTCAGTAACGCTGCCTACGCTGCAAGCGCCGGAGAGGTAAATTTAAACAAAAAAAAGGATCTGGGGAGAAGAGCGCGGGTAGTGTAGCGCTCGTTTTCGGGGGGGGCGCCGGAGAGGCCAACTGAGGGGGGGGGGCGCCGGAGAGGCCAACTGCAGGGGGGCGCCGGAGACCCTAGGCACGGCCCTGAAAAGCAGCATCAAAAAGGTGGGCTTTTAGCTTAGATTTGAAGACGGCCAGAGATGGAGCTTGACGTACCGGCTCAGGAAGTCTATTCCAGGCATATGGTGCAGCAAGATAAAAGGAACGGAGTCTGGAGTTAGCAGTGGAGGAGAAGGGTGCAGATAAGAGAGATTTACCCAGTGAACGGAGTTCCCGGGGAGGAATGTAGGGAGAGATGAGAGCGGAGAGGTACTGAGGAGCTGCAGAGTAATGCACTTATAGGTCAATAAGAGGAGTTTGAACTGTATGCGGAAACGGATAGGAAGCCAGTGAAGTGACTTGAGGAGAGGGCTAATATGAGCATAATGACCCTGGCGGAATATTAGTCGTGCAGCAGAATTTTGAACAGATTGAAGAGGAGAGAGATGGCTAAGTGGGAGACCTGTGAGAAGCAAGTTGCAATAGTCCACCCATTGGAGACTTTAATGGAGACCTTAACACCACCCGTTGATCTAGTGGTAATTGCTCACACGCTACACCCACAGTGACCGATCAGCATCCGCCGACTGCCGGTTAATGACGAAAATGCCATTTGTGGTAGGAAATAAATAATTTGTCTAGGTGCTATGGGCTTGTGCCAGATCTAAAACTACCACCAAGGGTGCATGCTAGCCTGGCGGTAGTCTCATTTTGGAGCATGCTACACAAGCGTGGAGCCTATTGCGCCTTTGTAAAGGGGCCCCTCAATTCTTTATTTTCTCAGGCTGTTATAGCACTATCAGAGGTAGATCTTATGCATAAATGATAAAGGGGATGGAATGCCTCTCATGTGAAGAAAGGCTAAAGAGGTTAGGGCTCTTCAGCATAGAAAAGAGATGTCTGAGGGGGAAAGCAACACAGCATTACCATTGATCGTGCTGGACAATATACAATCTTCATTCCCTTCGACCCTCATCCTTGCCTGACACACACCTACCTCATTCGGCCACAATACAACATTGTATTTGCCATCAACCGATGTGGCGAACGCCATTACGGTACTATGTAAGCCACATTGAGCCTGCAAATAGGTGGGAAAATGTGGGATACAAATGTAATAAATAAATAAATAAAGCTTGTAAAGAATAAATGATGAATGGGGCAGTTCTATAGCTGGGTACTTGCAGTTATTTGGGCCTGGCATGCATAAGTGGTGCCTTACTTGGCATTTATGTGCAGAAGCATATTCTATAAGGGAGCACATAGGTGCTCATTCTGTAAATGGCAGGGGCGTAGCCAGATGACAGATTTTGGGTGGGCCTGGGCAAGAAGGGGTGGGCACCAACTGTTCTCCCTCCCCCCACCACCACAAAAAAATATATTTCAGCTGGCGGGAAAACACTTCTTTCCACCTTGGCAGTCTGCAACAGGTATGCGCAGAAAACTGAGCATGTGCAGGTGCCAGTATCATGGAGATTAGTGTTTTCATTACCATCAGGGGAAAGTCTTCAACTGGTAGCGCTTGGGATCTCCACCAGCTACTGCTAAACGTGTGCTGCTGTTGGGTGGGCCTGAGCCCTAAATGGGTAGGCTCCGGCCCACCCAGGCCCACCTGTGGCTACGCCACTGGTAAATGGCACCAAAAATTCAGCATTCAATGCTGTTCTCTAAAGGGTGCTTTAGGATGAGCACTGTATCAAATAGCATCGAGCACCAAGGGGTACTTTTACCAAGCTGCGGTAAAAGGAGCCCTGCGCTAGTGGCGGGGCCCATTTTTGCTGCGCGCTGAGTCCCTTTTTACTGCAACGGGTAAAAAGGCCGGTAAAAAGAAATGGCCATGCAGTAAGATTTCATTTACCGCCTGGCCATATGACCCATCCAGTCTGCCCATCCTCTGTAACCCCTAATTCTTCCTGTTCCTAAGCAATCCCACATGCTTATCCCATGCCTTTTAAAATTCTGGAACAGTCCTCGACTCCACCACCTCCACCGGGAGACCATTCCACGCCTCCATCATCCTTTCTGTGAAATAATACTTCCTTAGGTTACTCTTAAGCCTATTTCCTCTTAACTTTGTCATATGCCCCCTCATTCCAGAGCTCTCCTTCATTTGAAAAAGGCTCTCTTCCTGTACATAAATGCCCTTGAGATATTTAAACGTTTCTATCATGTCTCCTCTCTCCCAGCGTATACATGTTGAGGTTCATAAGCCTGTCCCTATAATTTTTGCATTCAAGACTGCTTACTAATTTCATAGCCGCCCTCTGGACCGACTCCATCCTGTTTATATCTTTCCGTAGGTGCGGTCTCCAGAACTGCAGGCAGTACTCCAAATGAGGCCCCTACCAGAGACTTATACAACAGCACTATCACCTCCTTTTTCCTGCTGGTCATGCCTCTCTTTATGCACCCAAGCACCCTTCTGGCTTTGGCCGTCGCTTTTTCTACCTGTTTGGAAGCTTTAAGGTCATCAGACACAATCACCCCCAAGTCCCGCTCTTCCTTCACACACTGAAGCACTGAGGTGGCAGTAAGTCTCCCATGCTCCCGGTGGTAACTCGACAGTATGTGGCACTGCCCGATTACTGCCAGGTAAATGCTGCAGTAAAAAATAGGGACCTGTTTTCCCTAGCGCCGGAAATGGCATGCGCTGGGATTAGAACTACCTCCAGCTCCACGTTGGGCTGGCGGTAGCTCTGGATTGGCACATGGTAAGCCCGTGGTGGACTTACCACTGCTTTGTAAACAGGCCCTTAAACATGGTGCTCAACTTTGGGCATGCGGCAGGGGTGTAGCCAGACCGGCGGGAGGGGGGTCCAGAGCCCGAGGTGAAGGGGCATATTTTAGCCCCCCTGGTGCCACTGACCCCCCTGCCACTTTTGACTCCCCCCAGCACCGCCACCCCTCCCCGTCCCTTTCGACCCCCCTCCCCCGCCGCCAGGTGCCTTTGCTGGCAGGGGTCCCTAACCCCTGCCAGCTGAAGTCCCCTTCAGCACCGGTCTCTGAGTCCGGTGCGTTCGCTGATCTGGATTCTGTTTCTGTGAGTCCAACCCTCCCCCGCCAGCAAAGGTACCTGACGGCGGCGGCGGGGGAGGGTTGGTGGCGGGGGAAGGGGGGTCGAATATGGCAGGGGAGGGTCGGCGTGGGGCATGAAAGCAAGGTGGCCAGGGCTAAATCTGTGGGGGCCCACCTAGCTACGCCCCTGGCATGAGGACTTATGCCAGCTGAAACCTGGTGTAGATCCTGGTGTGCAGATTGGGCACAGATGCCCGCTATTCTGTAACGCTACTGGTTAAATAGTGCTGAATATCGAGGGGATGGTTTTTATCTGCCTACATTATTCTCTGTTTCAATATTTCCCTACCCTGAAGGGCTTACAATCTAAGAAACCCTTTGGCAAAATCTGGGTTTAGCACGTGTTAACGCAGGACTTTCCCACACATTAAGGATTACTTTTTTCAGGTCTTGCATACATTTTTCCATTGGTGCCCAGGGCTTGTAAAAAAAATAATGCTGGAGCACTGACCACCTCCTGTTTAGGAGAGGCAAAGTGCTCCCGAGTTAAATTCACATTATCCAGTTAGTGCAGGCTAATGTGAATGTGAATGTGCTATACATGCCTGTTCCCCACCCAAATCACACCCCTCACAAAAAAATGTTAAAAAAGTAAATAGCATTCAATTAGCATTCACTAGGAAGCAAAGTACTGCAAAGTGCTTTAATGTGTTTTGCGGAAGGCTTTTTCCCCAAGTTAAGTGTGCGTTAGCACTTAGGGCCAGATTCTGTAAAAGGCACCTACAAAATCTGCACGGTAAACATTTCCGGCTAAGCATATTCTATAAGCAGCACCTAGATTTACGCGCGGTATGTAGAATGTGTTTACTTGATATCCCAGGGCTTAAAACTATGTGCCTCTATTTACTCCAATGAAAACATGGCATAAATCCATCTGCGAAGATTTACATGCACTGGGTCCTATGCTATAACTATGCTCGTAAATTTTTGGAATGCCTGCAAAATGCCCATTTTCCCGCCCATAACCATGCCCCTTTTGAACTGCGCACGTTAGAATTTAGGTGAGTTGTGTGTGTAAATTCTAATTATTGCTAATTAGTGCTCATTATTGCATGCTAATTGGGTGGTAATCAGCATTGTACGCACGTAGACCATTGCCGCCCGGTTAACGCGTGAGACTTTACCGCTAGGTCAAAGAGTGGTGGTAAAGTCTCAGGCCCAAAATGAATGCGCACCAATTCTTATTTTGCTGCACATCCATTTTCATCCAAAAAAGGCCTTTTTTAAATAGGCACGCTCAAAAATGGACCTGCGCGCGTCCAATACACACGTTTATACCATCGCAGGCCATTTTTGGCGCACCTTAGTAAAAGGACCCCTGAGTGACTTGTTCAAGGTCACATGGAGTATCACTGAGATTGAACCCTTGTTTCCTGAGTTCTCAGACTGCCTTTCTAGTCATTAGGCTGCTCCTCTACTGCCTCCTGCTGCCTTTCCTGTTTTAGCTGACCCTTCCTAGGAACCATTCCAGGTCTGTCAATGTCAACCTAAATTGCAATTCTCAGCACAAATTTCGAACGTCTGAGCAGATGGTGACCTTATTCCTGAATGTCAGTTCACCAGGCCTTTGACAGCAGGCTTCCAAATTAAAATTTAATGGGGATGATTGTATAGACGGATGTATAGTGGCTTCCGACAAGCAAGACAGCAAGCAGGGATGCGTCAAAACCAAGGATTCAGGAGGGCTGGGCAGGAAATCTTTTTTGACTTATTCATAATATTGTTCTCTGGAATTGTCAAAACTAAAAATTATCCCCTCTGGCAGTTTAATATCCATTGCACCAGCTCTGTCACAATCCTGGGCCATAAACATTGCATTTTACACATTGTGGCATTCTCTAGAAGATTTACCTTAAATTATGCATCTTAGAAGAGCTGTTGAATTGTACAGTCTAAATAAGCTTTGCTAATTTATATTACTTTAAAACACTTGCTAGAATTAAAAAAACAAGAAATAAACTTTAAACACCCCCCCAATCTAATACATTAAGGGCCATTCTATAAAAATGTGCTCAGTTTGGGGTTTAACGTGCTATAATGCAGAATTTTAATATGTGGGAAGCCCAAACCTAAGTGTGTGTGGGGGGTGGGGAGGCCCACTATTTTTTTAGTGCAGATCATACAATAACAATCAAATTAATGCACACTAACTGCTCCTGGTTAATATCGAATCACTTAGCACCTCTAATTAGGACACGGTAAACAGTCCTATGCAAACTCTTTACTAGCCAATTAGTACTAGATTCTATATATCACGGCTAAAAAAAAATCAGTGCCAAGACAAAATACGCCTACATTTCTACACAGTTTGTAGAATACACCTAGCGTCCATCCCAGGGGCTTAGCCAGACTTCGGCGGGAGGGTGGTCCAGAGCCCGAGGTGAGGGGGCACATTTTAGCCCCCCTGGCGCCGCCGACCCCCCCGCCATTGCCGAATCCCCCTGCCGCCACCACCACCACCAACTTTGACCCCCCCCCCCCGCCGACGACCCTCTCGACCCCCTCCCGCCGCCAACCCTCCACCGCCATCGCCGTCGCCTACCTTTGCTGGTAGGGGACCCCAAGCCCTGCCAGCTGAGATCCTCTTCTTCCTTCATTCTGTTTCTGAGTCTGACGTCCTGCACGTTGTGATGCCTAAATTAGATGTGGACCAAGTGTATTCTATAACCACATGCATAGATTTTAGAAATTCCCATGACCCGCCCGTTCCACGCCCATGGCCATGCCCCCTTTTCAACTATGCGACTTAGAATTTAGGTGCATCGTGTTGTAGAATACGCTTGGGCAGTTGTGTGCAGAAATTCAAATTAATGTCAATTAGTGTCAATAATTACTTGTTAATTGGCAATTATTGGTGCTGATTGGCTTGTTAACTAAGTTGCATGTGCAAATCCAAAATACGACTGGATTTGTGCATGCAACTTAAGACGCATTATGTAGAATCTGGGGCTTAGCACACAGTAAGCGCAAAGCACTTGTTGATGAACGCTTCCACGTCCAGTCTCTGCACATGCCACACCCACTGATAGACAAATTCTGAAAAATTCAGTGACGCTTGGAAACAGGCATTCTACCACAAACCCCTTAATACGGTCGCGTGGTTGCCTGTTTCCACATGTTAAGCGTGTGTTAAGTACTTAACGCGCTTTAGTAGAAGAACTCTTAATCTCAGTTTAACTGCTAATAGTGCTTAGTGCATATAAATTAGTATTAGCCCGGATAAATTTAGGGCCCGATATTCACCCTGCAGTGGTCAGCAAATTTAAAGGCGCTGACCACTGTGGGCAAGAAATGACCTGGATACAGGCACCGGCATTGAATTCTGAGCCTGGCCAACTGCCAGATGTTGCCTGGGTACTGAATGATGTTCAGGCCAGTGCCCGGATAACAGTCAAGATAAGGTGAGGTCAGCCATTTTGCTGTCCTATCTTCATCCAGTCACTTACCTGGTTACTAGACTGAATATCTCCTCTAACCAGGTAAATCCTGGTGCAACCCAGTTCCAATCCCAGACTGTCCTGGCACTAATGAGATAGTAGCGTGGCAGTCACACTGGATTTTTAGTGGCACTGTGTGATTAAGTGGCACTGAAAATCCAGGGATGGCCCTGCTCACCGTGGTTAAATTGTTCTGAATATCAATTCTTTAAAGTATTATAAATTCACCGATTCTGCCAAACTCGAAGAAGCTTAAATGCAGCGGGTTGTCTTCCAAGAGGGCTTCAGAAGCCCTCACCCCCAGATTGTATAAAGGTCGCTCAAATTTGGGTGCCCAAAATAATTAGTTGGGCTCCAGTGATCTAATTATTGAAGCTAACATGCGTTTAATTGGCATTAATTCTGATTTGGGTGCCAATCTGGCTACACACTCTTCTGTAACAATGGCTGCCGAAATTGGATCGTTCACAACTCAAAAGAGGTTGTGGCCATGGGAGGAGCATGGGCGGGTCAGTGGTATTCACAAAAGATGGGCACGGGGGGGGGGGGGGGGGGGGGGGGGGGGGTCCACACCCAATTTGCATGCCAGGATTTACACCAGGTTTCAGCTGGGATCTTTAACAAATTATGTCATAAAACAAAGAGTATCTCATGGAAGGGCTCAGAGTCACTTAGAACCCTTTAATGAGAAATTGGCAGCACATCACAGATTATGATCTTGCATAACAATAGGTCTGAGGCAAAAGTTCACTGCAAACTTCAAAGGAGGAATAGCTTTAAGGACGGTATCCAGAGTCTTTAGAGTTCTAATGGATGCAGTGATATATTACAGCATGAAGTACCTTAACCACATAGTAAATATATTGTTAAGACTGTTACACCCTCTGTCTCTACTAAGCACAGCCATTTTTGCCTGGAGATGCTTTTGCAACAGTGATTCAAGCCTTGATTATTTTAAGACTCGATTATTGCAACAAAGTACATTTTTCGGCTGCTCAGTAAAGGCTCTGCAGCATTGGTGAATATGTCAAACCAAAGCAGCTGATGTTATTGCTGGCTTTGGGCGTCTGGACCATATTAACTCCACTTTCTACAATCCCTATTGGCTCCCTATACTATTCACACTGCAATTTTAAGAACTTATCTCTTTTTGTCTGGCAGGTTAAGCCCCAGGAGACACTCTGTGGTCCACGTGGAGGGGCATAATCGAACGCGAACGCCTATCTCCATGGGCGTCTATTTCCAAAACGGGTACGTGAAGAGGGCGGGACAGACCGCATTTCGAAAAAATGGACGTTTTTCAGCTGGGCGTTTGTTTTTTTTAGCGATAATAGAAACTAAAAACACCCAGCTCAAAACGTCCTAATCCAAGCCATTTGGTCGTGGGAGGGGCCACGATTTGTAGTACACTCGCCCCCCTGACATGCCAGGACACCAACTGGGCACCCTAGAGATCAGTGCGGTGGACTTCAGACAACGCTCCCACAACGCTTTACCACGGGTGCTGAGCACCCAACCCCCTCCCCCAAAACCCACTACCCACAAATGTACAACACTACCATAGCTCTTATGGGTGAAGGAGGCACCTACATGTGGGTTCAGTGGGTTTTGGAGGCCTCCCATTTACCAGCACAAGTGGTACAGGTAGGGGGGGGATGGGCCTGGGTCCGCATGGCTGAAGTGCACTGCGGTACCCACTAAAAGTGCTCCAGGGATCTCCATACACGCAGGCCTCTAGGACTGGTTGCTGCTATATAACATTGGCACACCAGTTGACACCTGAAGACTAATCTTCAGGAGGAGGAGTGGCCTAGTGGTTAGGGTGGTGAACTCTGGTCCTGGGGAACTGAGGAACTGAGTTTGATTCCCACTTCAGGCACAGGCAGCTCCTTGTGACTCTGGGCAAGTCACTTAACCCTCCATTGCCCCAGGTAAAAATAAGTACCTGTATATTACGTGTAAGCCGCATTGAGCCTGCCATAAGTGGGAAAGCGCGGGGTACAAATGTAAAAAAAAATAAAAATAAAAAAATGATCTCTCCGAAAACGTCCTTTATTGGAATAAACACGCTTACTCACAGTTAACTGCAGATCATAGGTTGTGCCCCACTGGCAACGAGTCTCCCTGGTACTGAGATGAGCAGTAGGTCAGAGCTGGCAGAATGGTGTACAATGCCCTCTTTCAGCCACATTCAAGGGAAGAACTAAGTTCTGTAATGTGGCTAGCATGTGAAAGGGATCTAAAACTGGCTTACAAAAATGGCCACTACCTCATGGACTACCGGAAACAAAACAGGGCACACTCTGACCCAGTAAGCAGGGGGAAAAGCACCATGGGAGTAGAGCCTACCAACTACCAACATCGTGAGCATTTGCCACAAGCTACTGGAATCACGGAGCCCAATACACTACACCCACCACAATGCATTGCTGATGTGACTCTGCAGTGCACATAACAGAAAAGGTGTCACACTCACCCGAGAGCCACATCAGAACCAGGGAAAGGCTGTCACAGGATAGAACACATTCTGCAGTCATAGAGGTGGGTACGGCATTTGAGGCTGGCATAGAGGCTGGAAAAAAAGTTTGTAAAGTGGGTTTATTTTGGTAGGAGGGGTTAGTGACCACTGGGGGAGTCCGGGGAGGTCATCCCCGATTCCCTCCAGTGGTCATCTGGGCAGTTGGGGCACTTTTTTGGGACCTGTTCGTGAAAAAAAAAAGGTCCAAAAAAAGTGACCCAAAATCGCGGTAAAAATGCCAATAACCACGCCCCAGTTCCGCCGTCACCACGCCTCTGACATGCCTCCGGCAACTTTACCCGTTTCCACGACGGATTGCAGTTGGAAACGCCCAAAATCGGCTTTTGATTATACCGATTTGGGCGCCCTCGGAGAAAGACGCCCATCTCCCGATTTGGGTCGCGATATAGGCGTTTTTCTCTTTCGATTATAAGCTGGATAGTAACATATACATAGTAACATAGTAGATGACGGCAGAAAAAGACCTGCACGGTCCATCCAGTCTGCCCAACAAGATAAACTCATATGTGCTACTTTTTGTGTATACCTTACCTTGATTTGTACCTGTCCTTTTCAGGGCACAGACCATATAAGTCTGCCCAGCACTATCCCCGCCTCCCAACCACCAGCCCCGCCTCCCACCACCGGTTCTGTCCACTCAGTCAGTTATACTTCAGCTTCCACTGCTTAGGATCTTCAGACTGGAGACAACCTGAGATGTCACGGGACCTTTTTGTTTGCTGGTCCTGAGCAGGGGAATTCTATGCTATGAAACTTCTGCTCTGTTAATGACTGCTTGCTTTTCTGCGAATCTGTATAATTTTGTCAGTTTTGAAAGCTCTCAACCATCTCTCTATATAAAAGGCAACAACAACGTTCTATGAAGCCTCCAGCCGGAAGTGTGAAGGGGGAGAGATATCCAGTTTCCCCATGAGTGTCTGCCCTGCCCTCTCTGTAACACAAACAGTCAGTGAAGGAAAACAGCAAAGCACGAAATCAAATCGCTGGCTCTGTAATGTAACAGTGAAGGACTCAGAGGGGGGAGGGGAAAGAGGCCAGAGGGCAGGGACACACACACTCCCATATGCACACAGAAGAAAACCTTGCAAGCCCCCCCCCCCCCCCCCCGTTTCATTTGCATCAGAAACAGGGCTTTTTTACTGAAGGACTCAGAGGGGGGAGGGGAGAGAGGGCAGAGGGCAGGGACACACACACTCCCACATGCACACAGAAGAAAGCCTTGCTAGCCCCCCGTTTCATTTGCATCAGAAACGGGGCTTTTTTACTAGTAACTAAGTAAGAATAGCCATACTGGGACAGACCAATGGTCCATCTAGCCCAGTATCCTGCTTCCAACAGTGGCCAATCCAGGTCACGAGTACCTGGCAGAAACCCAAATAATAGCAACACTCCATGCTACCAATCCCAGGGAAAGCATTGGCTTCCCCCATGTCCATCTCAGTAACAGAATATGGACTATTCCTCAAGGAACTTGTCCAAACCTTTTTTAAACCCAGATACGCTAACCGCTGTTACCACATCCTCCAGCAATGAATTCCAGTGCTTAACTATTCTTTGAGTGAAAAAATATTTCCTCCTATTTATTTTAAAAGTATTTCCATATAATTTCACTGAGTGTCCCCTGGTCTTTGTACTTTTTGAAAAAAGTGAAAAATTGATTCATGTCTACCTGTTCTAAATTTTCATTGCCTGTGGCAGGACCAGAGGCAATGAAAATAGCACAACCCCAGAAACATCCCCCAACTAATGACAGAATTGTGAAAAGCAGAAAATGATTACTGCTCGGAGACTCCATTATCAGGGGCATTAACTTAGGAGCACAGTTCAGGGGTTCCAATGTAGTGAAATGTCTTCCAGGATCTTCAGCTACAAGATGTACAGACCAAATACTGAGTGATCCGAGAAGAGAGCGAGGCTTCTAACGCTGATGTGGTAATTCACCTGGGGACAAATGACCTGGCCAACAATAGCAAGTTTACAGCACAGAGTCTTGGTGTAAAGAAGAAGGTACAGATACAAAGGAGAAAGGGGTAATACATGGAAAAATGACAGGCTGTACTGTAATGATGGGCTACATCTTTCTGTGATGGGAAAAAGGATCCTTGGGGAGAAATTCAGACAGTATGTTTCTAGACATTTAAACTACGGGGTGGGGGTGACAAAAGGAAACAGGGGATTTCGGAAAGTCACCCCCAGAATAAACATAATGGCAGAGGGAAAGGTCATATAAATATTTTTAAAAAACACCCAAACTCACTAAGCACATGGAAAGCCCCGAGTTACATGACAGACTTGATCGACTTACCAATTAGAAATACATCCGAATCAACACGATCTTATCTAAATCTGCACTACCGAAGCTGCAAAGGACTTAAATACAAAACAACTTACGCATCTAGTTTTTCCTACATAAGCACACAACTGTGGAACGCATTACCAAAAGCCTTGAAAACGACGTACGACCACCTAAACTTCCGGAAATCACTAAAAACCAACCTGTTTAAAAAGGCATACCCTACCGATCCAACTTAAATGCAACACAACCAAACTAAAGCCCGTAATGGACATAACACAACTCTTCCGTTCTCTGATTCCCTAATGTGGCTGTGCCACATGAACTTGATCTTACCACAACATCACCCTGTATTTGTTCACACCGGAGCCTGCAAAGGCCTCTCTGGTACTATGTAAGCCACATTGAGCCTACAAATAGGTGGGAAAATATGGGATACAAATGTAACAAAGAAATAAATTAAATAAATAAATAAATAAGTAAAAAGGTTCAAGACTTGGAAGCCCTGATGTTTGAAGAAAACTTGGATATTGTTGCTATTACGGAGACGTGGTTCAATGATTCTCATGAATGGGATGTGACCGTACCGGGCTATAATCTTTTTAGGAAGGATAGAGAGGGCCGAAGAGGTGGAGGAGTGGCTCTGTATGTGAGAGACAATATCAGAGCGGCTGAAATGCAGGGAACCTGGGTAAAAGAAGAAGCTTTATGGATCATCCTGGAAAGAGAAGATGGAACCTGTATCCACACGGGAGTTATCTACAGACCTCCCGCGCAAACGGAAAAGTTAGACAAGGATCTGATAGAAGATATTCAAAAGATTGGTATGAAAGGGGAGGTGCTATTGTTAGGAGATTTCAATTTGTCTGATGTGGATTGGAACATCCCGTCTGTGGAATCGGAAAGAAGTAGGGAGATTGTGGATGCCTGTCAAAGTGCCTTGCTCAGACAAATGGTGACAGAACCCACAAGGGAAGGGTCGATGCTGGATCTAGTGCTCACTAATGGAGGTAGTGTTTCCAATATCCGGGTGGGTGCCCACCTATGTAATAATAATCATCACATCATGTGGTTTGATATAAGGACAAAGGCGGAGTGCAGATGCACAAAACTCAAAGTACTGAATTTCAGACGTACTGATTTTGATAAAACGGGGGAATACCTGAAGAAGGAGCTGTTGGCGTGGGAAGGCGTAGGAGAAGTGGATAAACAGTGATCCAAGCTAAAGGCTGCTATAAATATGGCGACTGATCTTTTTGTGAGGAAAGTAAACAAAAACAAGAGAAGCAGGAAGCCTATACGGTTCTCCAAACAAGTAGCTGTAAAAGTAAGAGCAAAAGAGGCTTTGTTCCAGAAATACTAAAGAACGCAACTAGAGGATCACGGAAAAGATTATCGGATTAAACTGAAAGAAGCGAAGAGGGAATACAGCTAGCGAAAGCGTGAGCGGAAGAAAAAATGGCTAAAGATGTAAAGAGAGGTGACAAGACTTTTTTTCAGATATATTGGAGAAAGGACAAGCGATAGGAATGGAATTGCGAGACTGAAAGATAATGAGAATGGCTATGTGGAGAGTGATGAAGATAAAGCGAACGTGCTAAACAATTATCTCTCTTCGGTGTTCACAGAGGAAAATCCTGAGAAGGACCGCGGTTGGCTGCCGAGGGAACATCTGGGAATGGAGTGGATACTGCACCATTTACGGAAGAAAGAGTTTATAAACAGCTGGAGAATCTGAAGGTGAACAAAGCTATGGGGCCGGATGGGATACTGAAGGAGCTCAGAGAGGTCCTGGCGGGACCTCTTAAAGATTTATTTAATAGATCTTTAGAGACGGGAGAGGTTCTGCGAGATTGGAGATGAGCGGATGTGGTCCCTCTTCACAAAAGTGGAGACAGGGAAGAAGTGGGAAACTACAGACCAGTAAGTCTCACGTCGGTGGTAGGAAAAATAATGGAGTTGCTGCTTAAAGAAAGGATAGTTAACTTTCTAGAAACTGACGGGTTACAGGACCCAAGGCAACATGGCTTTACCAAAGGAAAATCCTGCCAAACGAATCTTATTGACTTTTTTGACTGGGTGACCAAGGAACTGGATGAGGGACGTGTGCTAGATGTCATCTACTTGGACTTCAGCAAAGCCTTTGATACGGTCCCCCACAAAAGACTCATGAATAACCTGAAAGAATTGAACTTAGGGCCGAAAGTGGTGAACTGGATAAGAAACTGGTTGACCGACAGGTGGTGGTAAATGGAATCTGCTCGGAGGAAAGGATGATGAGCAATGGAGTTCCTCAGGGGTCGGTGCTGGGGCCTATTCTGTTTAATATATTTGTGGGAGATATTGGTGAAGGGTTGGAAGGAAAAGTGTGTCTCTTTGCGGATGACACGAAATAGCCAATAGAGTGAATACCCTGGAGGCTGTAGAGATGATAAGAAGGGATCTCCGAACGTTAGAAGAATGGTCGAGGGTCTGGCATCATTTCTTGAACTGCAACATCCCATTGAATATGCAAAGAAGGCTTCCTTCCTAAGTCAACTCAAGCTAAGTAGCTTATTCTTTTTTTGAGACTGTTACAATCTGGTACACCATAATTCGCAGGAGTGGAGGTGAGGCGTGCTATGATGGTAGAATGGTGTTTTTACATATCACGAGTCTTCGGGTCGCTGTAATACACCAAAAAACTGAGCACACATCATAATTTTATATTTTATAGATATTTTTAGCATTAAAAATTTCTCACACAAAGAAATTTTTACTCACTTTTGTTTTGATAATATACTTTCTTTGGTTTCTTTAATATTTTTCAGTTAAAATTTAATGCCAAGAAGTGTAGAGTGATGCACTTGGGGTGCAGAAACCCAAAAGAGAGATACTGGATAGGAGGGGAGAGATTAGTAAGCTCGACTAGGGAGAGAGACCTTGGGGTGTTGGTGTCGGAGGATCTGAAGGTGAAGAAACAATGGGACAAGGCAACGGCTGTGGCCAGAAGGATGCTAGGCTGCGTAGAGAGGGGCATAACCAGCAGAAGAAAAGAGGTGTTGATGCCTCTCTACAAGTTGTTGGTGAGGCCCCACTTGGAGTATTGTGTTCAGTTTTGGAGGCCGTATCTTGCTAAAGATGTAAAAAGACTGGAAGCGGTGCATAGAAAAGCTACAAAAATGGTATGGGATTTGCGTAGCAAACCGTACGAGGAGAGACTTGCAGACCTGAACATGTATACCTTGGAGAAAAGGAGAAACAGGGGTGATATGATACAGACGTTCAAATATTTGAAAGGTACTAATCCACAAATGAACCTTTTCCGGAGACGGGAAGGCGGTAGAACTAGAGGTCATGAATTGAGGTTGAAGGGGGGCAGACTCAGGACTAATGTCAGGAAGTATTTTTTCACGGTGGTGGATATGTGGAATGCCTTCCCGCAGGAGGTGGTGGAGATGAAAACGGTAATGGAATTCAAACATGCATGGGATAAACACAAAGGAATCCTTTTTAGAAGGAATGGTTCCATGGAATCTTAGCGGAGATTGGGTGGCGACGCCGGTAATTGGAAACAAAACGGGACCTGGGCAGACTTCTACGGTCTACGCCCTGATCGTGACTGAATAGATAGGGATGGGCTGGAGTGTAAATTTTAAGGGGCTTCGATGTTAGCTTCAGAACTTAGTACAAGAACAGTACTGGGCAGACTTCTATGGTCTGTGCCCTGAGAAAGGCAAGGACAAATCAAATTCGGGTATACATATAAATTATCAAATACCATGTAAAATGAGTTTATCTTGTTGGGCAGACTGGATGGACTGTACAGGTCTTTATCTGCCGCCATTTACTATGTTACATCACTCTGCATTTTATAGACCTCAATCATATCCCCCCTCAGCCATCTCTTTTCCAAGTTGAAGAGCCCTATCCTCTTTAGCCTTTCCTCATATAGGAGGAGTTCCATTCCCTTTATCATTTTGTTCGCTCTTCTTTGAACCTTTTCTAATTCCACTATATCTTTTTTGAGATACAGTGACCAGCATTGAACGCAATACTTGTGAGGTTGTACCATGGAGCAATACAGAAGCATTATAGTATTTTCGGTCTTATTCATTATTCCTTTCCTAATAATCCCTAGCATCCTGTTTGTTTTTTTGGCCACTGCCGCACACTGGGCAGGAGATTTCATCTTATTGTCGATAATGACATCTAGATCTTTTTTCTTGAGTGCTGACTCCTAAGGTGGACCAAAGCATCAGATAACTATGATTCAAATTATTCTTCGCCAAGCGAAGAAAAGTGGAGAAAAACAACCTTTCTCAGATGGTGTTCTCAGCAACTTCTTTATTCAAAACAGTAAGGAAAAAACGGGTCATTTTTTGCTTACTGTTTTGAATAAAGAATTTGCTGAGAACACCATCTAAGAGAGATTGTTTTTCTCCACTTTTCTTCGCTTGGCATTGATCTTCAGTGGAGAGGTTACCTTTTGTTGGAGTTGACTCAAATTATTCTTCCCAATTTATATCACTTTGCATTTGTCCATGTTAAATTTCATCTGCCATTTGCATGCCCAGTCTTCCAGTTTCCTAAGGTCTTCCTGCAATTTTTCACAATCCATATGTGTTTTGACAACTTTGAATAGTTTTGTGTCATCTGCAAATTTAATTACTTCACTCATCGTTCCATTTTCCAGATCATTTATCAATATGTTAAATAGCACCAGTCCCAGTACTGATCCCTGCTGCACTCTACTATTCACCCTCTTCCATTGAGAAAAATGGCCATTTAACCCTACCCTCTGTTTTCTGTCCAATAACCAATTCCTAATCCACAGAAAGACATTGCCTCCTATCCCAAGACTTTTAATTTTCTCAGGAGTCTCTCATGAGGAACTAGGTCAAAAGCTTTCTGAAAATCTAGGTACACTACATCAACTAGCTCACCTTTATTGACATGTTTATTTACGCCTTCAAAGAAATGAAGCAAATTGGTGACACCAGATTTCTCTTGGTTGAACCCATGCTGACTCTGTCCCATTAAACTATGTTTGATATGTGTTCTATAATTCAAACATGCGTGGGATAAGCATAAAGGAATCCTGTGCAGAAGGAATGGATCCTCAGGAGCTTAGTCAAGATCGGGAGGTGGGGCTGGTGGTTGGGAGGCAGGGATAGTGCTGGGCAGACTTATACGGTCTGTGCCAGAGCCGGTGGTGAGAGGCAGGGATAGTGCTGGGCAGACTTATACGGTCTGTGCCCTGAAGAGGACAGGTACAAATCAAAGTAGGGTATACACAAAAAGTAGCACATATGAGTTATCTTGTTGGGCAGACTGGATGGACCGTGCAGGTCTTTTCTGCCGTCATCTACTATGTTACTATGTTACTATATAAATAGTTTCCACTCTTTTCCCCAGCGCTGAAGTCAGGCTTACAGATCTGTAATTTCCAGGATCACCCCTGGAACTCTGTATAAATCAGCATTACATTGGCCACCCTACAATCTTCAGGTACTATGGATGATTTTAACGACAGGTTACTGATCACTAACAGCAGATTTAGCAATTTCATGTTTGAGTTTTTTCAATACCCTGGAGTGTGTGCCATCCAGTCCAGGTGATTTATCACTCTCTAACTTGTCATCCAGGTTCACCAAGATTTCTTTCAGTTCCTCTGCATCATCACCCTTGAAAACCATTTTTTTTTGTTACATCTTCTTCCATAAAGACTGAACCAAAGGATTCATTCAATCTCTTTGCTATGGCCTTGTCCTCCCTGAGCACCCCTTTTGCTCCTTCATGATCTAACAGTCCCACGGATTCCCTCACAAGTTTTCTGCTTCTGATGTACCTGAAAAAGGTACTGCTTTCGACTCCTAACCATGACTCTCTTACTCAACACCCTAACTTATCACCCCTACCACTGCAATTTCCCCACCCCTAGCTGTCTGTTCGTTTGTCCAATTTAGATTGTAAGCTCTGTTGAGCAGGACTGTCTTTCATGTTAATTTGTACAGCGCTGCGTAAGTCTAGTAGTGCTATAGAAATGTTTAATAGTAGTAGTAGTAGAGTTGCTATCCTGCTTATAATCGAAAGAGAAAAACGCCTATATTGTGACCCAAATCGGGAGATAGACGTTTATCTCCCAAAAACGAATAAAGCGGTATAATCAAAAGCCGAATTTGGACGTTTTCAACTGCACTCCGTCGCGGATGCGGACAACGTTGATGGGGCGTGGTGAAGGCGGAACTTGGGCGTGGTTATCTGCCGATCAGAGATGGGCGCCTTTCACCGATAATGGAAAAAAAATATACGTTTTTAGCGAGAATTTAGGGCACTTTTCCTGGACCCTGTTTTTCCATGAATAAGGCCCCAAAAAGTGCCCTAAATGACCAGATGACCACTGGAGGGAATCGGGGATGACCTCCCCTGACTCCCCCAGTGGTCACGAACCCCCTCCCACCACAAAATATGCCGTTTCACAACTTTTTATTTTCACCCTCAAATGTCATACCCACCTCCCTGGCAGCAGTATGCAGGTCACTGGAGCAGTGGACTTCAGGCAGGTGGACCCAGGCTCATCCCCCCCCCCCACCTGTTACACTTGTGCTGGTAAATGGGAGCCCTCCAAACCGCCCCCCAAACCCACTGTACCCACGTGTAGGTGCCCCCCTTCACCCCTTAGGGCTATAGTAATGGTGTAGACTTGTGGGCAGTGGGTTTTGAGGGGGATTTTGGGGGCTCACACCCAAGGGAAGGGTGCTATGCACCTGGGAGCTGTTTTACCTTTTTTTTTTTTTTTTGTAAAAGTGCCCCCTAGGGTGCCCGGTTGGTGTCCTGGCATGTGAGGTGGACCGGTGCAGTACGAATCCTGGCCCCTCCCACGAATAAATGTCTTGGAGTTATTCGTTTTTGAGCTGGGCTTTTCGGTTTCCATTATCGCTGAAAAACAAAAACGCCCAGCTCAAAAAAAGATAAGCGTCCATGTTGTTTCGAAAATACGATTCGGTCCGCCCCTTCACGGACCCGTTCTCGGAGATAAACGCCCATGGAGATAGGCGTTTCTGTTCGATTATGCCCCTCAATGAGTCTCCATGGTTTTTCTTCATATTCTCTTTTAGCCTTCTTTATCAGTGCTTTTCATCTAGCTTAACACTGCTTATGTTGCTTCTTATTTTCTTCATTTAGATCCTTTTTCCATTCTTTGAAGGATGCTCTTATGGCTTTAATAGCCTCTTTCACTTCATCTTTTAACTACCATGGCTGTTGTTTGCTCTTCTTTCCACCTTTGTTAATTTATGGAATATACCTTGTCTGGGCTTCAATGATGGTATTAAAAAAAAAAAAAAATCCATGCCTGATTTAAATTCCTAACCTTTGCAGCCAACCCTTTCAGCTTGTATATAAAATAATGAGTGGAGCGGAACAGGTGGATGTGAAGCGTCTGTTCACGCTTTCCAAAAATACTAGGACTAGGGGGCATGCGATGAAATGACAGTGTAGTACATTTAAAACAAATAGGAGAAAATCTTTCTTCACCCAACGCATAATTAAACTCTGGAATTCGTTGTCGGAGAACGTGGTGAAGGCGGTTAGCTTGGCAGAGTTTAAAATGGATTTGGACGGTTTCCTAAAGGACAAGTCCATAGACCGCTACTAAATGGACTTGGGAAAAATCCACAATTTCGGGAATAACATGTATAGAATGTTTGTACGTTTGGGAAGCTTGTCAGGTGCCCTTGACCTGGATTGGCCGCTGTCGGGGACAGGATGCTGGGCTCGATGGGCCTTTGGTCTTTTCCCAGTATGGCATTACTTATGTACTTATCTACGATGCAATAATTCAAGGGTCAAGTGCCTTTACGGAGGTGAAGAAAAAGCAGTCCTGGAAGAAAACATTTTTCATGACCTCTAGGCAGCTAATTGGTTAGGTAAGCTATACACTTACCTTCTAATTCTAGAAAATACAACAAAAGGAAAGGGATAATAAGACAAAATAAAAAGTGAAGGACCTTTACAACAGTGTTACAAAAAAAAAAAAAAAAAAGTATCTCGGCAAAGAAAACCAAAGAGTAGGGCTGGGATGGCACTTCCAAAGCAGGACAGTGATGAGATTCTTCTTGTATTTGATGTTTATTAAAAGTACCCCAAAATGACTCGACACATTTATACCCGAGGCCCTCAAATATAGTCTTTAGAGAAGGAAATTCACCCCTGACAGAAGCTGTATCAGCAGCTGTCTGTGAAATTATCTTTCAGTTACTGTGGCCACTCAAGACCTTGCACCAGGCATGAAAATTGTGTGTGTCAGATTTGAAATTGAGCTCAAATTTCAAGGCTCTCCTGAACCTTCAGGGTTCAACTAAAATGGAAGCAACTGACCAGATTAAGTGCCCCAAAAACTGAAATTACAAGCACTTGGTTTCTGAGATTTCATAACTTCCACTCTGATGTATTACAGCTCCAGGGAAAACATGACTATCTTGATCAGAGATTATTTTCAAGCCTCAGTCAGGTTTTATATAGAGTTTTGTTCAAAACCATTGCAGTTAATGCAGCGTATTACTGTCAGCTAGGATGAGTTAATAAACTTTGACTCCAACTTTGAGGATGGGAGAATTATTTTTTTCCTCCTCTAGTCACAGTTCTGTATATGAAATGTGATCCCTGGAGATAGGTAGACACTGAAGGACTGAATAAAAGAGTTGTATTTGTTTACTCACACTTGATATTTGGGAATTATTTTTTTGTGTGTCTGCGTGTGTGTTAATCTCTTTCTTCTTTTACCTTTTTTTATTTATTTATTTATTTATTTATTAAATTTCAAATTTTACAAATGAATATCAATTTGTAAGGTAATACAGAGAAACAGTTACAAGGCAATTACAAAATAAAAGATATGCATATCTAATCGTAATATTTCTTACTCTTCCTTAGACCACAACAATTATTTGGGGGGAGTGGATTTAGAAAACTAAAAGGAGAATTCAATAAGGAAAATCAAGTTTTAAACCACAATTGGCATAGTCCTATATTTTATCCCGTCATATTCTATTCGCTGATTCAGTTGTTCCAGTCTGGCGGCTAGTTGGAATCTTAGAGTCCAGAAATACCTTCAGCTGACTTGGCTCAAAAAAGACATATTTAACACCTAATAAACGTATCACACATTTACAGGGATAAACCAATGTAAAAATTGCACCCAAAGTTTTTACATCTTCTCTCAGGATCAAAAATTGTTTTCTTCTTTGCTGGGTCACCTTTGTAACATCAGGGTATACCCATATTTTTTGACCACAAAAGAGTACTGTGGAGTTTTTGAAATATAATTTCATAATCATATTTAAGTCCTGCTCAAATACAAAGGATACTATCAGAGTCCCCCGGTTAGTTATTTCAACCATAGAGTCTTCTAATAATGCAGTTAAATTCTGTAAGTCAATATCATTTCTCTGAGGGGCTATGTTCACCATATTTACTGATTGAGAAGCCTCTCCCCGCTTCTGAGTAGCTGGAAGGTAATACACTTTATTGCAAGGGGGAATATCTTTAGGAGAGAGCTTCAAAATCTCTTGTAGATATTTTTTGAAGAAATCATAAGATGAAAGTGCAGGTGATATTGGAAAATTCAATAGTCTGAGTGTAAGACGTCGATTAAAGTTCTCAATTTGCTCTATTTTGCGAGATGTTAGCATTCTATCTTTAACCAAGGTGTCCACAGTCAGTTTCACTGTATTTACCTCATCTTTTACCTGAGATACTTGATTTGTTACTTCTGATTTTGTTTTTTCAAAAACTTCCGACATTGTAGACAGTTTACTCACTATTGTAGAAATTTCTTTAGTCGATCTAGCCACCTCAGCCGTTAGTCCCTGGACCGCTTGCCAAATAGCCATCAGGGTAACTTCCTGTGGGGAGCCTTGCTCCTGGATGTTTCCTTCTGCTTGTCCAGGGGGGGAACCGCCGATCGGGCTCAAACTTTCGGCGTCTTGCGTCTCAGCTTGGCCTGCTAACCCCACCCTGGAACTTGCAGGACACGGAGGTCGCGTCAGCTCAGGCGGCGATAGCGTGGTATCCGGCCCCAGAATAGACGTCGCTCCTTCGGCGTCACTCAACGCGGGACTCGCCAAACCATATTCCACCGGGAAGCTTGTCATGTAGCGGTCTAGGGTCTGCTGTGTCGGAGACGAAGTAAAGGCTATCGGCGGTTGCCTTTTAATCGCCGCTTTCCGCTTAGTATGAGGCATTTCAACACAGGAAAAACAAGAATGAGGTATTTCCAGCAGATTCCCGAGACGCTCACGCAGCAAGCTAGGACGCCATCTTGCCACCTTTTACCTTTATTAACTTGCCTTGTGCACACATTTTCAGGATATGTTTATAAAGAAGGTGCTTACACATACATAAAATACTAATATATGTGATTAGATCTCCCACTTAGCCATCTCTCTCCTCTTCAATCTGTTCAAAATTCTGCTGCACGACTAATATTCCGCCAGGGTCGTTATGCTCATATTAGCCCTCTCCTCAAGTCACTTCACTGGCTTCCTATCCACTTCCGCATACAGTGCAAACTCCTCTTATTGACCTATAAGTGCATTCACTCTGCAGCTCCTCAGTACCTCTCCACTCTCATCTCTCCCTACATTCCTCCCCGGGAACTCCGTTCATTGGGTAAATCTCTCTTATCTGCACCCTTCTCCTCCACCGCTAACTCCATACTCCGTTCCTTTTATCTTGCTGCACCATATGCCTGGAATAGTCTTCCTGAGCTGGTACGTCAAGCTCCATCTCTGGCCGTCTTCAAATCTAAGCTAAAAGCCCACCTTTTTGATGCTGCTTTTAACTCCTAACCCTTATTCACTTGTTCAGAACCCTTATTTTATCATCCTGACCTTAATATTCCCTTATCTCTTGTTTGTCCTGTTTTTCTGTCCTAATTAGATTGTAAGCTCTTTCGAGCAGGGACTGTCTCTTCATGTTCAAGTGTACAGCGCTGTGTAGGTCTAGTAGCGCTATAGAAATGATAAGTAGTAGTATTAGTAGAATACTGCCATATACATGCACACGTACCAAATATCCACATACATGCTGTTCTATAAATATGTCAAAAAGAAATGTAAAAGGAACATAAATCTTTCCTAAGTAACCAAGTCAAACTCAAAACAACATACGAAAAGAAAAGTGAAGGAAAAGCATCAAACGATTTATGTCCCACAGCATAGGGTCTCTTATAGCCCCAGATAATTCTATCACTTGATCTCCCGTTCCACTTATACTACTCTTGACCCCATATTTAAATCTTTACTTAACAAAAGAAATTAAGTAGACATTTCCTGTATATTGTGAGAATCAGAGAAGCCATAGAGTCCAGAATGCAGGGGGGGAGAGAGAAAAGCCAGAGTGGAAAAACTACAGATCCCAGAATGCATTGCGGGAGGGGAGGAGGCAGGAGCGTAGAGAACACAGATTTCAGACTGCCTGGAAGAATAAGAGGAATGAGGACAAACGAATACCTGAGCTGCAGGAGAGGAAAGGAGAGGGGGCTGATTGGGAGATGGAATCAACTGAGGAGAGGGTGGAACACCTGAGGGAGGGGGTGGAGAATGAGGGGATGGAATGGGAGGAGTTGGAGCAGGTAGGAGGAGAAGGTGTGGAAGAGGAAATGGAAGTGGGAGAGGAAGTGGCTGGAGAAGAAGAGTGACTTCTAGAGGAGTCCAAAAGTATCAAGAAAGGAATGATAGTCAGGAGAGATCCAGCAGGTGGTTGTCAAGAGGTAAAGTGTTGACAAATGAGGGTGGTGGATCTTTAAAAATCTGGCTAAGCTGTGCTGTGTAAAAAGCCTAGCTAAGCTGAACTGTTTTGAGGCCTTGCTGAAGAGGGCGGTGTGGGAAAGCCTGGCTAGCCAAACTGTGTTTGAAGCCTGGCTAGCAGAACTGTGTTTAAAGCCTAGCTAAGTTGAACTGTTTTGAGGCCTTGCTGAAGAGGGCGGGGTGGGAAAGACTGGCTAGCCGAACTGTGTTTGAAGCCTGGCTAGCAGAACTTTGTTTAAAGCCTGACTAGCTGAACTTTGTTGAAAGGCCTGGCTAGCCGAACTGTGTTTGAAGCCTGGCTAGCAGAACTGTGTTTAAAGTCTGATTAGCTGAACTTTGTTTAAAAGACTGGCAAGCTGAACTGTGTTGTACCACCTTGCTAGCGGAACTGTGTGGCAGTGAGAGCGAACTGCACTGACGAGTGTGGAGTCGGAAGCAGACAGCACGGATAAGAGAGAGAGACAATTACGCGGCCGAGAGGAGCAGCTGACAATATGTAACATTAAAATACCATTACAGCGACCAGTTCTTATTGCGTCATTGCAAAAGTCAGCACCGTAACATCACATTATCACACCCGACGCCAACAAGATAGAAAAAGGCATTTCAGCTTTCTTTTAAGTGGCATCTAGTAAGATGCACCCTTGAGCTCTGTTGAGCCTGAGAAGATGGGTGTTTGGTGACCCATTGCATACCCCGGAAGCAGGCAGGAAATGCTTTTTTGTATCTTGTTGACATCGGACTATGTAGAGACTTTTAGATTATTTTATCTGACTCTACTACTATTTTTAGAATCATTTTTCTCCACCTAGAACTTGATGGTGAAGTGGATTATTTATTTATTTATTTATTACATTTGTATCCCACATTTTCCCGCATAGCAGTAGGCTCAATGTGGCTTACAGGTTCCGGAGAGGAGAGTACCAACTCCGGGAAAATAGAGTAACAGTAGGTGCAAGGAAGTTGATAAGGTTCCGGAAAAGAGAATAAAACTTTGGGACGAATATATAGTAGCATATAGAGAGAAATAATCCCAATGAGGCTGATAAGTCTCCGGGGATGGGACTACAGCTTCTAGTGAGCAATACAGAGTAGGATAAGGGTAGAAGTACACTTAATTATAACTGGAGTGGTAAAATTTGTACAGTTTGAAGTAATAGGATTATGTGGAAGGGGTATTGTTCATTTCTTAGATCGAAAGATGCGATGCATTGTTCATGAATTAGTTTGGGTCTGCTGGGTAGGCTTTCCAGAAGAGGTGAGTCTTGAGGTCTTTTCGGAATATTAGATGGGTGTTCACAGTTCTAATGTTTCTAGGTAATGCGTTTCAGAGCTGGGTGCAAATGTAGGAAAAGCTGGATGCATATGTTGATTTGTGTTTTAGTCCTTTACAGTTTGGGTAATGCAGGTTTAGAAACGTTCTTGATGATTCGATGATATTTCTAGTTGGTAAGTCAATAAGTTTGGTCATGTAGGTTGGGGCCAGACCATGGATTGTTTTGTGGACCAGAGTGCAAATTTTGAAGGCTATTCGTTCCTTCATTGGTAGCCAGTGCAGTATTTCGTGTAGGGGTTTAGCACTTTCGAATCTTGTCTTTCTGAAAATGAATCTAGCTGCCGTGTTCTGCGCGGTCTGGAGTTTCCTTAAGAACTGTTCTTTGCATTCCATATATATGGCGTTACAGTAGTCAACATGTGATAGTACCATTGTTTGAATTATGTTACGAAAAGTTTCCCTTGGGAAGAATTGTTTGATCCATTTGAGTTTCCACATTGTATGGAACATTTTCTTTGTGGTGGCAGAGGCTTGGCTCTCCAGGGTTAGGTTGGTATCAATAGTAATTCCAAGGATCTTCAGTTTGTCCGATATTGGGAAAGTATGTTCTGTGGTTTTTATGGATGAAGGGAGGTTTGTTTTGTGGTGAGAAGAGAGAATAAGGCAGTGAGTTTTTTCCTTGTTGAGTTTGAGTTTGAATGCCGATGCCCAGGTATCCACTAAGCTTAAACTAGTCTTTATTGCAACAGTGATTTCTGTTGGATTAGAGTTGAACGGTATGTAAATGGTGACATCATCCGCATACAGAAAAGAATTAAGATTATGCTTGTATAGGGCACGAGCAAGGGGGATCATCATCATCAGATTAAATAATATGGGTGAGAGAGGTGAACCCTGGGGTACTCCGCAGTCGGTACTCCATGATGGTGATATGTTTGAGTTTGCTTTTACTTGATAAGATCTTGTGGTTAGGAAACCTTTGGTCCATTTGAGTGTATTCCCTCCTATGCCTATCTTGTCGAGTATTCTTAATAGTATATAATGGTCAACCATATCGAATGCGCTTGACAAGTCGAATTGCAAGAGGAGTATGTTTTTACCTAATGTGATTTCCTTTTTGAACTTGGCTAGGAGAGTTACCAGGACGGTTTCTGTACTGTGGAGAGATCTGAAGCCTGACTGTGATTCATGAAGGATTGAGAAATTGTCAATGTATTCAGTAAGTTGTTTAGCTACAATGCTTTCCATCAGTTTGGTTGTATAAACACCAAAGTTAAATTAAGTTAAATTACACACATAACTTGTAGAACACTATAAGTTACATGCATGTCTCTGGCACCTAGACATAATTATTTGCATCAGCTCTATGGATGATGTAAATGATCACGTCTGTCTGGGGACATAGGTAATACCTGCCTACTTTCCATTATAGAATAGGTACTATGGGTGGAATTCAGTAAATGGAACTCGAAGATAGGTGCCAGGAAGATCTGTGTTCATTGCAGAGTGAATACTAGCTTAGTGAGGATCTTGCGCCTATCTTAGATCATAAGAGTAGCCATATTGGGTCAGACCAATGGTCCATCTAGCCAGTATCCTGTTTTCCAAACAGTGGCCAAGCCTGGCAGAACCCCAGATTGTGGCAACACTCCATACTACAAATCCCAGGGCAAGCAGTTGCTTCCCATGTCTGTCTCAATAGCAGAATATGGACTTTTCCTCCAGGAATTGTCCAAACCTTTTTAAACCCAGATACACTAACCACTGTTACCACATCCTCTGGCAGAGAGTTCCAGAGCTTAACTATTCGTTGAGTGAAAAAAATATTTTCTCCTATTTGTTTCAAAAATTATTTCCATGTGACTTCCTTGAGTGTCCCCTAGTCTTTGTACTTTTATAAAGAGTAAAAAATCACTTCTACTCATTCTACACCACTCAAGATTTTGTAGACCTCAATCATATCTCCCCTCATTTGTCTCTTTTCAAAGCTGAAGAACCCTAACCTCTTTAGTCTTTCTTCATACGAGAGGAGTTCCAACCCCTTTATCATTTTGGTTGCTCTTATTTGAACCTTTTCTAATTCCGCTATATCTTTTTTGAGATACGGCGACCAGAACTCAAGGTGCAGACGTACACTTATAACTGCTGAAACCTGGTGTAAATGCCGGCATGCAACTAATAGAAATTGTCTACTAGATATCCAATGTTCCTTTACTGAATATCAAGCACAATTAGCTTCAACATAATCCTTATAGATTTTAAGCGATAGGTGATAATACAGTGATAATACCAGTAGGTCCATAAAAATTCGTCTTAATGAACATAAATCACAAATATGTACTAGGACTGAACAGGCTCCTTTAGTTACCCACTGGATATTAAAAAAAACATTCAGTGTCAAACCTCCATTGGAGAATTATTGATCAAGTTAAGATGGGGTGGGAGGGTGGTAATCAGGAGAATTTACTGAATTTTAAGGAACAGAAATGGATTTTTACATTAAACACTGTTGCCCCGGGGGGTTTTGATCATTAGGTAGATCTTGATTGGTTTTCATAAATGTAGTTACTTTAGCATGAAAAAGGTTGGTTTAATGCTCTTACCCCTTACCTTTTAGGGGACCTCCTTGAAAAAGCTTTTGCGAAACACGTGCCGTGTCGGAGCACTGTGTCCCTATTGCCAACAAATTTTGAATTTTCCATCTTAAGATGAGTATATTGATTAATAAAAAAGTTAAAGATTTAAGTTACCTATAAGTATAAACTGATTTTTCAAGGGTAGTGGAGGCGGTTGAATCGATGACTGCTAAAAGTATGAAAGCAGTGTGGTGCGGCTGAGGTTCATTGCCTATCACTTAAAATCTATAAGGATTATGTTGAAGATGATTGTGCTTGATATTCAGTAAAGGAACATTGGATATCTAGTGGTTGGCATCTGAAGCACTTTGCAGGTGCTGGAACTGAACCAAAAACTCCTGCAAAGGAAAGGTTTAATTCTGACCTCTAAATCCCAAAACTTCTCAACTAGCTGGTTTTTTAGGTGAGCTACCTGATAATCTCTTTTAAATGTTAATGCTTATTGCTTAATAAATTTAATTAGCACTGTGAAACCTCTCTTTCTTTCTGGCTTTCTTTCTTTTCTTTCTGTTCCTGCCAAACTCTGATAGAGAGGAACTGCTATAATTATTGGGAATATTTAGACTTATTTAAAAGGAAAGTTAGTAATATCTAGGGCCGTTTTAAAAGTTAAATCAATTGAAAATTGTTGCTCAGACTGGACCATTTGGGTCCATTCAACTAGAGTATTCCCTTGATAACAACAGCACTTAGCTGACACTTTGGGACTTGGGGCCGGACGGGATCCACCCCAGAATACTCAGGGAGCTCAGAGAGGTTCTGGCGGGTCCTCTTAAAGACTTGTTTAATAAATCCTTGGAGACGGGAGAGGTTCCGAGGGATTGGAGAACGGTGGAGGTTGTCCCTCTTCACAAAAGTGGGGATAGGGAAGAAGCTGGAAACTACAGGCCGGTAAGCCTCACTTCGGTTATTGGAAAAGTAATGGAAGCCATGCTGAAGGAAAGGATAGTGAATTTCCTGGAAGCCAATAAGTTGCAAGATCCGAGACAACATGGTTTCACCAAAGGGAAATCGTGCCAAACGAATCTCATTGAATTCTTTGACTGGGTGACAGGAGAATTAAATCAAGGACGTGCTATGGACGTCATCTACTTAGATTTCAGCAAGGCTTTTGACACGGTTCCCCACAGGAGGCTCTTAAATAAACTAGAAGGCCTGAAGATAGGACCCGAAGTGGTGAACTGGATTAGGAACTGGTTGATGGACAGACGCCAGAGGGTGGTGGTGAATGGAGTTCACTCGGAGGAGGGAAAGATGAGTAGTGGAGTGCCTCAGGGATCGGTGCTGGGGCTGATTCTGTTCAATATATTTGTGAGTGACATTGCCGAAGGGTTACAAAGTAAAGTTTGCCTTTTTGCGGATGACACCAAGATTTCCAACAGAGTGGACACCCCGGAGGGTGTGGGAAAACATGAAAAAAGATCTGAAGAAGCTAGAAGAATGGTCTAAAGTTTGGCAATTAAAATTCAATGCGAAGAAATGCAAAGTGATGCACTTAGGGAGTAGAAATCCAAGGGAGACGTATGTGTTAGGCGGGGAGAGTCTGATAGGCACGGACGGGGAGAGGGATCTTGGGGTGATAGTATCTGAGGACCTGAAGGCGACGAAACAGTGCGACAAGGCGGTGGCCGTAGCTAGAAGATTGCTAGGCTGTATAGAGAGAGGAGTGACCAGCAGAAGAAAGGAGGTTTTAATGCCCCTGTATAAGACGTTGGTGAGGCCCCACCTGAAGTATTGTGTTCAGTTTTGGAGGCCGTATCTTGTGAAGGATGTTAAAAAAATGGAAGCGGTGCAAAGAAAAGCTACGAGGATGGTATGGGATTTACGTTCCAAGACGTATGAAGAGAGGCTTGCTGACCTGAACATGTACACCCTGGAGGAAAGGAGGAACAGGGGTGATATGATACAGATGTTCAAATATTTGAAAGGTATTAATCCGCAAACTAATGTTTTCCGGAGATGGGAAGGCGGTAGAACGAGAGGACATGAAATGAGATTGAAGGGGGGCAGACTCAGGAAAGATGTCAGGAAGTATTTTTTCACGGAGAGGGTGGTGGACGCTTGGAATGCCCTCCCGCGGGAGGTGGTGGAGATGAAAACGGTAACGGAGTTCAAACATGCGTGGGATATTCATAGAGGAATCCTGTGCAGAAGGAATGGATCCTCAGAAGCTTAGCTGAAATTGGGTGGCAGAGCAGGTGGGGGGAAGAGGGGGTGGTGGTTGGGAGGCGAGGATAGGGGAGGGCAGACTTATACGGTCTGTACCAGAGCCGGTGATGGGAGGCAGGACTGATGGTTGGGAGGCGGGAAATACTGCTGGGCAGACTTATATGGTCTGTGCCCTGAAAAGGACAGGTACAAATTCAAGGTAAGGTATACACATATGAGTTTGTCTTGGGCAGACTGGATGGACCATGCAGGTCTTTTTCTGCCGTCATCTACTATGTTACTATGTTACTATGTTACCAGCAGAGAATGTTGCCACACATTTGTTGACTAATAGAAATCGGGCACATAAATGACACTATTCTATAACATTGCATCCAATTTGTGGGAATCCCCCTGACCCACACGTGCCCCTTCCATGGCCATGTCACCTTTTGAGTTGCGCACTACAAAATTTAGTCATGTTGTCACAGAATTGTGCACAGAGCAGATCAAATTTTTGCCAATTAACTTCTTGGCTCTACGTATTGATCGTTAACACCTAATTAACTAATTAGTTTGCCAGCAGACCTGTGATCTGCGCTCAGATTTCCGCACCCAACTTTGGTTAGCATATATATAATCCAGAAGTATGACTAGGTGCAACTGTTCTAGAGTTATCACTTTCTCCCTTTCCCACGTTCCCCTTTCTTGACGACAGAAGGTCTTCCACACCCTTCAGCTCTTGGATTCCCTACAGAACCTCCCAATATTAGCACAAACTTTCTTGAGTCAGTCTCAGTATGGTTCAGTCCAGATTAAAGTTGATTTTATTTTATATATTTGTTAAAAATACACATTAATGTTGATGGCCTTTAGCTTCATCTCAGTGATCATAACATGTATGAGCTGAATGAGCAATCTGTGACAGTAGTGCATAAGTACATAACTATTGCCATACCGGGACAGACCAAAGGTCCATCAAGCCCAGCATCCTGTTTCCAACAGTGGCCAATCCAGGTCACAAATACCTGGCAAGATCCAGAAAAAGATCAATATATTTTATGCTGCTTATCACAGAAATAGCAGTGGATTTTTCCCGAGTCAATTTAATAATGGTCTATGGATTTTTTTCTTTCGGAAGCCGTCCAGACCTTTTTTAAACCCCGCTAAGCTAGCCGCCTTTACCACATTCTCTGGCAACGAATTCCAGAGTTTAATTACATATGTTGAGTGAAGAAAATTTTTCTCCTATTCATATTACACTTACTGCTTTGTAGCTTCATCGCATGCCCCCTAGTCCTTACCAGTGAGCCATTCTGGCTCTGACTTGAGATGATCTGTCCATCCTGAACTGTGCTCCGTCATCACAATTTCCTCCGGGGGGGGGGGGGGGGGGGGTTGGGGTTATTCAGAATCAGAGCTGGGATGTCAGTGCCGTAGTCTTCCATTCACCACCACCTGGAGTTTTATTTTCATATCCAGCACACCATGTCTGTGTATTGAAGCAATGGTCCTGGGTCCAAGGAACTCCTCTAGCACAGTGGCTATGAACCTGCACCCCTCCCCTGAGGGCTGTGAGCACTGTCTCCATGACAACCCCAGACCTGGCAGACCGGTGGAGCGTACAGTGCCACCACCAAATCCATCTGTGTCTAATGCTTATCACAGACATCAAGGTTATTTTATTTGGCAAATTAGAAAGAAGCATCACTTAAGAAGCAAGACTTTAATTGTCTTTAGTTAAAAGTACAGCCATGCAATGTACTACATTTAGGACAAGTATGGGATTTATTATGGTAGGTTGTAATCCATCCGCACATCTCTAGCACCCTTTAATTTACATGTGAAAGGAATGAAAAGGCCAAGGTAGTTAGTCCTGAGAAATAAATTTAAATTTGAAGGGTATTCCTTTTCTATTTGGGGAAAAATATTTATTTAAACTTTTCTTTCAAACGTTCCTTGGGTTAGATTTTTGTGTGCACGCATATCCGAAGACATGTTGAGCGTGCTACATTTCAATCTACAGGTGATTATAGAAGCACAGTGTTCAGCTGTTACTTGAACTGTAAGATGGGGCCATTCATTCTGCTGCTAATTATTCTGCTTAGAAGCTGGCAGGTGGTGCTGATGGAGTTTGCTAATTGCATTCAGCTATTTACAAAGGAGTCTTTCAGACCCAATTTACATTGAACTGAATGGGTCTGAGCTACATCTGCATACACTTTGCATAAACATTTGTGGCAACTGACCACCTCTTAAAGAAACAGAGCCCTGTCCAGCTCTCATTGACTTGTTTAAGATCAGGCAGAGCAAAGGTCTGTATGATGGCATAACAAAGTTCGATTCATGCTCTTTTATTCCCTTGGGTGCCCTTTCTCTGAAGAGATTAATAGAAACTGAAGACGTTTACTGGAACATGGTTCTGGAGCCCCACCTTCATTCACATACCTTAGCAAGAAGCAAAGCAAGAAGTATTACATAAGATCATAAGACTAGCCATACTGGGTCAGACCTATGGTCCATCTAGCCCAGTAGCCTGTTTTCCAAACAGTGGCCAAGCCAGGTCACAAGTATCTGGCAGAAACCCAAATCGTGGCAACACTCCATACTACGAATCCCAGGGCAAGCGGTTGCTTCCCATTTCTGTCTCAATAGCAGACTATGGACTTTTCCTCCAGGAATTTGTCCAAATCTTTTTTAAACCCAGATACACTAACCGCTGTTACCACATCGTCCGGCATAGAGTTCCAGAGCTTAACTATTCATTGAGTGAAAAAATATTTCCTCTTATTTGTTTAAAAAGTATTTCCATGTAACTTCCTCGAGTGTCCCCTAGTCTTTGGGAACAAGAGAAAAATTGGTTTACTTCTACTCGTTCTACACCACTCAGATTTTGTAGACCTCAATCATACCTCCTTATGTATTTCAGTCCTGCATTATCCGATAACCTAAGGGGGCAATTCTACAAAGTGGCATCTAGATATTGGCATGACAAAGAGGTTTGCTAAGTGCCAATCCTAGAATGGCATTATGGAACACCAGAATAGTAGCGCAAAGCCACTGCGGCACGCTGAACCTTAAACATGACACCTTAAACCAGGTCAATGGCAGGCAACAGATGGTGTGCCTAAGTGCACCTTGCAATACGTATATCTGATGCTAGTCTATAAGGTATGAAACAGCAGACAGCGCACAGTTTTGAGACTTCATAAACTTTGAAGTGGTCTTCACCTGGCTACTGCATGGCTCTTGTGGTAATTTTTGGTGCGTGTCCGATACATGCGTCCAAAAAATAATTTTTATTTTCAGACACACGTATCTGGTTCACACCAAGTGCCATTTGTTGTGTGTAGATCATTGCCGTCCGGTTACCACATGAGACTTTACTGCTAGGTCAATGGCTGGCGGTAAGGTGTCAGACCCAAAATAGACACATGGCAATTTTCATTTTGCTGCACGTCCATTTTCGGAAGAAATTTAAAAAAGGCATTTTTTTACAGGTGTGCTGAAAAATGATTCTGCGTGCACACAAAACACACGTCTACACTACCACAGGCCATTTTTCAGCGTGCCTTTGTAAAAGGGCCCCCTTAGTTTTTTATGACCGACTCATTTGAGAATTTTTACATCATATATCATCAAGAGACTCCTCAGGCAGGTAGGTTGAACTGAAACACAGTGCTGTGTTGAGTCATCATTATGAGTCTTCAACAAAAGTTTGTCTCATCTTTGGTGTCCATTGGTCTGATTCCGAAATGCCAGTATCCATCTCCCACTTCTGTTCCTGTTCCGTGTTTCTCCGTGGGATTCTGGTGTTTTTTCCACGCTTGTGGATCACTTGCGTGTGTCTTTTATTTTATAAACCTTCACAGCAAAAAAAGCACCAAGGGCTTCCAGGATAGGGACAGCAGAACTTTATTGTAAGAGCCGACACGGATCGTATTTTGGCATAAGTGCCTGTGTCAGGGGTCAGCATAGTAAAATCCACTCGATCCAGAAATCCAAAAACAGAGTTGCAGCAATCCAGCATACAATGTCATATATATAAGTACATATAAGTAATGCCACACTGAGAAAAGACCAAGGGCCCATCGAGTCCAGCATCCTGTCCACGACAGCGGCCAATCCAGGCCAAGGGCACCTGGCAAGCTTCCCAAACGTACAAACATTCTATACATGTTATTCCCGGAATTGTGGATTTTTCCCAAGTCCATTTAGTAGTGGTTTATGGACTTGTCCTTTAGGAAACCGTCCCTTTTTAAACTCTGCCAAGCTAACCGCCTTCACCACGTTCTCCGGCAACGAATTCCAGAGTTTAATTATGTGTTGAGTGAAGAAACATTTTCTCTGATTTGTTTTAAATTTACTACACTGTAGTTTCTTCGCATGCCCCCTAGTCCTAGTATTTTTGAAAAGCGTGAACAGACGCTTCACATCCACCTGTTCCACTCCACTCATTATTTTATATACCTCTATCATGTCTCCCCTCAGCCGTCTCTTCTCCAAGCTGAAAAGCCCTAGCCTCTTTAGTCTTTCATCATAGGGAAGTCGTCCCATCCCCTCTATCATTTAAGTCGCCCTTCGCTGCACTAAAATGTCAATTTAAAATACACCAAAAGATCCCTGTTCGACAGTAACTTCAATCCAAACCATGTCGGGTCTTACAATAAAGTTCTGCTGTCCCTATCCTGGAGGTCATTGAAGCTCTTTGGCCGTGACTTCTTATTTTGTACTTTTAGATTCCCTCTCTCTTTGCTGCTATTGTATAAACCTTGGTATGCAATCAGCGTCTACCTTTAGGTGTTATTTATAGAATTGCCTTTTAAGCGGGTTACAACTCACATACAAAGTAAAATATAGATACAAATATAAATACAATCAAATTAAGATAACAAGAGGTCTAAAATTAATAACACAGTCATTTTTGCTTTATTTTATTTATTTATTGCATTTGTATCCCACATTTTCCCACCTTTTTGCAGGCTCAATGTGGCTTACAATACATCATGATTACTGGAAATACATAAGAAAATAGACATTTAGAATTGCAGAGAGATGTTGGGTAACATGATGATGATAAAACATGGTAGTAGTTTAACAAGCAAATATTGTAATACTGTTCTGGGTTTCTGTGTAGGAGTTCACGTTTGTTGAGCTTTGTGGTATTTATTTATTTTTATTTATTTATTTTTATTACATTTGTACCCCGTGCTTTCCCACTCATGGCAGGCTCAATGCGGCAGGCAATGGAGGGTTAAGTGACTTGCCCAGAGTCACAAGGAGCTGCATGTGCTGGGAATTGAACTCAGTTCCTCAGTTCCCCAGGACCAAAGTCCACCACCCTAACCATTAGGCCACTCCTCACCTTGTCAAAGAGACGAGTCTTCAAAAGTTTGCGGAAGTTAGTTAGTTCATAGATCATTTTCAGGTTACGCGGCAGTGCATTCCAGAATTGTGTGCTCAAGTAGGAAAAGGTTGACGCATGCGTTAGTTTGTATTTTAGACCTTTACAGTTGGGGAAGTGAAGATTGAGGAATGTGCGGGATGATTTTTTAGCATTCCTGGGTGGTAAGTCTGTCAGGTCTGACATGTAGGCTGGGGCATCTCCGTGAATGATTTTGTGAATTAGGGTACATATTTTGAACGTGAAGCGTTCTTTGAGTGGGAGCCAATGTAGCTTTTCTCGTAGGGGCTTTGTTGCTAGTGACCTTTCCGCTAGATAAATGAACTTTTGGAATAAAAGTGAATGAAACTGCATTTCAAATATTTAAAAACAGTTGTGTTGTGGTTCTCTATTGGAAGCTCCAAAGTAGATGTTAATATACTAAAGTTGCGAGATTTTCCTATTAATGACTTCATTTACAAAGATGAGTGGAGATGGTATACTTCAGTGAGATGTAGTTAACTTACTAGCAAAAGCTGAAAGGCTAAGGTATTTTTATTTCATAAAATTCAAAATTAATGAGCTGCTTTGCACATTAGCATACCAGCAGCTCATTAACTTGAATTAAAACAAACTTTTTTATTTAATACATCACACATCAAAGTGTGAAGTGATTATCATTTACATTTGCTTGCAAATGGAGCTTTGCCTAGAAACAGACGATAATGGTGACAAAGTTTATTTATTTGCGACATTTATATCCCACATTATCCCAAACAAGTTTGATTTTAATGTGGCTTACAATAAACGGAACTTTGTAAGCTAATTCAATATTGTCATCCATGTATTTCATGTAACACCAATTGTTTCTATTACTCTGGAATGGCGAATGCCATAACGGATTATTGTAAGCCACATTGAGCCTGCAAATAGGTGGGAAAATGTGGGATACAAATACAACAAATAAATAAAATAAATAAACAGTATAGGATACATAACAAAGAATAATGCATAAGAAAGTAATTTGTTGTAAGAATCCAATTTTGCAATACAGTATCATAAACATACTGGGATAGCTATCAATGTTTAACATTTAGAAAATCTATTATGAATGAGAAATTGTTCATGAAGCAAAGAGAAAGTTAATGGTAAATAGAGTAATAACCAATTCAGATAATAATTAATTGTTTGAGATATGGTTGTTCTTTGTGAGGGTTTCTTTGAATAGGAACAATTTGAGGATTTTGCTGAATCTAGTATATTCTTGTATATTTCTTATTTTGGGTGGTAAGGAGTTCCACCATTTGGTTCCTAGGTAACTGAAATCTGCAGAGTGGACAGTTTTGTAGATCACTTTTTTGCAATTTGGGAGGTGTAGCCTGAGATAGTTTCTTGCCTCATATTTAGTATTTCTTTGAGGTAAACTCATTAATGGTACCATTTAATCTGGAGCTGTGCAATTTAGTATTTGAAAGATAAAGGTACATAATTTGAAGGTGATTCTCACTTTGATGGGAATTTGATTACCAAAGGGGAGGCACTTTCAGAATGAGAGATTTTGTATATGAACCTAGCTATCAGGCTTATTTTCAAAAGTGATCGCCGGGCATCTTCTGACATAAATCGGGAGATGGCCGGCGATCTCTCAAAAACGGGGAAATTGGTATAATTGAAAGCGGTGTTTTTGACAGCATCGCCGCTTTCCCATCGCCTCGCCGGCGAAAGTTCAAGGGGGCGTATCGGCGGCTTAGCGAAGGCGGGACATGGGCGGGCATGGGCGTGGCTACCAGATGGCCGGCTTTTGCAGATAATGGAAAAAAAAAAGCGGCGTTAATCAGTATTTCGCCGGGTTTACTTGGTCCTTTTATTTTCACGACCAAGCCTCAAAAAGGTGCCCCAACTGACCAGATGACCACTGGAGGGAATGGGGGATGACCTCCCCGTAGTCCCCCAGTGGGTCACCAACCCCCTCCCACACTAAAAAAATAAAAATAAAACCTTTTTTGCCAGCCTGTATGCCAGCCTCAAATGTCATACCCAGCTCCCTGACAGCAGTATGCAAGTCCCTGGAGCAGTTTTTAATGGGTGCAGTGCACTTCAGGCAGGCAGACCCAGGCCTATTCCCCCTACCTATTACACTTGTGGTGCTAAGTGTTGAGCCCTCCAAACCCCCCCCCCCCAAAACCTACTGTACCCACATGTAGGTGCCCCCCTTCACCCATAAGGGCTATGGTAATAGTGTAGAGTTGTGGGGAGTGGGTTTGGGGGGGATTTGGGGGGCTCAGCACCCAAGGGAAGGGAGCTATGCACCTGGGAGGTTTTTTTGTATTTTTTAAAATTTTTAGAAGTGCCCCCTAGGGTGCCCGGTTGGTGTCCTGGCATGTCAGGGGGACCAGTGCACTAGAAATGCTGGCTCCTCCCATGACCAAATGCCTTGGATTTCGCCGGGTTTGAGATGGCCGGCATTTTTTTCCATTATCACTGAAAAACAAAACCGGCGATCTCAAACCCGGCGAACTCTGGCATTTAGCCGGGCTAAACCGTATTATCGAAAGAAAAGATGGACGGCCATCTTTTTCGATAATACAGTTCCAGCCAGCTGTAGCACCGCCGCCAAAATAGATCCCACGTATCTGAATGTCTTTGGTCCACTTACAGAAACGAAGTCACAAATCCCTTTTACTAAAGCTTAGCGTGCTCTAACAGAATTATACATGATACATACGTTTAAATACCTCTGTGGCATTAATGTACAGGAGGTGAGCCTCTTTCAAATGAAGGAAAACTCTGGAATGAGAGGCCATAGGATGAAGCTAGAGGTTATAGGCTCAGGAGTAATCTAAGGAAATACTTTTTCACAGAAATAGTGATGGATGCGTGGAAAGGCCTCCTGGTGGAGGTGGTGGAGACAAGGACTGTGTCTGAATTTAAGAAAGCATGAGGCAGGCACATGGGATCTCTTAGGGAAAGGAGAAGATAATGATTTGTGGTGGATGGACAGACTGGAATGGGCCATTTGGCTTTTATCTGCCCTCATGTTTCTATGTTTAAATGCTAAAAAGTGCGAGCTAAGCTTTAATAAAAGGGCTCCTTAGTGAGAAGATTTCTCTGGTGCTTTTGTTTTTGATTTCTTGCCCTTAGCTTAAGCTGAGATCATGGTGGGAGTATGTTCAATGTGCTTTTTTAGCCTGATTGCAGATGTTTGTGATGTCAGCAGCGTGACCTGACCATATAGTGGAGTGGAGGAGAGGCCTAGTGCCCCCCCTCCATACATCCAAACCCAGCGAGTCTCTTCTCTCCCCTGACTTCCCTCCATCCATCCATACCCAGCGATTCTCTTATCTCCCCTGCCCCCCTCCAGCCATCCATACCCAGCGATTCTCTTCTCTCCCCTGCCCCCTCCATCCACCAATACCCAGCGATTCTCTTCTCTCCCCTGCCCCCCTCCAGCCATCCATACCCAGCGATTCTCTTCTCTCCCCTGCCCCCTCCAGCCATCCATACCCAGCGATTCTCTTCTCTCCCCTACTCCCCCTCCATCCATCCAAACCCAGTGAGTCTCTTCTCTCCCATGCCCCCCTCCATCCAGCCATACCCAGCGATTCTCCTCTCTCCTCTGCCCTCCCATCCCGCTCCCATCCATGTACAGCGATTCTCCTTCACCCCCATACTCCCCTCCCATTCATATCCACCTACTTGCCCTCTTCTCCCCCCCAACATCCCCCTTTTTCTTCCTGCCACAGTAGGTTTAAATCTTTTTTGTTACCTCCATCGAGGCGGCTGCGTTATTGAAAGCCCTGCCCCTCTCTAGCTTTCCCTTTGTGAGTTCGTTCCCTCAGAGTCCCGCCTTCGCGGAAAGAGGAAATGACATCAGAAGGCGGGACTGAGGGAACGAACTCACGAAGGGAAGGCTAGAGACGGGCAGGGCTTTCAATTACGTGGTCGCTTCGACGGAGGTAATAAAAATGATTTAACCCCCCCCCCCAGGGCGGCGCAGGCAAACGAGGCAGTGGTGGGTGGTGAGGTAAATGGGGTAAGCATGGCTTATGGTGCCCTCCTGCCATGCTTACCTTATTTACTGGAGCCGGCTCGCCCTGCAGAACAACCGGCTCACAGGATCTTAAAAAATTTAACAACCGGCTCTTGTGAGACGGTGCGAGCCAGCTCCAGCACACCACTGGGTACATTCATAGATGGGTTGAATGATTTTTTTTTTTAAGTGTAATACTGTACAAGAAGTGTAGAAAAATACAGAAGAATGTACCCTGCAGATATTAATTTTCAAGTTATTTTGAGCTCTGATTACTTTTTCATATAATTATTAAGATAAATTCTGAACCGTGAAACATTGTATGCAAATTTTCTAAAACTGTATCTTTTACAGCATCAATAATTAGACACATAACTGCAATACTGGATGATTCCTTTCCTTCGTAGGCAAGAAAAATAACTGCAAAGTATGAAATAAACACAGCTACAGTGTTACAAATAAGCCGAGTAAAACCAGACATGCTGATTTGCTTCATTGCATTCCACCAAGATTTCCTATCAAATGTTCTGTGCTCTTTATATCTGTGCGTGCTCTGGGGATTCAGTGTTTTTGCTCTATAATTTCTTACTGAGTTTACATATACTAACCAGGACATAGAACTACAGCAGATGTATCAGTCTTCTTGAATTCATGCAAACAAAGGTTAAGAAACAAAAAGATAAGGTGATAATGTTTAGGCATGTTTCACCTGAATGACATTGCTTATTAGGGAGGGTCCATCCTTCTGTCTGTCCATCTGTATGCATAGGTTTGTTTGTATCAGGGGCGTAGCTAGGTGGGGCCATGGGGGCATGGGCCCCCACAGATTTAGCCCTGGCTCCCTTGCTTTCATACACCCCCCCCCGCCGCCAACCCCCCCCTGCCACATTCGACCCCCCCCTCCTGCCGCGCCAACCCTCCCCCTCCGCCGCCATTAGGTACCTTTGCTGGCGGGGGTCCCCAACCCCCGCCAGTCGAAGTCGTCTTCAGCGCCGGTCTCTAGCGCTGATTTGGATTCTGTTTCTGTGAGTCCTGAAATCCTGTGCATAGGAACGTGCAGAATGTCAGGACTCACAGAAACAGAATCCAGATCAGTGAACGCACTGGACTCAGAGACCGGCGCTGAAGGGGACTTCGGCTGGTGGGGATTGGGGACCCCCGCCAGCAAAGGTACCTGGCAGTGAAGGGGGAGGGTTGGCGGCGGCGGGAGGGGGGTTGAAAGGGACGGGGAGGGGTGGCGGTGCCAGGGGGGGGGGTCAAAAGTGGCAGGGGGGTCGGCAGCACCGGGGGGGGGGGGGCTAAAATGTGCCCCCTCACCTCGGGCTCTGGACCCCCCCTCCCGCTGAAGTCTGGCTACGCCTCTGCTTTGTATAAACAAGCCTATGTATTCTGTGGCCATCAGGTGATGCGAAGTTTAGGTGCTTATCTTAGACATGCATAAACCAGCATTTAGATGTTTATACTTTATAAACATCTAAATCCCTATTTTAAAAAGCTAGGATATGTATATCTGAAACTGAAAAACGTATATATGGCAAGGGAGCATGGTGTGGGTGTATTTGGCCGGGACTAGCGTTGGCCTAAAAAATAAATGTATATTCCTCATTTCAGAAGGGAAATGCACATCTATATCCAGTGGGGTAAGAACCTGGGCAACTGAGTTTAATTCCTACTGTAGCTTCTTATGATTTGGGGCACATCACCTAACCCTCCATTGCTCCAAGTAGAAAAAAACTTTGATTGTGAGCCCATTAGGGACAAAGTACCTGCATATAATGAACATAAACCATTTTGGTTGTACCACAGAAAGGTGGAATACCAAATCCATGACCCCTATGACCCCTTTATTAGAGTAGGTCACCAAGAGGGGCATAATCGAAAGGGACGCCCAAGTTTTGTTGAGGACGTCCTCGCAAAACATCCCGATGGAGGGGCAGGGAAACCCGTATTATCGAAACAAGATGGATGTCCATCTTTCGTTTTGATAATACAGTTGGGGACACCCAAATCTTGAAATTTAGGTCGTCCTTAGAGATGGTCGTCCCCAGACTTGGTCCTTTCTGATTTTCAGCATTAATGAAAGCCAAGGACGTCCATCTCAGAAACGACCAAATGCAAGCCCTTTGGTCTTGGGAGGAGCCAGCATGTCTAGTGCACTGGTCCCCCTGACATGGCAGGACACCAACTGGGCACCCTAGGGGGCACTGCAGTGGACTTCATAAAATGCTCCTAGGAACATAGCTTCCTTACCTTGTGTGCTGAGCCCACCAACCCCCCCTTAAAACCCACTACCCACAACTGAACACCACTACCATAGCCCTTACAGGTGAAGAGGGCACCTAGATGTGGGTACAGTGGGTTTGTGGTGAGTTTTGGAGGGCTCACAGTTTCCTCCACAAATGTAACAGGTAGGGAGGGGGATGGGCCTGGGTCTGCCTGCCTGAAGTGCATTGCACCCACTAAAACTGCTCCAGGGACCTGCATACTGCTGACATGGAGCTGGGTATGATATTTGAGGCTGGCATAGATGCCGGAAAAAATATTTTAAACATTTTTTTGAGGGTGGGAGGGGGTTAGTGACCACTGGGGGAGTAAGGGGAAGTCATCCCCAATTCTCTCCGGTGGTCATCTGGTCATTTAGGACACATTTTTGTGGCTTGGTCGTAAGAAAAAAAGGACCAGGTAAAGCCATCCAAGTGTTCATCAGGGATGCCCTTCTTTTTTCCATTATTGGTCAAGGATGCCCATGTGTTAGGCACACCCCAGTCCCACCTTCGCTACGCCTCTGACATGCCCCCATGAACTTTGGTCGTCCCCATGACGCAAAGCAGTTGAGGATGCCCAAAATTGGCTTTCAATTATGCTGATTTGGGCAACCCTGGGAGAAGGACGCCCATCTTGCGATTTGTGTCGAAAGATGGGCGCCCTTCTCTTTCAAAAATAAGCCTGATTGTATACCATAAAGGTATATTAGGTTTTTAAAAGTTATTTCTGTACAAAATCTTGAAGTATCTAAAGCTTGCTGGACTTAATTTTGTCTCTTCCCTAAACTATGGTGCATGAATGCTTTGATCTTATGGATATCAAAGTTGCTATGCTATTATAGCATAATTTTCTTTTTTTTTTTTAAGCCTGGGTATAAACTAGCAAATTAGGTCAGCAGGTACAGGATATTTAACTCCAAACTATTCAGATTTAAAATGTTTACAGATGTTACATGCTATCAAAAGCCTTAAATGTTTAGGATTAAACCAAATATGCTTCACAAAACTAAAACATTCTGATAATCTCATTTTTCTTTCTGAAGGACAAAACCTTTGCGTCAGAGATGTTAAGGTACCAAGGACAGTTCCTTTGTTTAAATTAAAACATCCTGAAAGAGAGGAAGCTGATGGATTCCCTGGGACTGAGGGGTTTTTTTTTCCACAGATAGCTTCTATTCTAAGGAAATTACTGACCTTACAAAGACATTTATACAGCTATGTCTTGTCATGATCCTCCCTCTCCCCCCAGCTTGCAATTGATACATTAAGCAGATAATTCCAAAACTGTCTAAAGGATTGTGGTACACCAGCAAAATGCACCAAATATTTTTTAATTCTATTAAAAAGAGCGCTGGTATTTGTAATCTTACTTGCTTAATAAGAATAGCAGAGATGCAAAGCCAAAATGATGTAGATCTGTGGTTTACAACCTGTCCTCAAGATAGATAGACAGACTACTGCAATGCCTTATTGATGGACTTCTTGGAGCTATGCTAAGAGCTTTGCAAATGATTCAAAGCTGTGCTGCTCAGATTTCAGGTACTAAGGCTAGAGAACATGTCACTCAGGCATAGCAAGATCTACATTGGCTTCCAACTGAAGACTGAGCTGGAGACAGCAGAAGTAGGTATAATTGAGACTACTACTACTAATCATTTCTAAAGCGCTACTAGGCGTACGCAGAGCTGTACTCTTGAACATGACGAGACAGTCCCTGCTCGACAGAGCTTACAATCAATCTAATTAAGACAGACAAACAGGGCAAATGAGGGATAAGGACAAAGAGTAGCAAGATTCCGGAATCCCAAAGAGTAGAAGGATTCCGGAATCCCAAAGAGTAGAAGGATTCCGGAATCCCAAAGACTACTACTACTTATCATTTCTAAAGTGCTACTAGATGTACGCAACGCTGTACACTTGAACATGAAGAGACAGACCCTGCTCGACAGAGCTTACAATCAATCTAATTAAGACAGACAAACAGGGCAAATGAGGGATAAGGACAAAGAGTAGCAAGATTCCGGAATCCCAAAGAGTAGAAGGATTCCGGAATCCCAAAGACTACTACTACTTATCATTTCTAAAGTGCTACTAGATGTACGCAACGCTGTACACTTGAACATGAAGAGACAGACCCTGGTCGACAGAGCTTACAATCTATTTATGACAGACAAACAGGACAAACAAGAGATAAGGGAATATTAAAGTGAGGATGATAAAATAAGGGTTCTGAACAAGTGAATAAGGGTTAGGAGTTAAAAGCAGCATCAAAAAGGTGGGTTTTTAGCTTAGATTTGAAGACGGCCAGAGATGGAGCTTGACATACCGGCTCAAGCACGGGTTGTGCAGGGGGGAGGGGCTGGGAGTAGGTAGGGGATGTGGGAGTGAGGGAGTGGGGTATTAGCTGGGGAGGTCAGGTGGGTTGTGGAGACTTGGATTCAAGGGATAAGAGATGGGCTTTTCTATTCGGGTTGGGGGGTAGTTTGCAGTTAGGCAATGTACGAACTAACACTGTCCAACAGAAGGCGAAGGGAGGGTGATTGCATAGTTTCAGGGGGGTATTTGTGCTAATGAGGGGTACCCATGGTATCATCTAAAGATCATACTGTGTGAATCATTCCACTGGGCAGATTTGGAGAGCTTCTTGCATATTGTCTTGAATGTGATATTCTAAGAACTCATATTTCATTGGCTAGTTTGGGAGACGGGAAGGTGGGGCTGGGAGGCGGGAGTTATTGTTTATGTTTCACAGTGTTGATTGGTATGTTTCTTTTCTTGTAAAAGCTCAATTAAAAAACCCTAAATTATATTTTAAAAAAAGATAGGGCAGCCTAAAACTAGAATCTGTGATGCTCAGATAACTCCCTGACACTAGCCAGAGTGTGTTGTGGTGGTTAGAGCAGATATTGAGTTAAATGCTCCCAGTTTAGTGAGTGCAGTTTGGATTTAGCTCACACCTTTTTCAGTAGTTGCTCAAGGTGAGTTTCATTCAGGTACACTGGGTATTTCCCTGCCCCTAGAGGGCTCACAATCTGTTTGTACTCGAGGCAATGAAGGGTTATGTGACTTGTTCAACATCAGAAGGATCAGCTGCAGGTTTTGAACTGGGCTTCTCTGGTTCTCAGCTCAATGCTGTAACCATTAGGCTATTCCATCACTGGGCAGGAGCTTCTCCTGCCTTTTAAAGCCATGCTGAATATTGACCCCCGCACCCACCTCCCCAAAAAACCCAACATCAAAAACAAAAGAATGGCTATACATGCCCATAATATTTAGTGACAGCAATGAACATAAGAACATAGCTGTATTAATAGCCATACTGAGTCAGATCTATAGTCCATCCAGTCCAATATCCTGTTTCCAACAGTGACCAATCCAGGTCACAAGTACCTGGCAGAATCCCGATGTAGCAAGATACCGGAATTCCAAACAGTAATTCTGGAATCCCAACGAGTAGTAAGGTTCCAAGCTACCGATCCCAGGGACCAGCAGTGGCTTTTCCCAATGTATGGAATAAATTCCCAGTGGAAGTGGCACAGGAAAAACCAGGATTAAAATTTAAGGACGTGGGCCTAAGTTCAGAAGACTCATTTCAGGGAAGGCTGAAGCTTAAGTAATCAGTGGTATACAGGAAAGGGAAACAGGCCAATTAGACAAGCTTGCAGTCTTTGCCATCAGAGTCAATTTTTTTCTATGGTATGTAACACTGTTTCTAAAAACAATATAGAAATATTTGGGGGCTAATTCTATAACAGCTACTGGATATGGCACCTACTTTAAACTTGTTCTATATTGAAAAGTAAGCACTTCCCCCCGGTATTCATTTCACCAATCAGTAATGGCTCCTGGCCGGTTAAATAGCTATCCGCGAGTATTCCGTTTCCCCTTTCAGTTCAAGGCAAATTACATCATAAAATATCATAAATTTGAAATTAATAAGACCAAAGCAATCCAATACATCCCTTCATACTTTCCCATCTTGCTTTAAAAACCCACTAAAACAATAAATCATAATATTCCCTTCAATACATTTAATCCAACAACAAATACTTTGGAAAAAGTCATGTTTTCAGATGCTGTCTAAATAGCTTCCTAAGCTGGACCATAACCTATGATCGTTTGAAACTTTGTAGATTAAAGGCGAATCAAAGCATGGCACATTCTGTTTCACTAGTCAGAATTCTATAATAGAAACATAGAAACATGACGGCAGATAAAGGCCATATGACCCATCCAGTCTGCCCATCCTCCGTAACCCCTAATTCTTCCTGTTCCTAAGCGATCCCACATGCTTATCCCATGCCTTTTTAAATTCTGGAACAGTCCTCGAATCCACCACCTCCACCGGGAGGCCATTCCACGCCTCCACCACCCTTTCTGTGAAATTGTATTTCCTTAGGTTACTCCTAAGCCTATTCCCTCTTAACTTTGTCATATGCCCCCTCATTCCAGAGCTCTCCTTCATTTGAAAAAGGCTCTTTTCCTGTACATAAATGCCCTTGAGATATTTAAACGTCTCTATCATGTCTCCTCTCTCTCTCCTCTCTTCCAGCGTATACATGTTGAGGTTCATAAGCCTGTCCCTATAATTTTTGCATTCAAGACCGCTTACTAATTTCGTAGCCGCCCTCTGGACCGACTCCATCCTGTTTATATCTTTCCATAGGTGCGGTCTCCAGAACTGCACTCAGTTCTTCAAATGAGGCCTCACCAGAGACTTATACAACGGCACTATCACCTCCTTTTTCCTACTGGTCATGTCTCTCTTTATGCACCCAAGCATCCTTCTGGCTTTGGCCGTTGCTTTTTCTACCTGTTTGAAAGCTTTAAGGTCGTCCAACACAATTACCCCCAAGTCCCGCTCTTCCTTCATACACTGAAGCACTTCACCCCCTATACTGTACCGTTCCCTGGGATTTTTGCGACCCAAGTGCATGACCCTGCATTTTTTGGGATTAAACCTTAGTTGCCAAATATCGGTCCATTCCTCCAGCTTCGCTAGGTCCTTCCTCATGTCATTCACACCCTCCAGGGTGTCCACCCTGTTGCAGAGTTTAGTATCATCCACAAAGAGACAAACCTTACCAGACAGCCCTTCCACAATACTGCTCACGAAGACGTTAAAAAGAGCCGGCCCAAGGACCGATCCCTGCGGTACTCCACTGACGACATCCTTTTCTTCAGAATAAGCTCCATTTACCACTACCCTCTGTCTCCTACCATTCAACCAATTTTTAACCCAATCATCTATGTGCATAAGTACCTACTTGCATGCTTAACTGACGACAATACTGCCATTTACACATGGTCCTTGCCACCTAAAACTAAGGGACCCTCTTACAAAGAGGTGGTAGGGCTTCTGTCAGGTTGCATGTGGCAAATCTGCCCTACCGCCGGGCTTGACCAGGAGCCCAACGGTAGTTCCGGGTCTGCCTTGCATTATTTCCGGCACTAGAAAATATTTTTTATTTTCTAGCACTGGCGGGTGGGGAGTTGGCATGCCTGGCGGTAATTTGGCAGCACCGGATTAACGCAGGAACCCTCACTGCATCCTTCAAATAGGAGGCAGTAAGGGCTTCAGCAGTAAATGGCCACATGCAGGGCCGCCGAAACACTGGGCCAGGCCCGGGACAAGGCCGCCCCCGGGCCCCCCCACCCAAGGTCACCAGGCCCCCCCTCCACCCGCTACCGGGCTCTCTCTCCACCCCTGGGCCCTCTGCACTGACCTTAAGCGCCTCACCTTCAAAAGCGCAGCAAGCAGCGGCAGACCACTCCTTCCCTCCGTGTCCCACCCTCGCAGAAGTTACATCAGGCGAGGGCGGGACACGGATGGAAGGAGTGGTCTGCCGCTGCTTGCTCCGCCTTCGAAGGTGAGGCACTTAAATTCAATGCCAGGGAGCGACGGAGGGCGGGCGGGCCAGACTGCGGCAGTGGCGCCGGGCCCCCCCCCCGGAGGCCCGGGCCCTGGGAATTTTGTCCCCCCTGTCCCTCCCTCTCGGCGGCCCTAGCCACATGACAATTTTTTAAGTACCACATGGCCATTTACTGCCTCCTTTTTAAAAAACAAAACAAAAACCCTTTTACCTGCTGTGGTTAAAGGTGGCCTCGGAGTGCGTCAATCCCACATGCCGATGGCACTGCGGGCCACATCAGTAAAAGGACCCCTAAGTTGACACATTATAGAATCCCTCTCTTAACATCACTGAGAACTGTTTGCTTAAAATGCAAAGCGACAACCCTAAAATCCCCAACCTTGATTACATTGTTACATCCAGCACTTGTTTTTTCTTTTTAATTTCAAGCTAATAAAGAAGTTTCGAGGGTTACTTTTCTGGTCACTGTTGCTGTTAGCTATAAATTCCAACTTTCCCAGCTGGTGGAACAATGCACTCTGGCCTTGTATGTAAGGTGGTCATTACGCTGCTCGCATACTGCTGACAGCTGTGGCTTCAATTGTTCCTGTGATGATTCTTTTGGACTGTATTTGCTCAACTGAAGTGATATTTACTGTTGGTCTCTGCAGTAGAATTATCTAACTGATGCTCAATTATTCTTCTGGTACGGTGCCCAGTAAAAAGCACCAGGGGTCATCCAAAAAGCCTGTCACCATGAAATCTTGACTAAGCCCATTAGCAGAGCTCTTTTTAGACAGAGGTATTTGCTCAGTAAGGAAAAATCGAATGCATCTGTTAAACAGTAAGAGACTAATTTTATAAAGGACTTTTATGCACGTAAAGGATTTTTATAAAATTAACCAGGAATTGCAAGCTTACAAGTAAGCGTGATGACAAGAAGGCATGTAGTCTTACGCAACCCACGCATGTTCATGGTTGTGCTCAGCATGATTTCTGCAAGCTGTTTACAAATTAGGCATGAACATTTACACCTGCTTATACAGAGTATCAGGGGTCTAAGTAAGTACAATTACACCCTCAATCACTTGTTTCAAGTTCCAGCTGAAATGAATACTTTGCAAAAGCTTATTCATGCTTCAGAGGAAATGCGTAAGCCACTGTAACATGGGGAAATTCCTGTATAATTTTGTGGGCCACCAAAACCAGTGTGCTGCTGCGGCTAGGAAAGCGAATAGAATGTTGGGTGTTATTAGGAAGGGTATGGAGTCCAGGTGTGCGGATGTTATAATGCCGTTGTATCGCTCCATGGTGCGACCGCACCTGGAGTATTGTGTTCAGTACTGGTCTCCGTATCTCAAAAAAGATATAGTAGAATTGGAAAAGGTACAGCGAAGGGCGACGAAAATGATAGTGGGGATGGGACGACTTTCCTATGAAGAGAGGCTGAGAAGGCTAGGGCTTTTCAGCTTGGAGAAGAGACGGCTGAGGGGAGATATGATAGAAGTGTATAAAATAATGAGTGGAATGGATCGGGTGGATGTGAAGCGACTGTTCACGCTATCCAAAAATACTAGGACTAGAGGGCATGAGTTGAAGCTACAGTGTGGTAAATTTAAAACGAATCGGAGAAAATTTTTCTTCACCCAACGTGTAATTAGACTCTGGAATTCGTTGCCGGAGAACGTGGTACGGGCGGTTAGCTTGACGGAGTTTAAAAAGGGGTTAGATAGATTCCTAAAGGACAAGTCCATAGACCGCTATTAAATGGACTTGGAAAAATTCCGCATTTTTAGGTATAACTTGTCTGGAATGTTTTTACGTTTGGGGAGCGTGCCAGGTGCCCTTGACCTGGATTGGCCACTGTCGGTGACAGGATGCTGGGCTAGATGGACCTTTGGTCTTTCCCAGTATGGCACTACTTATGTACTTATGTACTTAACCACACCCAAGGCATTACTCTTTGAATCATGGCATCCTGAGCGATTGAATCAGTCCAAAGAAAAGCACAAAGGGCTCTCAAGAATGGAACAAGTACTCTTTTGTTAATGACCCAACATGGGCTGTGTTTCGGCTTAACCTTACGCCTGCCTCAGGGGTCAATTCTAAAATATGAACAAACATAACATTACTTTACAAAATTATAAAACAAAATAAAAAAACATATTGATAAACAAAACTATACTTTGACCGAAAACAACTCATGAAATCTAATGAAAAGTGATCTTACATGCATAAGTAATCCATTCAAAAAAACCAGTACGTTATACAAAAGTGTTATGAAACTCATATGTACGGAATACTTACACAATTAAATGTGGTTGATGATGGATGTAAATGAATCAATATGTGAGATGTAAGTATTGAAAATGAAAACGTGACATGAAACCATACTCCCTTAAGTGAACATAAGTACATAAGTAATGCCACACTGGGAAAAGACCAAGGGTCTATCGAGCCCAGCATCCTGTCCACGACAGCGGCCAATCCAGGCCAAGGGCACCTGGCAAGCTTCCCAAACGTACAAACATTCTATACAATCAAGCCATTGTGACATCACTAATGAGGTTGGCTCTTATTGGTGGAATGTGCCACTATGACATCACAATAGGTTAAATCACTGCTCTGTGTAATAAAAGTGAGCCAAGTAGAGGACATAAGTACACAAGTAATGCCACACTGGGAAAAGACCAAAGGTCCATCAAGCCCAGCATCCTGTCCATGACAGCGGCCAATCCAGGCCAAGGGCACCTGGCAAGCTTCCCAAACGTACAAACATTTTATATGTTATTCCCGGAATTGTGGATTTTTCCCAAGTCCATTTAGTAGCGGTTTATGGACTTGTCCTTTAGGAAACCGTCTAACCCCCTTTTAAACTCTGCCAAGCTAACCGCCTTCACCACGTTCTCCGGCAATGAATTCCAAAGTTTAATTATGCGTTGGGTGAAGAAAAACAAAGGTAAAAACAAAGATGATGGCTTTCCAACCGAGCAACGCTAAATACTTGAGTTGTTGCTCACAATGTAGTAAATCATCACAGTGAAAATCTGCATTTACTAATAATAATCAAATATGAGATTGAATGCATCAATCATTTATGCCCTCAATGTGACATTCAACCTATGAGAAGACATGTGCCACAGACATTGTGAGACATTTAATTCTGCATATAATAATGTGACAATAGCTGCTAAGAAATCAAAGTACTTATTCCATTCTTATAAGTACATAAGTATTGCCATCCTGGGACAGAACGAAGGTCCATCAAGCCCAGCATTCTGTTTCCAGCAGTGGCCAATGCAGGTCACAAGTAACTGGCAAGATCCCAAACCAGTACAATGCATTTTATGCTGCTTATTCTAGAAACAAGCAGTTGATTTTCCCCATATCCATTTTAATAATGGTCTATGGACTTTTCCTTTACGAAGTCATCAAAACCTTTTTTAAGCCCTGCTAAGCTAACCGCTTTTACTACATCCTCTGGCAATGAATTCCAGAGTTTAATTACACATTGAGTGAAGAAATATTTTCTCCGATATATTTCTAAGGAGGCAGTGCATATAATAATTTCATTGGCCTCAATACATATACACAGAACTGGGACCAGGGCCGGTCTTAGGCAGAGGCAACCGAGGCGACCGCATAGGGCCCCGCGCCTAAGGGGGCCCCGCACAGCATGCCTAAGGGGGCCCCGCGCAGCGCCTCAACTCTGCCTCGCTCGTGCCTCTGCTCCGACCTCCGCCGCTGCTCGCCTTAGTCGCCTGAGATGATCCCCATTCCCGCGGCTCAGCCACTCCGCTCCCGCCACCACCGGCGCGGCATCCACCCCCGACTTGGGCCCGCTACTAATTGTAGTGGACTTGAACTGAATAATTTCTGGGGAGGGGAGGTTTCAAGATAGCATTGTGCTTATTATTTCGATCAGTTTTTTTTGTACAAGTTTAGCTTCATTTGTCTTTATTTGAAATTTTGTAAATAAAAAAATGTTCTAAAAATGGAATAATCTTATCAATGGGGCGGAGCTAGGGTGGGGCGGGCTAGGGTAGGCGGGGCTAGGATGGGGCCCCACCAAATTGGTCTGCATAGGGCCCCGCACTTGCAAAGACCGGCCCTGACTGGGGACTGAGAGGCTCTGTGTACACTGTGTTGCAAAATAAAATCTTTGATTTGCGTTTTACGAGTGAAGTGAACGTGACCATTTCAATAGATTTATTTGGTTATTTTCACTTGAATGCTTGTGGAATGTGTATTCGAACTGTTGCTATTGTGTTTCTATACTGAGAGCAAAAAGGCACATTTTTTTTACAGAGGTCAGTGGTGTGTATGATGCTTGAAAAAATATGTTCCACCATATTTTCTGAAGCTAACTTTCTGGAAAATGTGTCTGCACGGTATGCAGTATTGGGTCTTACAGAACAGAATATTAAATGCGGAATCTACTGAAATTTAATATATTTTGCAGAGTCAAATAATAAAGGAACTAGAGTAAAGATAATGTTTCAGGTTATTAGAATTCAACATCCCACCCCATGGAAATTAGACTCTCAATATAATATAGGACAGGGAGGACAGGGATAGGATTAGACAGAGTGCTGATATATGCAGTTTCACAATGCACACCAGGGACTGATGTCCAAGGGCCACAAAGCCCCCCCCCCCCCTCAAAAAAACAATGGCTCAATTGGATTAGAGATTATAGGCGTCATTAAAAAGAAAGGTTTTGACAGCTGAACAGAATTCTGTAGGATAAAAATGAAGAAGCGTAAATGAAAATTCAGTCTGATCAATAAAGGTATTTGTTTGTGAGGGGAAGCGGCAAGGAGGCAAGGCAGTGGGGGGCAAGGAGGCGAGGCGAGACGATGGGGGGGCGAGGTGAGGTGAGGCGTGGTGGGGGCAGCGGGCCAGCACTCAAAATGTGCCCCCAACCTCAGGCTCTGGCCCCCTCCCACTGTGAGGTCTGGCTACGCCCCTGATACCTGGGCAGTAGTGCCGATATGGGGTGCACGGTATGCGCATAGAGCCTTATGCGGCTTAGCAAAAATGCCCCTTAGTGTTTTGCCCAAGACCACAAGGCAAGTCGGTGGGATCTGAGCCCTAGTGTCTCCGGGTCGCAGCCTGAGTCTCTAACTACCATGTGGAGGGGAATAATCGAACAGCGCCGGTGAAATAGATTGCCGGCGATCTCTTTTGGCGACGCAGCAAACAGCTGGCCGAACCGTATTATCGGAAAAGATGGCCGGCCATTTCTTTCGATAATACGGTTTGGCCCGGCCAAATGCCAGAGTTCGCCGGGTTTGACATGGCTGGTTTTGTTTTTCAGCGATATTGGAAACTAAAAGCGGCCATCTCAACCCCGGCTAAATCCAAGGCATTTGCTCATGGGAGGAGCCAGCATTTGTAGTGCACTGGGCCCCCTGACATGGCAGGACACCAACCGGGCACCCTAGGGGGCACTTCTAAAAATTTTAAAAAATATATGCAAATAGCTCCCAGATGTATAGCTCCCTTATACTGAGCCCCCCAAATCCCCCCCAAACCCACTCCCAAGAACTCTACACCATTACCATAGCCATTATGGGTGAAGGGCGGCACCTACATATGGATACAGTGGGTTTTGGGGGGGGGGGTGTTGGAGGGCTCAACACTTAGCACCACAAGTGTAACAGGTAGGGGGGTGTTGGACCTGGGTCTGCCTGCCTGAAGTGCACTGCACCCATTAAAAACTACTCCAGGAACTTGCATACTGCTGTCAGGGAGCTGGGTATGGCATTTGAGGCTGGCATACAGGCTGGCAAAAAAGGTTTTTAATTTTTATTTTTTTAGTGTGGGAGGGGATTGGTGTCCACTGGGGGAGTATGGGGAGGTCATCCCCCATTACCTCCGGTGTCATCTGGTGAGTTGAGGCACCTTTTTAGGCTTGGTCTTGAAAATAAAAGGACCAAGTAAACCCGGCGAAATACTGATGAATGCCGCTTTTTTTCCCCATTATCCGCGAAAGCCGGCCATCTGGTAGCCACGCCCATGCCCACCCATGTCCCGCCTTCACTACACCGCTGACACGCCCCCTTGAACTTTCGCCGGCTCGGCGACGGGAAAGTAGCGATGGTGTCAAAAAAGCAGCTTTCGATTATACCGATTTCGCCGCTTTTGAGAGATCGCCGGCCATCTCCCGTTTTATGTCGGAAGATGCCCGGCGATCACTTTCGAAAATAAGCCTGAGAGTGAGCTAGTGTCTATTGAATTCCTTCTGTACATCTCTGTGACTGCATTCTCTCTGTAAGAATTTCTCTGATACACACTCACTATCCTCTACTCTGGATCCCAACACTGAAAATCATTAAAACTGCAATCACCGTAACACCATCTGTTCCCCCACGGTACTCAGATTGTTTTTTTTTTTTCTTCGTCTTAGGAACAATCTCATTGAGAATACTCCATGTATCAATTTGTTCTCTGTCACCTAAATAAGTTACTGCAGTAACTCTAAATTAAATGCTCCTTCTCCGTGAACCATGATTTATTTTGCTCTTCTGGGTTTAGGAAGCCAACCGTATCCATCAGTCATTGGCTGGCACGTGGATCTCTTTCTGAAAGATGGGAACGGCACTGGGGTTCCTGGAAGCGGCAATGAGTCACTTTCCTCTGCCTCCACTCTTTGGCTCAACCCGCCTGACAGGTGAGAGGAATCCAGATTGCATGCCTGAAGTTTGCACGCAAGCATCATTTTTATTGGCACTGCCCCATCCCCAGAGACTTGTAGGAACATCAGAGGGAAGAATGTTTGAATGCTCTCCAAAAATGTATTATAGTCTGTGCCGATGTTTTAAAAATACCCTTTTCAAAATCTAGCACCGACTGCTACCTTTAATACATTTCATTGAAAGGTCTGGACATAAATCTGTCGGTTAACACCATTATTCATGTTCACATTTGCACTGCCGTGTTTCCTTTTGGGATGTGCTGTCGTAGGTTGTGTTTGTTTTTGAGGTGTTTTGCAAGTTCTTTTTTTCCTGCATTAGGCCTTTTGCAAAACAATTTTATACATTCGCCTCCTCGTCGCTCGCTTCGCTTTCCTTCCCTTCCCTCTCAGCGTGTCCCGCCCTCGTGGAAAGGAAATTGTCACCTTTTCAAGCAAGCCTACACATATGACTTGACTTAATTAGAAATCCATCTGCGATACCTGGATCTGACTACTTGGCAGAACTTAAAATATGCTTTTATCCTTTTTGAATTCATCCCCCTTCGAACCATTATTATACATTCTTCCTTATTCACAACACATTACCCCAACTTACACCCTCTTCCCGCTCCCTACCTCTACCACCTTCCTCCCTTATCCTTTTTTATTGTCCACCTCTTTATATACTTTATTTAGATGTTTTATCCATTTTGTGTGATCTTGTAAATTTGTTATATTATGTAAGCCGCATTGAGCCTGCTAACAAGTGGGAAAGTGCGGGTTATAACTACTACTACTACTACTACTTAACATTTCTAAAGCGCTACCAGGGATACGCAGCACTGTACAATTTAACACAGAGGACAGTCCCTGCTCAAAGGGGCTTACAATCTAAAGGACAAAAAGTGCAATCAAATCGGGGCAGTCTAGATTTCCTGAATAGAAGTATAATGGTTAGGTGCCGAAGGCGACATTGAAGAGGTGGGCTTTGAGCAACTCCCATCTATGACTCTGTCCCTATTCCCAAGTTCAGTATCTGCCCCCTGCATTCCCACCCCAAGGCCAGCATCAATCCCTCTTCTCTCCCCTGCCCCCCCCCCCCCCCCCCCGCATATCCCATCTTTCTCTCCCCCTATCCCAGCATGTCTCTCCCTCTACCTCCGTGGGACAAGCATTTCTCCCTTCTCTTCCCCAGCTCATCATCCAAGCTCTTGCTAGACCACGGTGAAATGGGGGGGGGGGGGGGGGGGGAGAGGAAGCATTTCTTTCCCTAACCCTTGTGATCTGGCATCTTTTTTTCTCCTCCCCATCTGTGGGTGGGGCATCTCCATCCCTCTCTCCTCCCTTCCCCCCCCCCCATGAGGTCCTGTGTCACTCTCTCCTCCCCTCCCCTCTAATAAGGCATGGTAATGCTCTCCCTCCTCTGGAACAGAAATCTTCAAAATGTCCGGACCCACTGGCAGAACTAGCACTGTAAGCATGCTGCCTTCAGCCTGCTCCCGGAAGCCTTCCCTCTGCAGCCTCCCCACAGGAAGCTGCAACAGAAAGGGGAGAGATAGGAGAGTGACACTGGATCCTGGAGGGAGGGGGTGGAAGGAAGGAGAGAGGGAGTTACATTGCTAACACTGCTGGTGACAGATGCTACAATACAATACAATGCATACATGACTGCTTAATCTACTCTGTCACTTTGTATTCCTCGTTCCAGAAATGGCGATCGCCATCACGCATTAATGTAAGCCACATTGAGCCTGCAAATAGGTGGGAAAATGTGGGATACAAATGCAACAAATAATAATAATAATGTCAGTCAGAATAATATAAATAGAAGCAAAATATATCTAGTGAGTAGAAGTAATAATGGGTCCCACGCCTAACTTTACACATGTAAGTCCCAATTAAATCTAATTAGTGCCAATAGTTGCTTGTTAAAAAGTCAGTTATTGGCACTTATTGGCTCGTTGCATGCACAAATCGAGAATGCGCCTAAATTTGCATGCATAAGTTTTGGTAACTTTCATAGAAACAGGAGGTCTACATACAATTATTTCACACTTTGGTATACTGGCCTCCTACGGCTCTATAGCTTGCAAGTAAATTGATGACATCATATTGGTCCGTAGTAAAGGTGTCCATTTGTCAGGGGCGAAGCAGTTTGGATAATTCCAAACCTGGACCCAGAATAGAGATTTCAAATGTCACTGCTTTTTAAAAACTTTTGGATTATAATCATGTCCCTGAAATCAGAATGCAGGTTATATTTTTCAAAAGCTGACATAAGGAATATATCTGGGTTTAAAAAAGGTTTGGACAAATTCCTGGAGGAAAAGTCCATAATCTACTATTGAGACAGATTTGGTGAAGCAACTGCTTACACCGGGATTGGTAGCATGGAATGTTGCTGTTAACTGGGTTTCTGCCAGTGGCTTGGTCACTGTTTGGAAAACAGGATACTGGGCTAGATGGACCATTGGTCTTATGTTCTTATGTTTTCTACAACATGGGTACAGGTGACCATCTGGACATACCATGTTTAGCTTTAGGTTTTCCACAAAGGTCAACGTATTAGTCCTCTAATATTTATCTAAAAGTTTGACAACTCCTTAGGCGTGAAGCTGGAATGCTGCCTACCTAAACTTTATACATCTCTTTTAACATTAATCAGTTATTTTGAAATGCTCTGGTTTTATTGAAACTTGAATCGACCAGTTTAAGCAAAATACGCACGGGAAATTTCCATTTAATGTAGCTTCAGTGAATAATGACTGTTTTAAACATGCTAATGACTGTTTTTATGAGCTTAGGTGTCTTCTCTCTAATAACTTAATTATACATTTTAAAACAATGGTGCTATTGGCATTGTATATTGCTGAAGGAATAGAATTGTTTATGCTCAATAAATCAAATGTTACATCTTGTATTCATGTGCAACCTACACTTGCTGGTTTAATGCTTCTCCATATTTTTCTCTTATAAAAGCAGAAGTGTGTATTAATGAATCAGAAAGATAAGTGAACCTACGAAGAATAGTAATTATTGGACTAGACTGTGATATTTGGTCGCAATTGCTAGTCAGTAGGATTCTTCGTATGTTCTTATACTGTATACCACCTCTTTCTATTGGATGGATCCTGGATACTTACTCCAGTGGTTTTCAGCCCTGTCTTGCAAGCACACCTGACTGGCCTGGACTTTGGATATCCCCAATGAAGATACACGACACAGATTTGCAGATGTTGGGCCTCCAGTGCAACCCAATCTCATGCATATTAACTATGGATATTCTGAAAACCAGATTGATTAGGTGTGCTCTCAGGCCTGGAAATCTGTCTCACTCCATTTTCAAACTCATTACATTTTCACTGAAAAGGTGTGAGCTAAATCCATATCCCCTATACCCAGAAACCACAGCTACAATCCTCAACAGAGGGGCACCGACCATGGCTTCGTTTGAAACAGGGGCATTTCTGGAATCTGGCGGTAGGGGGGGCCAGAGCCAGAGAGAGGAGGCACATTTTTGCCTCCCTCCCCCCCCCCCCCCCGCCGCCGCCGCCACTCTCCACCCCCCCGCCTGCTGTCAACCCTCCCCCGCTGCTTACTTTTGCTGGCAGCATTACTTACAGCATGGCCACGGAGGAGTCGGAGGAAGACGAAATATGAAGACTGCGGGTCAGACCTCGGCTGGCGGGGGTTGGGGCCCCCCGCCAGCAAAAGTAAGCAGCGGGGGAGGGTTGACGGCGGGGAGGGGGGCCAGGGCAAAATCTGCGGGGGCCCAGGCCCCTGTGGCCCCACGCAGATACGCCCCTGGTTTGAAACCTGGTTTTGTGTACACTCTGAATTCTGTCCTTTGCAAGGTGGCGTGCCATATTATCTCTCAAAGCTTACCTTGCTTGCAACATTTGATTTAGACTGGTTGTAGTCAGTCTAGCATGCACGTTATTCAGCATTTAATACACAAAGGGATTCTGCATGGATTTTACCGTTTGCGGTAACAGCTACCGATAATCCTATGCAAATATATTACATTGAGCTCATTAGTATTAAAATGAGCATTCCGTGCCATGCACAGACGTTTCTGTGCAATGTACAGAAAGGAGCATCTACCTTTAACATTCAAAATTTTTCGGCAGGTCTGGAGCTGTCTTTGCATGAGGGCGACTTCTCGGTGGAGCCGCTTGCTTGCATTTTTTAATACTATCTGCAGATGTGTGTGAAATGTGCCATGTGTGTGTGTCCCACACGTAACAGTAGTGTTAGAACGTTGCTGTGGAAAAAAAAAAGAAAACTCCATGTGACATCACTAGATGCACAGCTACGACATGGTTGTCGCCTTTTCGTTCCCTGGGCATGCGAAGAACATCGATGCATACTGTGAAACTGTTAGAGAAACGTGACGGCAGATAAAGGCCATATGACCCATCCAGTCTGCCCATCCTCTGTAACCCCTAATTCTCCCTGTTCCTAAGCGATCCCACATGCTTATCCCGTGCCTTTTTAAATTCTGGAACAGCCCTCGACTCCACCACCTCCACCGGGAGGCCATTCCATGCCTCCACCACCCTTTCTGTGAAATAATACTTGCTTAGGTTACCCTAAGCCTATTCCCTCTTAACTTTGTCATATGCCCTCTCATTCCAGAGCTCTCCTTCATTTGGAAAAGGCTCTCTTCCTGTACATAAATGCCCTTGAGATATTTAAACGTCTCTATCATGTCTCCTCTCTCCCAGCGTATACATGTTGAGGTTCATAAGCCTGTCCCTATAATTTTTGCATTCAAGACCGCTTACTAATTTCGTAGCCGCCCTCTGGACTGACTCCTTCCTGTTTATATCTTTCCGTAGGTGCGGTCTCCAGAACTGCAAGCAGTACTCCAAATGAGGCCTCACCAGAGACTTATACAATGGCACTATCACCTCCTTTTTCCTGCAGGTCATGCCTCTCTTTATGCACCCAAGCATCCTTCTGGCTTTGGCCGTCTTTTCTACCTGTTTGAAAGCTTTAAGGTCGTCCGACACAATCACCCCCAAGTCCCGCTCTTCCTTCGTACACTGAAGCACTACACCCCCTATACCATTCCCTCGGATTTTTGCGACCCAAGTGCATGACCCTGCATTTTTTGGGATTAAACCTTAGTTGCCAAATATTGGTCCATTCCTCTAGCTTCGTTAGGTCCTTCCTCATGTCATTCACACCCTCCAGAGTGTCCACCCTGTTGCAGAGTTTAGTATCATCTGCAAAGAGACAAACCTTACCAGACAGCCCTTCTGCAAAATCGCTCACAAAGACGTTAAAAAAAGCCACTACTGCACTATTAAGCCACATTGGGCCTGCAAATAGGTGGGGAAAATGTGGGATACAAATGCAATAAATAAATAAATAACAAGTCCCATCTCCTAACTATCCTATCTCTAATGACATGACTAGATAATGAAAGATTACTGAATAATGTACTTCACAGCAAGAATAACAGACAAAGGGATCATCACTGCCTAATATTAGTTCCTTTGTGTCTGGGATACAGAAACAAAGGCAGTTTTCTCTGCCCGACAATGCCAATTGGAATGTTTTCTCATGCATCAAATATGGAATAATCTAATTAGACTGCTGAAGAGTTGAACCCACAAAGCAAACATCTTGGAGAAATATTTGGTCTGCTAATAAATATCTGTGTCACTGCTTGACATGGAAGGCATACTGGTTGGTGAATATTTTCTTAGTGGGAGTGGACAGTAATTGCACTGAGGTATTTCAGCATAGAGGATTATGCTTTCTGTTGAACCCCTTCTCTTTTTTATGTCATGTTAAACTAAGGATGATTTGGACCCTTTAGCATCAGGCACCAACACTTAAGAAAGAAAAATCTCTTTCTTGTAATTCTCAGACGTCGCTAAGGTTTGCTTTTAGAACTGTTCCTGTTAAAGGTAGCACAAGTGTTAAGTAAGGCTGGGATAAGTACATAAGTAATGCCACACTGGGAAAAGACCAAGGGTCCATCGAGCCCAGCATCCTCTCCATGTCAGCGGCCAATCCAGGCCAAGGGCACCTGGCGAGCTTCCCAAACGTACAAACATTCTATACATATTATTCCTGGAATTGTGGATTTTTCCCAAGTCCATTTAGTAGTGGTTTATGGACTTTTCCTTTAGGAAACCATCTAACCCCTTTTTAAACTCTGTCAAGCTAACCGCCTTCACCACGTTCTCCGGCAACGAATTCCAGAGTTTAATTATGCGTTGGGTGAAGAAACGTTTTCTCCGATTTGTTTTAAATTTACTACACTGTAGTTTCATCGCATGCCCCCTAGTCCTAGTATTTTTGGAAAGCGTGAACAGACGCTTCACATCCACCTGTTCCACTCCACTCGTTATTTTATATACCTCTATCATGTCTCCCCTCAGCCGTCTCTTCTCCAAGCTGAATAGCCCTAGCCTCCTTAGTCTTTCTTCGTAGGGAAGTCATCCCATCCCAACTATCATTTTAGTCGCCCTTCGCTGCACCTTTTCCAATTCTATTATATCTTTCTGGAGATGTGGCGATGGTGGAAACCTGCACTATTGTGGCCATTGTGATATGGTCCAAATTCACACCCATCTATCACTAACAAGAAAGGACAATGTGTCGAGCATGCAACTTTTCTCTTCTTGGGTTGACAGTCAAGAAATTAGCTACTAAGACTTGAACCAAAACTGGTAACCTAGCCAGCATATCAGCTGCCCTCCCTCCCTGCTCTCTAGTCCATGGCCCAGATACATGACTCGGGGCCTTAAATGCCGCATCTCTATTATGACAACCTCAAACTTTACCCTGAGTCAGCAACATAGACAAGCCTGATGTTAAATCAGTCTCAGATGAACCCCAACGTATTTATTCAAACTAGGGGTCTGCACCAAATATGGTTGTACCTGTGGGACCACTGTCTGGCTCATTGCCTCTCTACTGAGCTAGATCAGCAATGCTTCATCATCCATATCCATAGATGCCTCAATTCACTCTTAACCTTACAGAGCATGCATTAAACATGGTGGTGCTGTTTATTTTTTTTGCAGATCAAAGTTATTCTTATTGTCTCTCTTGTATTGTACTTTTTAAGTTTTTGTTCAATTGTAAACCATCTTGATTGGATAATCCAAGGAGATGAGCTATAAGTTTAAATAAATAAATAAATTAGGAAGGAATTGCTAACTATTTTGAAAGGGTCAAGATCTGCACAATTAAAAAGAAATATAGGACTAGAATGGAGAAAATGTTTCTTCACTTGACGTGTAATTAAACTCTGGAATTCGTTGCCAGAGAATGTGTTAAAGGCGGTTAGCTTAGCAGAGTTTAAAAAAGGTTTGGACGGCTTCCAAAAGGAGAAGTCCATAGACCGTTATTAAATGGACTGGGGAAAATCCACTATTTCTGGGATAAGCAGTATAAAATGTTTTGTACATTTTTGGGATCTTGCCAGGTATTTGTGACCTGTATTGGCCACTGATGGAAACAGGATGCTGGGCTTGATGGACCTTTGGTCTTTCCCAGTATGGCAATACTTATGTACTATATATGGTACCTACATTGGCGTCACAAAATACCCATGTAAGTGGTATTCTACAAGCCGCACCTACAGTTCAACATGGTTTATAGAATAACCGCTTAAGTGGAGAGGTCACACTTAAATTTAGGCAACTGCCATTTGCACCAGCGAAAACATGGTGCAAATGCTCACGCCAAAATTTACATATGGAGCACCCGTACTCTGTAATTACGAGTATATCTTAAAACCACACCCCGTTCCACCCCAAAAATGCCCATGACCCATCCATTTCCATGCTCCCTTTATTGAACTATGTGTATATTTTAGGCACAGATCCCGCACCTAATTTTGAGCCCCTTTTATCAAGCTGTGGTAAAAAGGGGCCTGTATTGGCATCAGCATGTGTTTTCGATGCACACCGAGGCCCCCTTTTACTGCAGCGGGTAAAAAGTAGGTCTTTCTTTTCTTTGGGAAATGACAATGTACCAAGTTTTAGAAAACCGCTTTGAGAAAACAGGTCTGGAGACTACCTTGAGACGGCGTACAGCGAAACATGGATCTATGTCGGTGACATCGGGTCTCCATTATGTACTATTTTATTGAAGCTGAAAAGCGAAGCATTAATTTGGAATCTAAAGATGATAATAAGTGTGGAAAAATTAAGATAAATGATACAAGTGAATACTTTAATGAAAAAATAAGTAAAAACAAAAAATTGGGGTCGATGAGGATTGCGGTACTGCCTCCTAAACATGCTTGGCTCATAATTAGCCACTATAGAGGCAGCCACGCTGATCTGATGATCCTATTAAAGTGCCTTTTGATTAATTAGACCATTGCGTTTGAGTAAGGACGTATCTTATGTGAAGTCGAGTATAATGAGATAGACATGTACCGAGTGAAGCATTTGCCGCATGGCCATTTAGGGGACAGCCCTTACCACCACCCATTGATGTGGTGGTAAGAGGTCCCGCACAAATCTGGTTGTAAGCGGGCAGTGGGCAGCACTGCCTGATTACTGCTGTGTACACACCAATGCTACAAAAATAAAAATATTTTTATTTATTTATTTATTACATTTGTACCCCGCGCTTTCCCACTCAAAGCAGGTTCAATGCGGCTTACATAGTGATTGGGATTACAAAGTATTGGTGGAGAGAAATAAGTTGGGTATTATCGGAGTAATAAAAGAAATAGGAATGTAGAAATGCAGGGATGAGAGGAGTAGGAGAAGTATGAGCAAGGGCAAGTGAGCAATTGGAGGGTAGATGAAGTGGAGGGGAATGGGCAAGAGTGAAGGGAGTAGGAGAGGTGTGAGTAAGGGTAGGTGAGCATTGGGGGAGGGGTTGATGAGGCGAAAAGATATTGTAGCGCCGGATATGATGGCGCACTGGGAGTGAGAACTACCGCTGGGCTGCTGTGGTAGACCGGCAGTAATTCCTTTTTAGTGAGCAGTAAGCCTGTCGTTTTGTAAAAGGGCTCCTCAATGCACATTGGTCTACTACTACTACTACTACTACTTAACATTTCTAGAGCGCTACTAGGGTTACGCAGCGCTGTACAGTTTAACAACAAAGGACAGTCCCTGCTCAAAAGAGCTTACAATCTAATGGGCGAAATGTCAAGTGTCAAGTTGAGGCAATCAAGATTTCCTGATTAGAGGTATGGTGGTTAGGTGCCGAAGGCGACATTGAAGACATTAGTCCCAATTAAACCTAATTAGTGCCAATAATTGCTTGTTAAAAAACCAATTACCGGCCCTAATTGCCTCATTATTCTATTAAATTGCACACACAAATCAGGAACGTTCCTAAATTTGCACGCGTAACTTTTGATGACCTTTATAGAATCAGGGCGATAGTGCTTTATTTTGCAAAGAACACAAAGTCAAGAAAAACTTGAACTATACGTAGTAAAAAAAAACAAAATAATAATTTTTTTCCCAAGGATTTCAAGCCAAGTAAAACACTGACAAACTATATAATTAATTTGGGTGGTTTTACAGATTATATCCAAGCACAGCTTTCAACTGAAAAAAAAATTGTTTTCATTACCAGCCTTACTTTAGTTCCTATGGCCAACTACTCAAAATCCAATAAATTAGACAAGTTTGCCAACAGTCTCTAAACAAATAAGTTGAGGCATCAATACTGGAACAGTAATTTAAGGCTTGATTTACAGCTGAGTATGGCTTGATTAATGGCATGCAGTTGGTCTTCAGATGCATGTAAGTAGCCTCACAAAAGGTTTATTTTTCTCATGCATGAACGTGGAGGCAAATTTTAAGAAAGGACACACAAACTGAAATTGAGACCTCCAGCTCGGTCAAGTTCCACTACTATTTTAGAAGAGGATCTATTGACATAGACCCTGTTCTAAAACACATGGTGAAATGGATGGTTATAGGCAGGGGCGTATCTGCATGGGGCCAGGGGGCCTGGGCCCCCATAGATTTGGCCCTGGACCCCCCTGCCGACGACCCTCTCCGCCCCCCCTCCCGCCGCCATCCCGCCGTCGCCTATCTTTGCTGGCGGGGGACCCCAACCCCCGCCAGCCAAGGTCCTCTCTTCCGTTGCAGCAAAGCTTCCTGTTCTGAGCCTGACGTCCTGCATCTACAATGTGCAGGATGTCAGACTCAGAATTTGAAACTGAAGGAAGCTTTGCTGCAACGGAAGAGAGGACCTCGGCTGGCGAGGGTTGGGGTCCCCCGCCAGCTTTGCAACGGAAGGACCTCGGCTGGTGGAGGTTGGGGTCCCCCGCCAGCTTTGCAATGGAAGGACCTCGGCTGGCGGGGGTTGGGGTCCCCTGCCAGCAAAGATAGGTGATGGCAGCGGGGGAGGGTTGGCGGCGGGAGTGGGGGTGATGAGGGTCGGCGGGGGGGGGGGTCAAAGTTGGCAGCGGGGGGGGGGTCCGGCAATGGCAGGGGGGGAGGGTCAGCAGTGCCGGGGGGGGGCTAAAATGTGCCCCCTCACTCTGGCTCTGGCCCCCCTCCCACCGAAGTCCAGATACGCCTCTGGTTATAGGGCCCTTTTACTATGACAGGGCCGCCGAGAGACTAAGCTGGGCCTGGGGCAAGGCCACTGCCGGGCCCCACCATGATCGTCACTGCTGCCGGGCCTCCCCTCCATGATCGTTACCATCACCGACCCCCTCCCCCCCAGGATTGTTGCTGCTGCCGGGCCTCCCCCTCCAGGATTGTCACTGCCACCACCGGGCCCCCCAAGAATCATTGCTTCTGCCGCCAGTCCCCCCAGGAGCCGCCGCCCCACCCTCCCCGATCGTTGCTGCCGCCCACCCTGGGTACCTTGGCTGGCGGGGTTCTCATGGCCCCGCCAGCAGAAGAGTTCTCCAGCGTTGCTCTTCTTCCTTCTACGCATAGGTTACGCGTGTGCGGCCTGAGGGGAAAAGCAGCCGCAGGGGAAGGCAATGCGGCAGATGCTGTGTCTGTTCCTTCAGATCCTCCCCAGTCTCCAAAGGGGACCCGGTGCCGGAGTTTTCTCTCTCCTGCTCCTGTCAGGACACGATCTCCCGGGTCTCATCAGGAGCAGGAGAGAGACCTTGGTGCCGGGCCCCCCTTGGAGGCTCGGGCCTGGGGAATTCCCCCCCTGCCCCCCCCCTCTCGGCGGCTCTGAGCTATGGTAAAAGGAGCCCTGAGCTAGAGGCCGCATGCATTTATGTCACATGCAGAGTCTCCTTTTCCTGCAGCAGGTACAAAGGTGGAAAAAATAAATGGCCATGCGGTAAGTTCGCACATGCTGTGTGGCCATTTTGGGGGGGAGCACTTACCGCCACCCATTGAGGTGGTGGTAAGGTCTCCCACACTAATCCTGTGGTAACCAGGCAGCCTGCAGCACTGCCTGATTACCGTTGGCTAACTGCTGCAGTAAAAAACAAGGAACAATTTTCCATAGCACTGGAAATGGTGCGCGGTGGGGGTGGAACTACTTCCAGCACTGCTAGAAGATGTACTCCCCAAAAGTCTGAATCCAAGGCCATCAGAAGTAGGAGGGATGTCAGGAGAATGTGACAATAACTAATGAGCTAGGTGAGGTTAATTAAAGATTTATAAGGAGAGGAGACTGAAACAGAGAGAGAGAGAGAGAGAGAGAGAGAGATGGGTCCATTTATCATTACCATCTATTGTCTATCATGGTCAGGGAGACAGAGATAGCAAACAGCAGGAAATTGCCATTTGAAGCTCGGACAGCAGCCAGGAAAGAAAAGGTCAGTTCAATCCAGACTATAGTGGGCTGAGATCTACCATTCCAGGTGAGCATAGTCCAGTAAGAGTTCTGTGGCTTAGGGCAACATGTGGAGGGGCATAATCGGAAGGGACACCCAAGTTTTGCTGAGGACATCCTTGCAAAACGTCCCGGTGGAGAGGTGGGGAAACCTGTATTATCAAAACAAGATGGACATCCATCTTTCGCTTGGATAATAAGGTCGGGGACGCCCAAATCTTGACATTTAGGTTGTCCTTAGAGATGGTCGTCCCTAGACTTGGTCGTTTCTGATTTTCGGCGATAATGGAAACCAAGGACGTCCATCTCAGAGATGACCAAATGCAAGCCCTTTGGTCGTGGGAGGAGCCAGCATTTCTAGTGCACTGGTCCCCCTGACATGCCAGGACACCAACCGGGCACCCTAGGGAGCACAGCAGTGGACTTCATAAAATGCTCCCAGGAACATAGCTCCCTTACCTTGTGTGCTGAGCCCCCCAAACCTCCCTTAAAACCCACTACCCACAACTGTACACCACTACCGTAGCCCTTACGGGTGAAGGGGGGCACCTAGATGTGGGTACAGTGGGTTTGTGGTGGGTTTTGGAGGGCTCACATTTACCATCACAAGTGTGACAGGTAGGAGGGAATGGGCCTGGGTCTGCCTGCCTGAAGTGCACTGCACCCACTAAAACTGCTCCAGGGACCTGCATACTGCTGTGATGGACCTGAGTATGACATTTGAGGCTGGCACAAAATATTTTTAAAGATGTTTTTTTTAGGGTGGGAGGGGGTTAGTGACCACTGGGGGAGTAAGGGGAAGTGATCTTCGATTCTTTCCCGTGGTCATCTGGTCAGTTCGGGCACCTTTTTGTGGCTTGGTCATAAGAAAAACCCGACCAGGTAAAGTCGTCCAAGTGTTCGTCAGGGACACCCTTTTTTCCCATTATGGGTCGAGGATGCCCATATGTTAGGCACGCCCAAGTCCTACCTTCGATATGCCTCCAACACGCCCCCAGGAACTTTGGTCGTCCCCGCGATGGAAAGCAATTGGAGATGCCCAAAATCGGCTTTCGATTATGCCGATTTGGGCGACCCTGTGAGAAGGATGCCCATCTTCCGATTTGTGTCGAAAGATGGGTGTCCTTCTTTCTAAAATGAGCCTGATAGTAACATAGTAATTGACAGCAGATAAAGACCTGAACAGTCTATCCAGTCTGCCGAACAAGATAAACTCATTTTACATGGTATGTGATACTTTATATTTATTTATTTATTGCATTTGTATCCCACATTTTCCCACCTTTTTTGCAGGCGCAATGTGGCTTACATTACATCATGAATAGTGGAAATACATAAGAAAATAGACATTTAGTATTGCATAAGGATCTTGGGTTACAGGATAGTGATAAAACATGATGTTATTATAAACAAGCAAATATCGTAAGGCAATTCTGGTTATATGTATAGGAGTTCACATTTGTTGTTCTTTGTGGTATACCTTGTTAAAGAGATGGGTTTTCAGTAGTTTGCGGAAGTTAGTTAATTCATAGATCGTTTTTAAGTTGCGCAGCAGCGCGTTCCAGAATTGTGTGCTCAGGTAGGAAAAAGTTGACGCATGCGTTAGTTTGTATTTTAGAACTTTGCAGTTGGGGAAGTGAAGATTAAGGAATGTGCGGGATGATTTTTTAGTGTTCCTGGGTGGTAGATCTATCAGGTCTGACATGTAGGCTGGGGCATCTCCGTGAATGATTTTCCACCTTATAATTGAAAGAGAAAAACGCCTAGATTTTGACCCAGATCGGGAGATAGACGTTTATTTCACAAAAACGAATAAATCGGTATAATGGAAAGCTGATTTTGGACGTTTTCAACTGCACTCCATCGCGGAAGCGTACAAAGTTGACGGGGGAGTGTCGGAGGCGTGGCGAAGGTGGAACTGGGGCGTGGTTATCGGCCAAGGAGAGATGGGCGCCTTTCACCGATAATGGAAAAAAAGTATGCATTTGTAGCTAGAATTTAGGGCACTTTTCCTGGACCCTGTTTTTTCATGAATAAGGCCCCAAAAAGTGCCCTAAATGACCAGATTACCACCAGAGGGAATCAGGGATGACCTCCCCTGACTCCCCCAGTGGTCACTAACCCCCTCCCACCACAAAAATGATGTTTCACAACTTTTTATTTTCACCCTCAAATGTCATACCCACCTCCCTGGCAGCAGTATGCAGGTCCCTGGAGCAGTTGTTAGGGGGTGCAGTGGACTTCAGGCAGGTGGACCCAGGCCCATCCCCCCCTACCTGTTACAATTGTGCTGCTTAATGCTTAGTCGTCCAACCCCCCCAAACCCACTGTACCCACATGTAGGTGCCCCCCTTCACCCCTTAGGGCTATAGTAATGGTGTAGACTTGTGGGCAGTGGGTTTCGAGGGGATTTGGGGGGCTCAACACACAAGGGAAGGGTGCTATGCACCTGGGAGCTGTTTTACCTTTTTTTTTTGTTTTTGTAAAAGTGCCCCCTAGGGTGCCCGGTTGGTGTCCTGGCATGTGAGGGGGACCAGTGCACTACGAATCCTGGCCCCTCCCACGAACAAATGCCTTGGATTTATTCGTTTTTGAGCTGGGTGCTTTCATTTTCCATTATCACTGAAAAACAAAAACGCCCAGCTCACAAATTGTCGAATAAAACATGGACGTCTATTTTTTTCGAAAATACGGTTCGGTCCGCCCCTTCACGGACCCGTTCTCGGAGATAAACGCCCATGGAGATAGACGTTTTCGTTCAATTATGCCCCTGTTTGTGAGCTAGGGTGCATATTTTGAACGTGATGCGTTCTTTAAGTGGTAGCCAGTGTAACTTTTCTCGTAGGGATTTAGCACTTTCATATTTTGTTTTACCGAATATGAGTCTAGCTGCTGTGTTCTGGGCTGTCTGAAGTTTCTTGATTATTTGCTCTTTACAGCCAGCATAGAGTGCGTTGCAGTAGTCTAGATGGCTGAGTACCATTGATTGTACCAGGTTACGGAAGACGGCCCTTGGGAAGAAAGGTCTTACTCTTTTTAGTTTCCACATCGAGTGGAACATCTTCTTGGTTGTGTTTCTCGCGTGATTCTCAAGTGTTAGGTCGCGATCAGTGGTAACTCCCAGAATTTTTAGGGTGTCCGAAATTGGGAGATTCAGTTTTGGTGTGTTGATGGTTGTGAATTTGTTCGTGTTGTGTTGAGAGGTGAGAGTATTAGGCATTGGGTTTTTTCTGCATTGAGTTTCAGCTGGAATGCATCCGCCCATGAATGCATGATATGTAGACTCTGGTTGATGTTATTGGAAATTTCCTTTAAATCTTGTTTAAATGGGATGTAGATCGTTACGTCATCTGTTTATATGTATGGATTGAGGTTTTCGTTTGATAATTTGGCCAAGGGTATCATCATTAAGTTGAATAAGGTCGGTGATATATTCCCAAGTTTGATTTGTCCTTGTCTTTCTCAGGGCACAGACTGTAGAAGTCTGCCCAGCACTGTTCTTGTACTAAAAGTTCTGAAGCGAACGTCGAAGCCCCTTAAAAGTTACACTCAAGCCCATCCATATCTATTCAGTTATGATCAGGGTGTAGACCGTATACGTCTGCCCAGCACTGGTTTTGCTTCCAAATTACTGATGTTGCCACCCAATCTCCACTAAGATTCCGTGGATCCATTTCTTCTAAACAGGATTCATTTGTGTTTATCTCACGCATGTTTGAATTCAGTTACCGTTTTAATCTCCACCACCTCCCATGGGAGGAAATTCCACGTATCCACCACCCTTTCCGTGAAAAAATAATTCCTAACATTACTCCTGAGTCTGCCCCCCTTCAACCTCAATTCATGTCCTCTAGTTCTGCCACCTTCCCGTCTCCGGAAAAGGTTTTGTTTGCCGATTAATACCTTTCAAATATTTGAATGTCTGTATCATATCACCCCTGCTTCTCCTTTCCTCCAAAGTATACATGTTCAGGTCGGCAAGTCTCTCCTCATAGAGTTTGCAACACAAATCCCATACCATTTTTGTAGCTTTTCGTAGCACCACTTCCAATCTTTTTTTTCATCTTTAGCAAGATACGGCCTCCAAAACTGAACACAATACTCCAAGTTGGGTCTCACTAATGACTTGTAGAGGGGCATCAACACCTCCTTTCTTCTGCTGGTTATACCCCTCTCTGTGCGGCCTAGCATCCTTCTGGCCACAGGTGTCACCTTGTCACATTGTTTCTTCACCTTCATATCCTCTGACCGACACTCTGTTTTCTCTCCTGAGCATAGCCGCCGAGAGGGGGGGCAGGGAGGACAAAATTCCCCGGGCCCAGCGCCGCAGTCCCACCCGCCCTCCGTCGTCGACCGTCTGCCCCCTGCATTGAAATCGCACTCATCTCCATGAAAGCAGCGCTGCAGGCAGCGGAACGCCTCCCTTCGGCCCTCCTTCCCTCCTTGTGTCCCGCCCTTGCTTACGTCAGACGAGGGTGGGACAGCATGGGTGCCCGGTGGTAATTTTGATGTTGGCATGTGCTGGCTTCCATGGTAGAAAATCGTTTTCTATTGTCTACCACAGGAGGCGTTCCCAGTGGTAATCGGCAGTGCACTCACAATGGCGCGTGCTACGTGAGTAGCGTGTGAGCCCTTACCGCTAGGCCAATGGCTGGCGGTAAGGGCTCAGGCGGTAACTAGCCGCACGCTACCTTTCATTTTAACGCACAGCCATTTACTGCCGCATTGAAAAATGCCTTTTTTTTCCCAGCAACGGTAAAAAATGGCCCAGCGTGTGCCAAAAACATGAGCCCACACTACTGCAGGCCACCTTTTTTTTTTTTTACTGTGGCTTAGTACAAGGACCCCTTAGTACCAGAACAGAATAGAACTTAGTACGAGAAGAACAATGTAGCACTTAAGAGTGAGCTGATGGAAACAGCAAATATTTTGTATTCCAAATATTTGGACTAACCTCATCAACCATGAAAACGAGCCAGCTCCAGTTTCAAACTTTCACATACAACTGTCTGACCTGACATATGGAACAAAGAAATTACATGCAGACAACTGAACCAATATCCAGTAACAGCAAACACATTCTAATGGAGCTTGGGGTGTGTAGGTGGTGTTATTGGCAGATACCACCACACCTAGGGTGTTGATATTCAAAAGAATACCACATTCCCAAGTGCTCTTTTCTTGTTATACATGGCTTAGTGTTTACTTAATAAATTCTTCAGCCAACATAAGGATCACTTAACTATTCAAATACAATTTTCCCTGACAGCACCTTCAAAGCAATACAATTTCAGTATGGTGTTATTACATTGAGGTTACTCATTTACGGCCCTTTTGCTAAACTGCGCTATTTAATTTAATGCTAAGAAATGCAAGGTCGTGCAGTTATGTTACAAGAATCCAAAGGCATGGTACCATATCGGGGGTGAAGCGCTTCTGTGTACGAAAGAAGAGCGGGACTTGGGGTTGATTGTGTCTGATGACCTTAAGGTGGCCAAACAGGTAGAAAAGGCAACGGTCAAAGCCAAAAGGATATATACCTATATCTATATCTATCTCTCTCTCTCTCTATATATATATATACACACACATATATGTATTCAAAATTATTATAACAGTCCCAAAGAAAGTTCGAAATTACTCTTATCTGTAAGAGAAGTGATTCTTTCCAACGCCATGACACTTCAATGCTGCCAAAAATTCAAAATTAGGAAACACTTTAATCCAAGAGCTACTTTACAATCATATCAACACTAACGCCACACCCTGACAAGGGTTCCTTGTTTTGCCTACAGAAGGCTGCTTTAGGGACAATTTTGAGACATCCTGTGACTGCTAGACTTTGTCCCTTTAGCTCTCTTTTCTTTCTTATGTGCTTCTGCAGTCCCAACTTCTTTTCTCATCTTTTTTGACATCCAACCCTGGGTTTTTCTTTTTGAGATCCTATTGGGCTCATTCAAAGAGGAGGATGCCCATCTTTCAACATAAATCGGAAGATGGAAGTCCTTCTCCCAGGGTCGTCCAAATCGGTATAATCGAAAGCCGATTTTGGACGTCCCCAACTGCTTTCCGTCACAGGGACGGCCAAAGTTCAAGGGGGCATATCGGAGGCATACTGAAGGTGGGACTTGGGCATGCCTAACACTTGGACGTCCTCGACCCATAATTGAAAGAAACAAGGACGTCCCTGATGAACACTTGGACGACTTTACCTGGTCGGGTTTTTCTTTGCCCAAGGCACAAAAAGGTGCCCGAAATGACCAGCTGACCACTGGAGAGAATTGGGGATGACCTCCCCTTACTCTCCCAGTGGTCACTAACCCCCTCCCACCCTCAAAAAATATCTTTCAAAATATTGATTGCCAGCCTCTATGCCAGCCTCAGATGTCATATTCAGCTCCATCACAGCAGTATGCAGGTCCCTGGAGCAGTTTTAGTGAGTGCAGTGCACTTCAGGCAGGCAGACCCAGGCCCATTCCCCCCCCCCCCCCCCCACACCTGTTACGTTTGTGGAGGAAACAGCGAGCCCTCCAAAACCCACCACAAACCCACTGTACCCACATCTAGGTGCCCCCCTTCACCCATAAGGGCTATGGTAGTGGTGTACAGTTGTGGGTAGTGGGGTTTTTTTGGGGGGGGGGGGTTGGGGGGCTCAGCACACAAGGTAAGGGAGCTATATACCTGGGAGCAATTTATGAAGTCCACTGCAGTGCCCCCTAGGGTCCCCGGTTGGTGTCCTGGTATGTAAGGGGGACCAGTGCACTACAAATGCTGGCTCCTCCCATGACCAAATGACTTGCATTTAGTCGTTTCTGACATGGACATCCTTGGTTTCGATTATCGCCGAAAATCAGAAACGTCCAAGTCTAAGGACGACCACATTTCAGGATTTGGACGTCCTTGGCCGTATTATTGAAATGAAAGATGGACGTTCATCTTGTTTCGAAAATATGGGTTTCTCCGCCCCTGGATCGGGACGTTTTGCGAGGACGTCCTCATCAAAACTTGGATGTCCCTTTCGAAAATGCCCCTCTATGTACTTTTAAATAATAATCTTTTAACCCTTACTTTTCGGCCATCTATTTGGAGATCCATACTGGTTTCCTTTTCCTGTTCGTTTGATTTACTTTCTTAACATGAAGATCTGTTGTCATTATTATAACTCCTTTCAGTTTTACCCACTGTTCTTCCATTTCACCTACCTCCTCTCATCCTGCCTCTTCTCACTCACTGCCTTCAAGTATTTATCCATTGAATGAAAGCAGAATTTTGGAAATTCAGGACTTTTGGGTCCTTTTACAAAGGCACGCTGAAAAATGGTTTGCGGTAGTACAGGCGCGGGATTTGGGCATGTGCCGATCCATTTTTCAGTGCACCTGTAAAAAAGACCTTTTTTTTAGCTGAAAACGGATGTGCGGCAAAATCAAAATTGCCGTACCTTCATTTTGGGTCTGAGACTTTACCGCCAGCCATTGACCTAGTGGTAAAGTCTCATGTGGTAACCGGGTGGTAATGACCTATGCATGTCAAATGCCACTTGGTGCGTGGCCAATACACGTGGCTGAAAAAAAAAATATTTTTCAGATACGCGTATCGGACACACACCAAAAATGAAATTACTGCAAGAGTCACGCGGTAGCCAGGCAGTAACTCCATTTTGGCATGTGTTGGGCGCGCGTAGACGCTTACATGGCTTGGTAAAATGACCCCTTTGTGTGACTCCTTTCCACCTTGATCACAGCCACTGCCCCCGCTATGCCTGTCCAAGGTTAGATGAGGCATTTATTTCCATGGCTGTCAATCCACTGTCTTTCGTAAGTAGCAATAGTAAATCCTATGGAACTGGGCCTCGGTGTTTTCTCCCAGTCTAATTTTGCACCTATATGGTATCAAGAAAGTTAAAGCACCATCATTGCCCAATTATTCCTCTAGAAAATTGACTAAAGGAACTCTGACATAAGCACAAAAGGGAAAAAGGCGGAAAGGAAATTACAGCTTCCATGGAAGATGGGCTTAACCTTTGACTTCTGGGTTCCAGCCTCAGCCAGGTCAATGACTCTGTACAATCTAGACAAACCATTTCACCATTCTATACCATTAAGTTACTCAGGGTCAAATGAGAAGGAACACATGAATCTTAATAATGGCTCCCAGTAAAGGTTGACAGAAGTAAACCCTCCTCATGCTCTTCTTCGCCAAAAATGGCCGAACTTGGGAACAAATACAAAGTCTCATTTAAGTTGGTAGCCAGAGTAATAAAATAAAAATTCAGTCCACTACAGGAGTAACTGGCAAACGTTAACAATTTAGTTTAAATGTAAAGATATTAAAACTGTGTTTAATTTTACTGCAATTAATTTTTATAGTAGTAATAAATGCAAATTAAGTGTAAAAAGAAGTCATGTAATGTAAATGTTAATAAAACTGTGATTACCGGATTTTCATTGAATCAAATTTGTTATCTGTACATTTAAAGAAGGATGAGAGGGGACAGTATGAATTTTGATAGCATCTATTCATCCCCAGTGCCTATAATTTGCATAATTCTCGGGTACATTTTGCTTGAATGGTATAACACTAATTTGCTTTAAACATAAAATTAACATTAAGCTGACAATGGCAGGGACTTTTTTCAAGCAATAAAACAAACCATATTTGTGATTGCAGAAGTCTATTAAAAAGCCATAAAAATGTTTATGCCCTAACTTCCAACTAAAGACTTGTAACTTTTCTGTTATTGACTTTATAAGGTCACAGGCAGAAGAATACTTTATAATCAACAATCTAATCCATTCAGGGAAGGACATTAGTAATCCTTTTTTTTTTAGCTGCAGGGCATGCATTGCATTTCAGAAAACTGTTGCTTTACATTGAAAACTTGAGCTCACTAACTATATCCACCCTGGAAAAAAACTAGCTTCTCTCTACACTAGGATAACTTTTACTGATTGAACATAAGAGTGATATGAAGAAGCACTTAAATGGTTAACAATGGTACCAACCTCATTTATGAGGGTACTCATATGGATATATTTGGTTGTTTAAATTGCTAGGGGTTGATATTCAAAGCACTTTAACTAGTCAGAAATGGCTCCTGGAATGTTAAAACACTTTCGGGGGGGGGGGGGGGGGGCTACCTGCTGATTCAGTGGCACTTGACTGGTTAGTACCACTGAGTATCACTACAGACCACTAAACCTTTGTAGCAGTATAGATTTTACCTTGCTTTTCCTTGAAATAAGTAGTAGATTTTCCCAAGTCCATCTTAATAATGGCTTATGGACTTTTCTTTTAGGAAATTATCCAAACCTTTTTTAAACCCTGCTAAGCTAACTGCTTTTACCACGATCTGTGGCAATGAATTCCAGAGTTTAATTACACGTTGAGTGAAGAGTCGACACTTATGTAGTTAAACGCCGACAGTCAGCACTTAACTGTCTTAGTTTAGCGGTTAAATTGGACCGCATAAGTCAGTCCTATCTTTATGTGGTGTTGCTTATGTGGTTAAATGTTAAATATGGAAATTAACTGCATAAGAGATAGCTGGCTGCATAAACCCGGATATTCAATGCTAGACCATTCCTCTCTAACACGACACTACTGGCAGTCTCTTAAAGGGGCCAGTACCTGTAAAAATTAGTAACCTCCCATGTGCACCCTAAAAGAAAGGCCCTGTTGCACCCCCTCCCCAATCAACCTTCTAATTATACAACCTAACTAGGGCCCCCAACATGTTCCCTATCTAGTTGCCCCACCTCTCAAGTGTAAGCAGAAACTAGGCTGGGCCCGGGGCAAGGGCGCCCCGCCTCCGCCGCCTCGTTGCTGCCGCCCCCGTCACTCCCTCCGCCGCTGCCGCCCCCTGTCCCCCCCCCCCCCCGCCGCTGCAGTCCCCGGTCTCACCTGCCTGCCTCCACGGCTCCGGGCCTCCTGCATTTGAAGCGGCAGTCGCAGATCTCCTCTCGTCTGGCCTTCCCTCCCTGTGTCCCGCCCTTGTCTGATGTAACTTCCGGTTTCCGCGAGGGCGGGACACAGGGAGAGAAGGCCAGAAGAGAGGAGATCTGCAACTGCCGCTTCAAATGCAGGGGGCCCAGAGCCAAGGAGGCAGGCAGGTGAGACCAGGGACTGCAGCGCCGGCGGCCTGACCGCGGCGCCAGGCACCCCTTGGAGGCCCAGGCCGGGGGAATTTTGTCCCCCTGCCCCCCCCCTCCCCCTCTTGGCGGCCCTGACCAGGGCCCCTCCCTTAGGCTTCCCCCACCATATCTTAAAATTTCCCTGGTGTCTAGCGGGCAGGCAGGAGCAATCCCTAGTCACTCCTGCCCTTGCTAGTCCTGGGATCTAAAATGACACCAGCGTCCCCTAGTGGCCGGCTCATGGTACTACTGCTAAGGGTTTTGTTTCCATATAAGAGCTTCTAATATCTGTATGCAGTTAAATAACTTAGGCATGGACATTTATACTTGGTCTCAATCATGTGTAACTGTTGGCACATGTAATGTAAGTGCAATTTCTGCCCTTTCGCTAGTACTTTTTAAGGACACAAAGACGTTACTTATCTTTATAAAGTTGCACCTATGTAGGTGCCTACTCACCCTGTTAAAATAGGTGCCCTGTTGCAAAATTACCCTCTTATTTCTTTCTACAGTTTTCCTCCTGCTGACAGCACAGAGTAGCTAAACAAAACTGAAATCTGAAAAACTAGAAATTGCTCACTATAGATCCATTAAAAGCATTCATACAAAAGGGAAATGCATGTTAGATCTGCCCCAGGGTAGTTAATAATACCCCTTTACCTCTTCTGTAATTAATCATTTCTGTTCAAGAAAGAGACACGCTTGTCCTAGCAGTCTCCATATCACCTCTGTTTGTCATTTTACATCAGATCAGAAATATTACCAGGACTGAAATCAATGCTTCTAATCAAGGGCAATTGATTGCAGTGGGATATGGAAAGGTTTGCCATTATTTCCATTTGCAGCATAATAAGTGCATATATCACAGGAACTAGCTGGTGGAGCCTTGTGCCCTGCTATAGTAAAAATCTGTTTAGAAGGCTGATTATATACTTATATATTGTAAGGTCAAATGAGAGTCATAAGAGCATAAGCATTGCCATACTGGGACAGACCAAAGGTCCATCGAGCCCAGTATCCTGTTTCCAACAGTGGCCAATCCAGGTCACAAGTACCTGGCAAGATCTCAGAACAGCAAAACAGATTTTATGCTGTTTATCCTAGAATATGCAGTGGATTTTCCCAAGTCCATCTTAATAATGGCTTGTAGACATTTCTTTTAGGAAATTAGCCAAACCTTTTTTTTGAACCCTGCTAAGCTAAGTGCTTTTACTACATTCTCTGGCAATGAATTCCAGAGTTTAATTACTCATTGAGTGAAGAAATATTTTCTCTGATTTGTTTTCAATTTACTATTTTGTAGATTCATTGCGTGCCCCCTACTCCTAGTATTTTTGGAAAGAGTAAACAAGTGATTCACATCTACCCCTTCCACTCCACTCAGGGCCCCGTTTACTAAGCAGTGCTAGTGTTTTTAGTGCATGCTAATGATTAGCACTCACTAAATGCTAAAGTTGCCCATAGAAACATATGGACGACTCTAGCATTTAGCGCACGCAAAAAAAGCTAGTGCACCTTAGTAAACAGGGTCCTTAGTATTTTATAAACCTCTGTCATATCTCCCCTCAGCCGTCTGCTCCAAGCTGAAGAGCCCCAGCCGCTTTAGCCTTTCCTCATAGGGAAGTCATCCCATCCCCTTTATCATTTTCGTTGCCCATCAACTTAATCTGCTAAAAAGAACGATGGGAAACTATTTGTATGCAGGATACTAAATTGAATGGAATAACTAAAATTATATCATTTTTTTTTTGCTTTTGCAGAGGAAGAGTAGAGAGGATTAGACATCATTCTAGTGCAGTATATTCTAATGATTATTTCAGTAATAGCAATAGATAGTATTTAACTTGCACTCAAGCACTGATGCTAAACCCAAAATAAGCAGTTTTACTTAACTCAAATTGTAAAGAGGCAATTCTACTACTACTACTAATAGCATTTATATAGCGCTACCAGACGCACGCAGCGCTGAACACTTGACATAGAGAGACAGTCCCTGCTCAAAGAGCTCACAATCTAGGTAAAACAGACAGACAAGACATTACAGGCAAGGGAATTACAGGGTACTGAGGAACAGGGAGGAGGAGAGCGAATGAGTAGCGGTTAGGAGCCAAAAGCAGTAGTGAAAAGGTGAGCGTTCAGCATAGATTTAAAAACAGGTAGAGATGGAGCTAGACGTATGGGTTCAGGAAGACAAGATTCAAGATGTTTTAATTTAGCCCAGGTACATTGCCCCAGTTCTTAAAGGGGAACAAATTTCCTACAGTTAGCAGAACACATTCACATACTTTGTACCTGGTTTGGTATAGGGGAAAAATAGCTCACCGATTTTTGAAAATCTCTTGTGTGTCATTCTATTTTCTTCCCCTGACTTAAATATGGCCACAGGAACACCTCCTTACAAAGCAGCTAAAAATGTGTGTGTTATGAAGTGGAACTTATTTTTAATTACATTTTAGGAGGGCAAATTTCCAGGTAAATCCATAAACTGCCATTCGGAAGGATAAGGGCCAGGGCAGGTTAAGTTATAGACACCAGGAGAGTAAAAAAAAAAAACAAAAAAAACTTGCAGGTTAGTTTGCTTGTATGGATTTGAAATAATGCGTCTTTTGCTCAAGTACTTAATTTCTTGCCATTTTTATGCAAGGGGAGAAATTTCACAGAAAACTAAATTGTTCAGGCAAGGTGTGTTATAGAACTTTTCTTGTAGGAACTTGTCCAAACCTTTTTTAAACTTTGCTAAGCTAACTACTTTTATCACATTCTCTGGCAAACGAATTCCAGAGTCCAATTACATGTTGAGTGAAGAAATATTTTCTCCAATTTGTTTAACATTTACTAGTAGCTTCATTGTGTGCCCCCTAGTCCTAGTATTTTTGGAAAAAATGAGCAAATAATTCACATCTACCTGTTCCACTCCACTCAGTATTTTATAGATCTCTATCATATCTCCCCTCAGCCCTCTCTTCTTCAAGCTGAAGAGCCCTAGCCTCTTCAGCCTTTCCTCATAGGGAAGTTGTCATCCCTTTTATCATTTCTATTGCCCTTCTCTTTACCATGGAGTGATACAAAGGCATTGTAATATTCTCAGTTTTGTTCTCTATTCCTTTCTTAATAATTCCTAACATCCAATTTATTTTCATAGCTGCCCCTACACATTGAACAAAGGGTTTCAATTTATCATCAACAACGATACCTAAATCCTTTTCCTGGGTGAGTACTCCCAATGTGGAACCTTCCATCATGTTTGGGTTCCTCTTCCCTATATACATCAATTTGCACTTGCTCACATTAAATGTCATTTGCCATTTGGATGCCCAGTTTCCCAGTCTCTTAAGGTTCTCTTGCAATTTTTCACAACCCTCTTGTGATTTAACAGCTTTGAACAATTTTGTGTCATCAGTAAATGTAATCACCTCACTCATTATTCCCATTTCCAGACAATTTATAAATAAGGTAAAAATCAGTGGTCCCAGCACAGACCCCTGGGAACCCTCACTATTTACCCTTCTCCATTCAGAATATTGTCTAGTCAACCCTACTCTGTTTTCTTAATTCACAATAGGATACTTCCTCCTATCCCATGACTTCTGATTTCCTCAGAAAGTACTTTGTCAAATGCCTTCTGAAATCCAAGTACACAATCAGGCTTATTTTCAAAAGTGATCACCGGCGATCTTCCAACATAAATCGGGAGATGGCCGGCGATCTTTCAAAAGCGGCGAAATCGGTATAATCTAAAGCGGCTTTTTTGACACCATCGCTGCTTTCCCATTGCCGTGCCAGCAAAAGTTCAAGGGGGCGTGTCGGTGGCGTAGCGAAGGCGCGACATGGGCAGGCATGGGCGTAGCAGATGGCCGGCTTTCGCAGATAATGGAAAAAAAAAGCGGTGTTCATCAGTATTTCACCGGGTTTACTTGGTCCTTTTATTTTCACAACCGAGCCTAAAATAGGTGCCCCAACTGACCAGATGACCACTGTAGGGAATGGGGGATGACCTCCCCGTGGTCCCCCAGTGGTCACCAACCCCCTCCCACACTAAAAAATTACAAATAAAAACCTTTTTTTGCCAACCTGTATGCCAGCCTCAAATGTCATATTTAGCTCCCCGACAGCAGTATGCAAGTCCCTGGAGCAGTTTTTAATGGATATAGTGCACTTCAGGCAGGCAGACCCAGGTCCACCCCCCCTACCTGTTACACTTGTGGTGCTGTGTTGAGCCCCCAACCCCCCCCCCCAAAACCCACTGTACCCACATGTAGGTGCCCCCCTTCACCCATAAGGGCTATGGTAATGGTGTAGAGTTGTGGGGAGTGGGTTTGGGGGGGGATTTGGGGGGGCTCAGCACCAAAGAGAAGGGAGCTATGCACCTGGGAGCTATTTGTGTATTTTTTGAACATTTTTAGAAATGCCCCCTAGGGTGCCCAATTGGTGTCCTGGCATGTCAGGGGGACCAGTGCACTACAAATGCTGGCTCCTCCCATGACCAAATGCCTTGGATTTCGCCGGGTTTGAGATGGCCGGCAGTTTTTTCCATTATCGCTGAAAAACAAAACCAGCAATCTCAAACCCGGCGAACTCTGGCATTTGGCCGGGCTAAACCGTATTATCGAACAAAAAGATGGCCGGCCATCTTTTTCGAAAATACGGTTCTGGCCAGCTGTTGCGCCACCGCCAAAATAGATCGCCGGCGACGTTCAATTATGCCCCTCCACATCAACCAGCTCACCTCTGTGCACATATTATATAACCCCTTCAAAGGAATATTGCAGATTGGTAAGGCAAGATTTCCCTTGCTAAATCTATACTGGCTTTGTCCCATTAATCCATGCCTATGAATATGTTCAGTAGTTTTTCTTTATAATAGCCTCTACCATTTTGCCCAGCACTGGCATCAGGCTCACCAGTCTATAGTTTCCCAGGTCGCCTCTGGAACCCTTAAAAATAATCTTCCAGAACCGCACTTGTTTTAAAGATAAATTACATAGTACTAATAATAGTTCTGCAAGTTCATTTTTTAGTATACCATCTGGTCCAGGTAATTTGCTACTCTTTAGTTAGTCAAATTGCCCATTACATCTTCCAGGTTTACAGAGATTTGTTTCAGTTCTTCTAACTCCCCTACATCTTCCTCAGTAAAAACTGAAGCAAATAATTCATTTAGGGCCCCTTTTACCAAGCTGCAGAAAAAGGGGGCCTGCACTAGCATTGGCGTCTGTTTTTCACGTGTGCCGAGGCCCCCTTTTACCGCAGCGGGTAAAAGGGAAGTCTCTCTTTCCTGCAGGAAATGGCCATGCAGCAAGTAAAGCACTTGCCTCGTGGCCATTTCGGGGGAGGGGAGCACTTACTGCCACCTATTGGGCTTACCACCGCTTAGTAAAAGGGGCCCTTAGTCTTTCCACTATGGCCTATCCTCCCCTCGGTCATTCAGCAGTCCAACTGATTCTTGTACAGGCATCCTGCTTCTAATATACCTAAAAAAGATCTTATTATGTATTTTTGACTTCAAGGCAATCTACTTTTCAAAGCGTCTTTGCCTTCCTTATCAGCACTTTGCATTTGACTTGTTATTCCTTATGATGTTACCTATTATCTCCAGTCATATCCCTCTTCCATTTTTTGAAAGATGTTCTTTTAGCTCTAACAGCCTCCTTCACCTCATAAGAACATAAGAATAGTCATACTGGGTCAGACCAGTGGTCCATCTAGCCCAATATCCTGCTTCTAGCAGTGGCCAAGCCAGGTGACAAGTACCTGGCAGAAACCCAATTAGTAGCAGCATTCCATGCTACCTCGCTTCTTAACCATTCCAGCTGTTGTCTGCCCTTCCTTCTGCCTTTTTTAATATGTGGAAAATATACAGTTTGAGCTTCCAGGAGAGTATTTTGAACAACATCCACACCTGATGTAAATTTTTCACCTTTGCAGCTGCAACTCTAAGGTTTTTTTTTTTTTACCATTTTCCTCATTTTATCATAGTCTCCTTTTTGAAAGCTAAATGCCGATGTATCGTATTTATCTCTGTATACGTAACCCAGTTATTAAATCACATTTGATCATGTTATGATCACTGTTGTCAATTGGCCACAGCACCATTACCTCTTGCACCAGATCATGTGGTCTACTAACGACTAGATCTAGATTTGCTCCCCCTCATGTTGGTTCTTTGACCAGCTGCTTCACTTAGCAGTCCTTGATTTCATCTAGAAACGTCACCTCCCTAGCACGCCCTAAGTCAGTATTGGGGTGATTGAAATCACTCATTATTATTGTATTACCCAGTTGTTAGCTTCCCTAATTTCTGCTAACATTTCTACATTGCTTTTTCTGTACTAATGGCCTTTTGACAGCATAATGCTGATCTTTAAGCACTTTGAAATGCCTCCAGATTTCTGTTTTATGAAACTTGCTCTCTGTTTCCTGCTGCTGTGGAAACTGAGCATGAAGATAGACCAGATGATGAAATGCCAGGGACACCCTTTGTACGCTCTCTCATCTTCTCTACCTGTGGGGTGCTTTTGACCCTACCAGGGCCGCCGAGAGACTGGGCTGGGCCTGGGACAAGGCCGCCCCCGGGCCCCGCCTCCACTGCCACCCCCCCAGGTTGTCGTCGCCCCCGGCACCACACTCCCACCCGCCTCCGCCACCGGGCCAGGCCTCTTCCACCCAAACCCCCGCAAGCAGAAGTGCTGTCTTCTGACTCCGGCGTGCGCGGCCCACACAGACGCGCTCCTCTCAGCTGATCTTCGCTGTACTCTGCAAGGTTTCTGTGTGTCTGACGTCCTGCACGACAGACGCACAGAAGCCCTGCAGAGTACAGCGAAGATCAGCTGAGAGGAGTGCGTCTGTGTGCGCCGCGCACGCCGGAGTCAGAACAGAAGACAGCACTTCTGCTGGCCGGGGTTCAGGTGGAAGGGGCCCAGTGGCGGGTGGGACTGCGGCGCCGGGCCCCCCCTGGAGGCCCGGGCCCTGAGAATTTTGTCCCCCCCTCTCGGCGGCCCTGGACCCTACCAGTATCACTTCCTACCTCATCACTGGTGCTTAGCATGCTAGCAAATTAGATTTCCCAGCTTCTTAGCTATAACGTTCAATATTTGAGGATATTGCTGAAAAAAATACACAAATTTTAATAAGCAAAAATATTTTTGTAATATAACTCTGATCCTAAAGGGATTCACGTCTAAAAAAACTGATTTCAGTCCCAAATAATAACCTATTAGAAAGACTACCAAAAGCAGTGGTTAAAATGAGGGACTGCAGAACACATATTTTTCCTGCAATCACTTCTGATTCCTTGGCTCTTGATCCAGTAAAAATTGGAGGAATATCTTTCTTGGTTAGATGATTCACCAGAAAATACATCAAAGGTCACAAATTGACTAACCTTGTAAATGCTATTAGATTTGTTCATCAACAGATAAAAATTCTTTCCCCATCATTTTCAATGACACCTTTTATTTTCTTTTGTGTCACTTACCATCTGGATCAACGCGAAAGAACAATGAAATGGCGTTTTGTCTGTTAGTTTAGCATGCACTAAAATGAAAGATGAAGAGAACCCCTCCCCCATAAAAATACATATATATGTACATTAAACGGACCTTTTACTAAAAGGCATTAAGCCCTTGAGGGATTTTACCACTAGGCAAACATGTGAATACAGACAAGCTTAACAGATGGACTCAACATGGAACCGTGATTTATCGAAGAGCGCCTGCTTCAAGAGTCGCAAATCTAAAAGAACTCATTTTCTGTTAGTGAACATTTGTTTTACTGCTCATTTGAGGAAAAGAGCTATGCTTTGTGGTACTTTTAATTGATGTCTGTGTGTATACATATGTGGATGAAACTGAATATATGAGTCCATATGTTTTGAGTGCTGAATGTAAGGTGAGGCTACTGTGCATACCTTTAGTTGAGTTCTTTTAGATTTATGCCGAAACATGGCTCCATGTCAACTCCATCTGTTAAGCTTGTCTGTCACATATTTGCCTTGTGGTGAAATTTTAGCCTTGTTCAGCTTTTTTGTTCAATGAATTGTTATATTTACCCTTGTTTGACCCTCTTGTGTCTTCTTTTCCTTTGTTATGGGAGCACCATCCGTCTACATAAAGGAATCCTATTCAGAAGGAATGGATACTAAGGAGCTTAGCCGAGATTGGGTGGCAGAGCCAGCCGGTGGTGGGAGGCGAGGATAGTGCTGGGCAGACTTATACGGTCTGTGCCAGAGCCAGTGGTGGGAGGCGGGGCTGGTGGATGGGAGGCGGGGATAGTGCTGGACAGACTTATACAGTCTGTGCCCTGAAGAGGACAGGTACAAATCAAAGTAGGGTATACACAAAAAGTAGCACATATGAGTTTGTCTTGTTGGGCAGACTGGATGGACCATGCAGGTCTTTTTCTGCCGTCATTTACTATGTTTACTATGTTTACCTCAATTTTTTCTGTGTAGTTAAGCATGCATAAACTTAAATAAAAGGGTAATTCTATAAATTAGCACCTCAAGATAGGCATCAACCTCCTAATTCTATAAAAGTCATTGAAAATTGCGTGCACAAATTTGGGCGCACAGTATAATGGAATAATGAAGTATCAATAACTGGCTTTTAACAAGCAATTATTGGAACTAATTAGATTTAATTGGCATTTATATATGTTCTGATAAAGGAGGTGTGAAAATGGGCGGGTCATGGGTGTATCGGGGCATCCCTAAAATTTACACGTGTTATAGAATAATGAGGATACATGCCTAATTTAGGTGCGCACATTTGCACCATATTTCAGTTGGTGCAAATGTCCGTGCCTAAAGTTAGGTGTGATTCCTGGGTGTAAGCGTTATTCTACATATCACACTGAACTTTAAGCGTAGCTTATAGAATAGCACTTTTTCAGTGCCGATATTTTTTTGGCACCGTATGTAGAATCTAGTCCCAATTGTACATGTAAAGTCATAGAATATTAGTACTTACGTGTGGGATTGACACCACTTATTGACAATTATGTGCATATGTACTAGGCACTATTTGATAACGTATGCACCAAAATTGCATCATTTCATTTTGTCTTTCAAAATGACAACAATTTATAAAATATTACATTCATTTGCTTTTAAAACACTGTCCACTTCAGAAGATATTTGTTCCAAGCATCTAAATAGTTGTTATATATATATATATATATTTCATTTCTTTGACTTGTCCTTCACAATAATTTGGGTCATTTCTCAATTTGTTTTTCAACTTTTTAATTTCCAGTTTATGTTTTAGATACTAGTATCTTATGTCTTCTTCATATAACCATTGTATGTCCTTTTTATATATTTCTCTATATTATTTTTATATTGTGCTTTTTTTATATATTTGTGCAGACTCCTGAGGCAGGCATGAATGTGCCGAAACATGGTACCGTGTTGAGTCATCATCAAATAAAAGTTTAAAACTACGTATCGAGAGTCTTTGGTCTCTTTTGAAGAGCCTGATCCTGTTCCCACTTTCTGTCTGACTGCGTCTTTCATGTGGGACTTTCGAGTTCTTTCCACTTTCGTGATTTCTCTCCAAAACTTTTCAGTGCATAAGTGTGAGGGGTTGTAAACATAGACGTATCTCTGAGATATGTATGCAACTTATAGAATACTATAGGTTACGTGCATTTCAGGTCACAACTAGGCACCAACAGTTACAACTACCATTGACTTGGCATACCTGTTGGCATCTTACTTTAGGCCCACACATGCCGACTTACATTCGTATTCTATAATTTGGTAGCGAACAAATCACCATACATAACAGCACATAAAATAAAATGGTACAACAAGAACGTACATACATTTAGGGCTAGATTTTATATATAATTCCTGAACAATCCACACGGTAAAAAAATATATGCCTAAATGTTATAGAATAAGCTTGAATTTCCGTGTGGTATATTGAATAATGCCGAATGCCTCTCCACACAACCAAATTTAGTCATATCCATTTAGGCCATGTTTTATGCAAAGCCCATGGTATGGGATTTACGTTGCAAGACATATGAGGAGAGACTTGCTGACCTGAACATGTATACCCTGGAGGAAAGGAGAAACAGGGGTGATATGATACAGACATTCAAATATTTGAAAGGTATTAATTCGCGAACAAACCTTTTCCGGAGATGGGAAGGCAGTAGAGCTAGAGGACATGAAATGAGATTGAAGGGGGGCAGACTCAAGAAAAATGTCAGGAAATATTTTTTCACGGATAGAGTGGTGGATACTTGGAATGCCCTCCCGCGGGAGGTGGTGGAGATGAAAACAGTAACAGAATTTAAAAATGTGTGGGATAAACATAAAGGAATTCTGTTCAGAAGGAATGGATCCTCAGAAGCTTAGTGGAGATTGGGTGGCAGCACCGGTGGTGGGAGGCGGGACTAGTGGTTGGGAGGCGGGGCTAGTGCTGGGCAGACTTCTACGGTCTGTGCCCTGAAAATGGCAGATACAAATAAAGGTCAGGTATACACATGAAGTAGCACATATGAGTTTATCTTGGGCAGACTGGATGGACTGTACAGGTCTTTCTCTGCCGTCATCTACTATGTTACATGTTACTTGGCATAAGTCCCATTGCCTAAATTAGGTTCAGAGCAGGTATATTCTATAATCATGTGAATAGATTTTTGAAATGCCCATGACTCGCCCATTCCATGACCTTAACCATGCCCGCTTTTCAACTGTGTGACTTGGAATTTATACGCACCATGTTATATATAGCATACACTTAGCGAGTTCTGCACGTAAATCATAATTAATGCCAATTAGTGCTGATAAATGCTTGTCAACATCCAATTAACAGCACTGACTAGCTAGTTAACCAATTAAGTTGCATGCATTGTTATAGAATATGCTTCGATTTCCATGCAGAAATTAAGGCGCGATATATAGAATGCCTGGGTTAATGCATCATCTTAACATAAATGCTGCCTATAAGCAGAATGATGTAAACATAGCTCATTTGCTATGAACTAGGTTCCAATGAAATTTTGACTCCCAAATGCTGTTATGAAATTGGCACTATGCGCATGGCATTGGGACACCTAAATCTTGGTGCCTAACTCTTTTTTGGTCAACTATGGTTTGGAAATAGATGCAAGGAGACAGCCGTGCTGAACAGAAACATTAAATAATTTATGTGACTGAGAAACAATGCGTTACCACACGTTTTTCCTTCTGCTTAAATTAGTTGCAAGCAGCTAAACTCACTGCAGGCTCTTTTCAGTACACACATGATGAATTGCGCTAAGACCATACTGGGAATATATTTAGTCAATCTAAAACAATTTACAATATTAACTGATAATACAAAAATTACTTTCTGAATCTGATTCAGTGCTTAGGGAGGTCCATGTTCAGCCATGCAGTGAAAGCATACTTTGAGATTTGTGATCTAGACATTTACATATTATACTTGCGTTCAGCAGCAGTATACGTTTAGGCAGATAACTTTTACTAACTAAGTGGGGAAGTTATCAATGTGAGCTACAATTAAGACATGTTATTTTACCACTAACGTGCTATTTTAGCACACGTCCCATTTTATGTAATGAGATCTAGTTACTAAAACTGGGGTTAACAGTAAAATAGCGCATCTTAACAATAGCCCAACTTGATAACTTTCCCCATATATTAGTCATTTTAAGTTATATCTGCTATTTGTGTGGCTTGCTTGGCCATATAATTTATGGTAACCCACGCTGATAACTTCCCTTCTTAATTAAAGAAGAAAGAAATGTCTCTAGAAATCAAAATCACTGCTATATGTAATAAGAATGAGCCAAGTATAGACAATCAAGCCATTGTGACATCACTGATGAGGTTGGATCTCAGGCACTGGTGGAATGAGGCATTATGACATCACAATATCAGCTGAAACTCTTCACACTAAAGGGGGGAGGGGAGAGTAATCAACATGGACTATCATTAAGACAAGTTATTTTACCATTAACTCATTAGCACAGGTCCCATTTTATGCAATAAGACCTAGGGGGTCTTTTGCTAAAGCTTAGCTTGAGTTATCTGCAGCAGGGCCCATTTTATTCCTATGGGCCCTGCTGTAGATAACTCAAGCTAAGTTTTAGTAAAAGACCCCCCCCTAGTTACTAATAACTGGGGTTAACAGTAAAAAAGACACATCTTATCATTAGCCCAACTTGATAACTTCCTCCCTATATTAGTCATTTCAAGTTACATCTGCTATTTGCGTGACTCGCTTGGCCATGTAACTTATATATTTAGTAGCTGAATATTATCACTAAGGTGGTAAGTTGTCAACATGGCCTACCATTAAGACCTGTTATTTTACCACTAACTTGTACTAGGTTAGCACAGATCTCACGTTATGCAATGAGTCCTAATTACTAGTAACTGGGGTTAACAATAAAACAACATATCTTAACAGTAGCCCACATTAATAACTTTCCCCCTTAGGTGTATAAATTAGATGTCTAAGTGGCATCGCCCCAGAAATGTCCCAAGTCCTTTCCCATTTTGGGAAGATAATTTTGGCTGATTTCTACAGACAAAATTATCTGTTCAATTCATCTGGATTTTTCAGAATGAGCACTAATGCAGTCGGCCTCTATCACAGCCATGTGCTTTGCACTGAATTCATAAATGGCTGCATGTTATTGGCCCGATGATCCTGGGTAGGAAAAATAATGTCAGTTTTGAGCTGATGTTATTTGTCCACAAATAACACAGCTTATAGGTTCAATGTAAGCTTTTGTTATTTGATTTGCATAATAAGTACATAAGTACATAAGTATTGCCATACTGGGAAAGACCAAAGGTCCATCAAGTCCAGCATCCTGTTTCCAACAGTGGCCAATCCAGGTCACAAATACCTGGCAAGGTCCCCAAAAAGTACAAAGCATTTTATACCACCATCCTGTTAAGATTCCTCGACTACTTCAGAGCTGGCGGAAATGTTCTAGCATGGCTGAAAGTTTTCTTAACCACCAGAACCTACCAAGTAAAGTCCAACTCAAGTTTATCCCCTCCATGGCAACCGGTCTGTGGTGTGCCTCAAGGTTCGCCGCTTTCCCCTACTCTCTTCAACGTAATGCTGATTCCCCTGGCCACAGCCCTTTCAGAGCTTGGTCTTCACCCATTTATCTATGCAGACGACATCACTATTTACATCCCTTTTCGGACAAATTTCAATGAAATAGCTAATGAAATCAGCCTTGGGATAAACACCATGCTCACTTGGGCTAACTCCTTCAAATTAAAGCTTAATACAGAAAAAACGCATTGCCTTATTCTTTCCTCTCCCTTTAACAAATTCAGACCTGCTACCTTAAATGCACCAGGCCTTACTCTGCCCATCTCTGAGAGTCTACGAATACATGGAGTTATTGTGGACCGGAACTTAACACTGTTGAATCATACCACCACAACCACCAAGAAAATATTCTTCTCTCTCTGGAAACTAAAACGATTAAAGCCTTATTTCCCAAGAGGAGTATTTTGTAATTTAGTCCAATCACTAGTCTTAAGCCGAATCGATTACTGCAATGGAATATACGCTGGGTGCAGAGACCTACTTCTCAAAAAACTACAAACTGCCCAAAACACAGCAGCTCGACTTATCTTTGGAGCATCAAAGTTCAACAGTTCCAGACCTCTTCGTGAGAAATTACACTGGCTACCTGTACAGTAGCGAATAACTTTTAAAATTTGCACCCTAGTCCGTAAGATCCTCTACGGAGCAGCTCCAGCATATATGGATGCCCTAGTCAACTTACCACCAAGGAATTCGCTTCGATCTTCTCGTTCATACTTAAACCTCCATTACCCTGCGTGTTCTGGTCTCAAGTATAAAAACACGTATAATTTCACCTTTTCCTATATCAGCACTCATTTGTGGAATACATTACCTAAATATGTAAGAATGGTTCAGGATCATCTGACTTAAGTCTCTCAAGACCTACTTATTTGGGCAAGCTTACCCTAAAGATCCCGTCCTGCCTCTGTGATTCCTGGACTCCAACTCCTCTAAATATCTTGTGGACTTACCTACTTTCTCTTAACCCTGTACCTTTCAGCCCTCGTATCACTTTCCATTTATTGTACTTTCCTGTTTGCTAACTTAATGTTGTAAGCCACATTGAGCCTGCCAGTGGTGGGAAATTGTGGGGTATAAATGATATAAATAAATAAATACTGCTTACCCCAGAAATAGTGGATTTTCCCCACGTCCATTTATTAACAGTCTATGGACTTTTCCTTTAGGAAGCCGTCCAAACCTTTTTTAAACTCCGCTAAGCTAACCACCTTTACCACATTCTCTAGCAACGAATAATGAGCTGCTTTGAATACTCTTCATCTCATTACTATGCAGCCCACAGTGGCTTACAGTAATGTGTGTTACAGTAAAATAACATATGATTTTAGCTGTTAGGAGGCAAATATATGTTATTCCCTTAACATGTTAGTAACTACCCCCTGAATTGGGTTGTAACTTCAAAACCAGGAGTAACCAAAAAGTTTCCCTCCTTAAACTGGCAGCTCTGATGGTACCTGGCCTAGTAGTTTGAGCAGCAAGATGAGAATTAGGGAACCCCAGGTCCGAATCTTGCTTCTCCACCTGATGCTCTTTGAGTGACCTTGGGTAAGTCAATTTGCTGTCCACTGGCTCAATTCCAAATGTAGACTTTAAACCCTCTGAGGACTGACCAATACACTGTGTCCGAACAGTAGTTCATCTTGAGCATGTGTTTGGAGAGCTGAATAATTAAATCCACATTCCAAAAATGTGTCATGGCATTCAGGCATTGTCACAGCTATAGAAATGATTCTTCTCTGAAAGTATGAAGAGATGCATGTCTTCAACAGAGTTTGTCTAATTTGCTTTCATTACTCTTCTGCCAAGTTTGAGGCAAAAAGATTTCCCCTCACATAAAACAGATGTTGGAGTGCAAGACGATTGCACTTCCTATTCCCTATAGAGACTGTTGTGTGTAAACATATTTGTTTTTTTTCATGATTTGTGAAGGTAAAACATCCTGCTCAGAATCCATAATCACTGCAAATGAAAAACATTTATTTCAACCTAGAGCAGTTCAGAGCAGAAATCGAAAATGTGATGGATATTTTTCTCAATAAAGACAAAAAAAATAAAAGAACGTGGCTCAGTTCAGCTCTCAATGATCGGCTCCTTGCTCAGAATGAAGAGGAGAAAATGAGCCATAGACTGGATTTCTGTGTTGTCTGATCAAAGACCTTTTTATTTTCAGTTCTGCATTTAAGAGAATAAATCCAAATGACAGGAAAACTGATTATCTTTATTATTCTGCAGTGGTGTACATTCAAATTCTGCCCCCCCCCCCTACATTCCCCTCCAGAGAACAGTTTTGCAAAGGTGCCCTCCATAGGTGGGGCAGGAAAAAGGAGAGTATGTTCTCACCTTTTTACACAGCAGCAGGAGGTGGGAAGGGGGAGAACATGCCCTCCGTTTGCCCTCCCCTGCCAGATAAAGATTTAAGGTTTATCCTGTTTAACCAACCAAAAGATACCAAGAAAAAAACAAACGAAATCACTAACTACCGCCCAGTAGCATCTATCCCACTGGTAGACAAACTGATGGAAAACATGGTAACCAAACAACTTACTGATTATATAAACAAATTCTCAATATTACATGAATCACAATCAGGATTTTGCCCCATCCACAGCATTGAAACAGTATTAATTACTCTCCTATCCAAATTCAAGCAGGAAATAGCAACAGGCAAAAGCATACTTCTCCTCCAATTCGACATGTCTAGTGCATTCGACATGGCAAACCATAATATACTACTAAGACTAGTAGATTACTTCAGGATTGATGGAAATATACTTAGTTGGATCAAGGGTTTCCTAACCACTAGAACATATCAAGTGAAATCAAACTCAAACATATCATCACCGTGGAAAACAGACTGTGGAGTACCTCAAGGATCACCACTATCACTGATCCTCTTCAACTTAATGATGACCCCACTAGCCAAGTCCTTATCCAGCCAAGGCCTTAACCCTTTCATCTATGCAGACAATGTCACAATATACATTCCTTATAAACATGAACTGACAGAAATCACCAATGAAATAAAACTCAGCTTGAACATCGTGGACTCATAGGCAAATGCATTTCAACTAAAACTCAATAAAGAAAAAACACACAGTCTCATCCTCTCATCCCAATATAGCGCGGACAACCCCACAAGTATAAACACCCCAGATTACACCCTCCCTATCTCAGACAGCCTGAAAATCCTCGGCGTTACAATAGACTGTAACCTTACACTAGATAGCCAAGTGAAATCCACAACAAAGAAAATGTTCCACTCAATGTGGAAACTCAAGCGCGTGAAACCATTCTTCACGAGGGAAACATTTTGCAACTTAATACAATCAATGGTACTAAGCCATGTAGACTACTGCAATGGAATTTATGCAGGATGCAAAGAACAAACCTTAAAGAAACTTCAGACCGCTCAAAACACAGCAGCCAGGCTTATATTTGGAAAAACGCGATTTGAAAGCACAAAACCCCTCCGTGAAAAACTGCACTGGCTCCCAATCAAAGAACATATTGCTTTCAAAATCTGCACCCTGGTTCATAAAATCATCTTCGGCGAAGCCCCGGCATACATGACAGACCTCATAGACCTACCAACCAGAAACACATCCGAATCTACACGAACATATCTAAATCTCCACTACCAACCAGAAACACATCTGAATCTACACGAACATATCTAAATCTCCACTACCCAAGCTGCAAATACAAATCAACTTATGCATCCAGTTTTTCCTATATAAGTACACAACTGTGGAATGCATTACCAAAAGCCTTAAAAAGAACGTCTGACTACCTAAACTTCTGGAAATCACTAAAAACCAACCTGTTTAAAAAGCCATACCCTACCAATCCAACTTAAATGCCTGAACTCTGCAACACAACGAAACCAAAGTATGTAATGGACATAACAGAACTCTTTTGCTCTACGATTCCCTAATGTGTCTGTTCCACATGAACCTTAGCTTACCACAACATCACTTTGTATTTGTTCATACCGGAGTCGGCGAACGCCTCTCCGGTACTATGTAAGCCACATTGAGCCTGAAAATGTGGGATACAAATGTAACAAAATAAACAAATATTGGAGCAAACACTGAACTTACCTCCTGTAGAGTTGCCATACCACCTCCCTACCTTAAAATGATTTGCCAATCAGACCCAACAGCAAAAGAAGTTCTTAACCATATTTATCTCCTTCTCCTGTTACCGTAGTGCTGAGTCTCAAGACAATAGCTGTGGAATCATCATGTGGATCTTATGATGAGATTGCTCCCTTCCTCAGCAGCAACAGATGACGTGCATATCTTATAGACTAACTAATACAGTGTGGCATGAGCTTTCAAGGACTAGAGTCCATTCTGTCAGATGCATGAAGGAGGTGGGTAAAAATACATGAAGATGCAGGTGGGAAGGGATGGGCTAGAGAGTAAAAAGAAAGATATGGAAAAGTGCAGGGCAAGGTATGGAAAGGGAGTGATAATAGCCGCATAGATCAATAAACTAATAACTGCGGTAAGTGAGAGAGAATAACGAAAAGATGATCCTAGAATAGTTAAATACATTTACACCTGTAGTGAACCCTGAATCCAATGTCCCTATTCAGGACTAGTGTGATGGTGTTAGGCTTTGAATGAGTTCTAATTCAACAGTTTCACAATGGAGTATCCCTTTGAAAGTCTATTGGAGGAGTAAGGCATCCTTAAGGTCAAATAGCATGTCCTGGAATGTTGAAATGTTTTCCTACTGGTTTTTGAATGTTGCCATTTCTAATGTCAAAATTTTTCTTTATCCTAGGGATTGGCCCATTTGTCCAATGTAGACAGCAGAGGGACAGAGCTGGCAGATGGTGTCGTATATTGCAATGGAGGAAGAGCAGATAAATGAGTCTCAGATGTTGTAGTTGATGCTGTTGGGTCCTGTGTCAGATGCCATCCATGTCCCCATAATAACTCAAGTAACCCTATCACAGGAACTCCACAACATCAGTTCTTGATGAAGAACCCTCATATCCAACCTTAGCTATCTAAAATATGTAGAAATAATGCATAACGTTTAAAATATTTATGCTTTGGAATAAACAAGGTCTATTCATCAGATAGTAAAATAAAGCATTATCATTTACCTGGGTCCCTTTCAGTTATGATTATTTGCCCTTTGTGGTTGCCCAGAAGCTGCTGGACATTAATAAAAACAGATTGAGCCGATATTCAGCCGGCATCAGGCAGCACGCTGTCCACCCGATACCGGTGCTGAACCCGGATATTCAGTGCTGGCCCATTTCCAGTGACTGGCATTGAATATCCAAGTTTTATTGGCAGGTTTAAACTTAACCGGCTATGTAATATTCAGCACTGATCAGTTAAGTTTACGACAACCAAAGATAGGCCTGCCCCATTTGACCACCAAACTTAGCCAGAAATGTGCTGAATATTTGTTCAGCGAGAGATACTGGCTATCCCCCACTGAATATTCATGGACAGCTGGTTAAGTGTTAGCAGTTCCTGGCTGGTTAAATAGCACTGAGTATCTGTCACGTATTCCAAGCAGGAACTAGGTTTGTGAGCCCTTGGGCCACTGCCGAGGAGCAGCAGCGGCAGACAAAACCACCCTACACCAGAGACAGGGCAGAACTCTGACAAACAGTTAGGCTTCACCTGCACATGGCCACCTTTCACCAGGAGTTGAGCCCCTGGCTGCAGGCGGCCGACAGGACTTATAGGACAGGGCAGGAACAGGATCCCAACTAGGTAGAACAGGGACTGAGGGTCAGAGGGGAAAGGAAAATACAGGGGCAGCAAGGCAGGGAAAGGATAAGCTAAAGGACAGGACTGAAAGCTGCAAGCAGCCACTAACACAGGAAACAAGTACGGACAGACAAGGGCCAGAACTAGAAGCTGCAAGCAGCCACAGAAGACAGACAACACAGAACCTAAGAACTACACAAAGAACTGCAAACCAAGAACAAGACTAAGAAACAAACAATAACCTTAAACTAAACTACACACAGACTAACTAGAAATCAAACAAGAGTCAGTACAGTAAAACCATATCAGGCAGATGTGCACACAGCACACCGACAAACCTCAGGGCCTTAGGCGATGCAAAGGCAAAGCAGAAAGGTTTCAAAATGGCTAATAAGCCCAGCAACAGCTGAGGCTCAGCTGCAGCAATCACCAGGTAACTACGGGTGCTATGTAGGTTCAACCAAAGCAAGCAAGTCTGGCAGCCCGGAAGATCCGGACCGGACTGGGCTGAAATCTGGAACGGGTGACAATAACCAGACAGTCCATTGCAGCCACCAGGTCTGGCCACCAGGTGGCGAGAGGAAGGAGAGCACGAAACTGGTAATGCTGCCAGTCAACATAGCATTGTGAAGTTTGCTGAGTAAGCTTGGGAAGCACTTATGTAAGGTGGTTGTAGGACTACTTTTAGGGGTACACTTTGCTTTTTACCCCTATTAGTTTTTTTACCCCTGACGCAGCCTGAGGGCGAAACGTGGCCACGTCGGGTAACTTTTCTCTTCTTAAGGGGGGGGGGGGGGGGTCTAGCAAGGGGGAAAAATCTTGTTATAAAACTCAGAAGTATTTTGTTTGATATCTACCTGTATTTGAGAGTCTCTGAAGTGTATGGCCTTATTATAGAACTTTGTTAGCCAGTGTTGATGGTTTTGCAAACTTTGCTTGTATTGTCTCTTATAAACCTAATAAAGACTTCTATAAATAAAAAAAAAAAAAGCTAGTGCAATCATCTTGAACATAAGGGATGCAATTTTACTGGATATCCAATATTTTTATTATATGCATATAATCAGAAAAGATCACAAAGCATAGTACAGAATCAAAATTACAGCCCTTCGAGGAGCTTGAAGATCTAGGGACGACTTCCCTATGAGGAAAGGCTAAAGCGGCTAGGGCTCTTCAGCTTAGAGAAAAGGCAGCTGAGGGGAGATATGATAGAGGTCTATAAAATAATGAGTGGAGTTGAACGGGTAGATGTGAAGCGTCTGTTCATGCTTTCCAAAAATACTAGGACTAGGGGCATGCGATGAAGCTACAATGTAGTAAATTTAAAACGAATCGGAGAAACCTTTTCTTCACTCAACGTGTAATTAAACTCTGGAATTCGTTGCCAGAGAATGTGGTCAAAGCAGTTAGCTTAGCGGAGTTTTAAAAAGGTTTGGACGGCTTCCTAAAAGGAAAAGTTCATAGACCGTTATTAAATGGATTTGGGGAAAATCCACTATTTCTGGGATAAGCAGTATAAAATGTTTTGTACATTTTTGAGATCTTGCCGGGTATTTGTGACCTGGATTGGCCACTGTTGGAAACAGGATGCTGGGCTCAATGGACCTTTGGTCTTTCCCAGTATGGCAATACTTATGTACTTTGGGGTCCTTTTACTAAGGTGCACTGAAAAATGGCCTGCGGTAGTATAGACACAGGTTTTGGGCGCGCGCTGATCCATTTTCAGTGCACCTGTAAAAAAATCCTTTAAAAAATTTTTGATGGAAATGGACATGCGGCAAAATCAAAATTGCCACGCATCCATTTTGGGTCTGTGACCTTACCACCAGCCATTGACCTGGCGGTAAAGTTTCATGCGGTAACCGGGCAGTAATGACCTATGCGCATCAAATGCCGCTTGACATGCCCAATCCGCGCGTCCGAAAATAAAGATTATTTTTCATCCACACATATCAGACGTGCGCCAAAAATGAAATTACCACAACAGCCATGCGGTAGGTGGGTGGTAACTCCAGTTTGGCGCATGTTGGGTGCGCGAAGACGCTTACGCGGCTTAGTAAAAGGCCCCTTTTGTCTATAGACTGGCAAGTTAATTTTCAAAGTGAACTTTTCCTGTGTAAAACTCATGGCTGATATGCATGTGGACTTTGCACCTGCTCTATAAACTACAACATGCAAAGAATGCAGTGTAAACCCAGTAAAGTATGCACCAGGACTTAATTTTGAAATTCCCAGGCCTACTTTACTTTCCCTGTCCTCCTTGGACCTTGGCCTCTCCCCTATTTGCAGCAGCACAATGAAGTACTGTGAAACACCCTACACACTTCTATATAGAGGGGGAGGGGAGCAATTTTCAGTCCAGGGATTTTATCTGTGTAACTGTTTCATGACCTGTGAAAATTCCCTTCCTAAAATATTCTCACAGCCCTATTTCTCCCAACTCAAAATATAGCTATCTATTCTTGTTGAAAGATGTGTAATAGATTTTAATTTAATCGTAGGTATTAATTGCCATGTCTTTATGCTGCTTCACCTGCCAGTGAATCCGAGACCATGGAGAACAGGTTTCTGAATAATTTTTCTCTTGGAAAAGCTAGACGTGGCCATGAATCTTTCCTGCAATAAATAGAAAAGTGGTAAATGTTAAGAGCTCGAATAAGTCAAATATTTCACTGCTCATTTTCTAGTCAAGGAACTGTGAATTACAGTCGGGCTTCCATATGGCTAAGGCAGACATATCACAGCTCAGCATGTAAATACAAGTAAATCATAAGGAAACTGCCAAATTACCAAGCAAGCTGGGTCCCAAGTTAAGAAATAATTTATGATTTGGAGCTCTGAGTCATTTTCCAATAAATAATCATTCACTAGTTACTATATGTGGTCCTTTTTTATTGTATTCAGTTGGGTCCTTTTCATTCAGACTTTTAATTTGTCCATATATCATCCTTGCATCAGGACTATACGCTAGAAAAGCTAGAACTGATCTGTCAGATTAGCTACTCCAAGCTTAGAAAACAAATCCCTAAGACCCCTGCTACATAAATGGTTTGACCCGATGTTGGGGTCCACCTTAGGAGTTAGCATTCAAGAAAGAGATCTAGGTGTTATTGTAGACAATACACTGAAATCTTCTGTCCAATGTGCAGCAGCAGCCAAAAAAGCAAACAGGATGCTAGGAACTATTAGGAAAGGGATGGTAAATAAGAGCAAGTATACTATAATGCCTTTATTGCTCCATGGTGTGACCGCACCTTGAGTATTATGTTCAACTAGAGCCCGTTAAAACGGACTAGTATGGGGTTTTGGCAAGGCCCCCTCCCCTTGCCGCTGCCCCTCCCCCCGGAGTCGCCGCCACCCCTGCACCCGGCCCGGGCCCTCTCTTCGGTATTGAACTTACATCTGCGAAACGCAGGCAGCACGCAGATCAGCTGAGCTCCCGTCGGCCTTCCTTCTCTGCCTGTGTCCCGCCCTCGTGTGACGTAACGTCGGCGAGGGCGGGACACAGGCAGGGAAGAAAGGGCGATGGGAGCTCAGCTGTTCTGCGTGCTGCGTTTCGCCAATGTAAGTTCAATACCGAAGAGAGTGCTGGGACCAGGCGGCGACCTCGGGGGGGAGGCGGTAGCGACGTCGGCGGCTTCGCGCAGTTTCCCTCTCTGTCCGGCCCCCGTCATCATGTATTGACTCGCAAATGCGCAGTAGAGAGGGAAGTCTCTACTGCGCATTTGCAAGTGAGTACGGTCACTCGCCATTTATATGTTTGATTCTGGTCGCCGTATCTCAAAAAAGACATAGTAGAATTAGAAAAGGTTCAAAGAAGAGCGACCAAAATGATAAATGGGATGGAACTCCTCTCGTATGAGGAAAGACTAAAGACATTATAGCTCTTCAGCTTGGAAAAGAGACGGCTGAGGGGGGATATAATTGAGGTCTATAAAATCCTGAGAGGTATAGACCTGGGGACACTCAATGAAATTACATGGAAATATTTTTAAAACAAATAGGAGGAAAGAATAGATAAGCTCTGGAACTTGCTGCCAGAGGATGTGGTAACAAAAGATAATGTATCTGGGTTTTAAAAAGAAGTTATTTAGCCTCCTTCAAAAAATCCTGGTCTCTCTTGGATAATCTTGGCTGTCTAATGTGACTTTAATGTGAGACTATTCTTCCTTCTCACAATCAGAGCGACCAACCTTTAATATTTAATAACCACTATTTTCCTGTTCTCGTCTCATGTTCATCATCAGTCCTAATTGTACATTACTTGCTGTACCGTAGAACAACTTTATTCGTTATAGATGATGCTATAATTGCTTTGTTTTCATAGGCGATGTTATTCTTTTTGAAAATTTTATAAAAATTGGAAAAAAAAATGTATGGACAAGTTCCTGGAGGAAAAATCCACAGTCTTTTATTGAGATGGACATGGGGGAAGCCGCTGCTTGCCCCGGGATTGGTAGCATGGAATGTTGCTACTAATTGGGTCTCTGCCAGGTACTCGTGACTACTGGCCTAGATTACCCTGATGTCAGAGAATAATTACTGATTTCTCTGGAGCAGCTTTTTGCTTTTATCACAATTAAGACAATAAAACTTGTCACATGACAGGACCAAGTTCTATTTCAGGGGGCAGGTTTTATCTTTGTTCCAGTCTATAGTTTATCTACATCAGTGCATTTTACATCCATTCTGTGACAAGTTCAATTACCAAATTATACTTTGAATGATTTATACTTATTTGGTTAACTAACTTTCTACTAATTTTCTTACAGTTTATTTTCTGACAGTTTTATCTGCTTTCCCAGTTCAAGTACTAACGATACTCCCTAAAAGGCCATACTAGTGTAGTAATTTTATAAGGAACCATTTAATCTTAGGAAACAGAAATGCGTGTAAATTACCTCTTATAAAATACTGACCAGTGTAAGACTACACGTTAGCATGTTTCATGGTGGATATGCACATGGGTGAAGTTTATACAGAATGTGGGCAGTGCAAGGAATTGCATTGACTGGTATATATTTGCAAAATGTAGGCACACTCATTTACACCCTCTAAGGCAGATGTGACTGTGCCTTAAGTAGGTGTCTACTTTTTCTTTATAAAATAGGCTGAAAGCAAGCACATTTTGGCTGCCTTAAACTAGGTGTCTGGTTATAAAATTATCTTCTTAATGGGTAGAAGAGACTCATGTCTTACCTCACAAAACTCTATTAAGAGGAACCTCTAAGCAAAGTTCTATTAAGAGAAACCCCTAAAAATATTTATCTCATTCTCACCACCCCTCTTCTCAGTGTGAGCTCAGAACTCCAGGTACCAACCTCTGTGTACCAACCATGAAAAGAACATAAGAATAGCCATACTGAGTCAGACCAATGATCCATCTAGCCACTTAACCCTTACCGTTCAGTGAATCCAGACTGCCCCAATTTGACTGCCCCTATCAGACTGACCGTTCACTTGTCTATTAGATTGTAAGCTCTTTGAGCAGGGACTGTCTCTCTTTGTTTAATTGTACAGCGCTGCGTAACCCTAGTAGCGCACTAGAAATGTTAAGTAGTAGTAGTAGTATTACATATAGCAGTGATTTAACCAGAGCTGAGATTGTGATGTCATAATGCCTCATTCCACCAATGCCTAAGAGCCAACCTCATCAGTGATGTCACAATGGCTTGATTGTCCTATATTTGTCTCACTCTTATCTATTAGATTGTAAGCTCTTTGAGCAGGGACTGTCTCTCTTTGTTTAATTGTACAGCGCTGCGTAACCCTAGTAGCGCACTAGAAATGTTAAGTAGTAGTAGTAGTATTACATATAGCAGTGATTTAACCAGAGCTGAGATTGTGATGTCATAATGCCTCATTCCACCAATGCCTAAGAGCCAACCTCATCAGTGATGTCACAATGGCTTGATTGTCCTATATTTGTCTCACTCTTATCTATTAGATTGTAAGCTCTTTGAGCAGGGACTGTCTCTCTTTGTTTAATTGTACAGCGCTGCGTAACCCTAGTAGCGCACTAGAAATGTTAAGTAGTAGTAGTAGTATTAAATTAACTTGTAAAAAAACAAATAGAAGAAATAAATGACAGCCTCAACTTATGTAATACAATTCTGATCTATTCTCCATCTTTCCAGAACATATACCAACTGATAATGGTACAGTCTTGCTTTTTTCCAGAATTAGAGACTCATTTGGAAATTCCGATCATGAGGCAGTAGATTCAGGAGCAGACTCAAGAGAATTCAGGTAAATGCACAGAAGAATCGCCGACTAGAGGTGGCAGATACAAACCAGAGCTAGAATTCAAGAAAGCATGATATTGAAGCATCGGCAGGAATGGTGGCAGAGGACTTCCATTTTGTGACACCAGAAGCATAACCGGAAAGGATTTTTTTTTCGGGGGGGGGGGGGGGGATGGGGTTACAGATAATATAGGTATGCACCCATTTTCTTCTTCCCTCCCTTCCTCCTCTCACTCTACCTTACCAAATTAAAAAATTAAAATACCTTACCTAGCAGGAATCCCCAAACCCTGCTGACTGAAGACATCTAGAGTCTTCCACCCAGTCAGAAAAGTGCAGCAGTGAGCAACAGCACTTTCAGACACTGATGCCAGCACAGTGGGTATGCTCAGTTCTCAATCAGGAACTGAACATAGATGAGAACTGAACATGCCTGTGTCAACAGCTACAACTGCGATCGCTGATCACCGTACTACTCTGACTGGAGGTGGTACACTCTCAATGTCTTAACTGGTAGAGCTTAGGGATCATCTCCACCAGCAACGCAAATGGTTCAGGATGGGCCTAAGGCAAAAGTGGGGAGGCCCCTGTCCACCCTTCGCTATGCCCCTGAGTGACACAAGTTTTATCTGCCCATACTGTCCACACGCTTATGTTCCTTTCAACTAGAGTTTGTGGCCTGCCTTCTATTTTCTTGCTTTCTGTGTTCCTCTTGAGATCATTTATTGGCCATGTTTCCTCTCCGTTGCCAAATAACCCCTTAAATCAGAATTCTTTATTTCCCTCAGCAGCTGTTACCTACATATTATTTAGATAATGGGGCACAGAAGTAGAAGGCAGCTAACACTATGTCTATATCACTGCAACAGTCTGTTATTTCCCTACGGAAAGAGAATCAGCATTTCTAGATAGTCAGACTTCATCATATAAATGAGTTACCAGTCAGTTCCCTCCCCATAGCAGAAAGTGAAGACAGCTAAAATAAGTTATACAGAAAATAGACTATGAAAACCTTCAAATATAGTCCATGGAAACTAACACCACTGGCATGAGAATTTTTAAAACTTGTAATCAAATGAATACTCAGGAACCTTCACGCAATACCATAATGTAGTCTTCTTTACCATGTATGTATGCACATGATGTATACATATATACACCATGATCTGTTCCATTTATGTTATGTTACATGTCTGTTACATGTCTGTTACATGTCTCCCCCAGGGTCTCGTACCCAATGACGGGGCGCTGGTCCATGGCCCAGAGTAGATTGGAGGACTTCTATCCTCATTTCTGGGCGAGTGGACCAGGGTAACTTCAGACGCTTGGGTGCTGGAAGTCATCAGAGACGGCTACAAGCTAGAGTTCTGCCGACCCTTAAGAGACGGTTCAAAACTCTGCTGCCCGTCTCATCTTCCGCCAGGGTCGCTTTACTCATACTACCCCTCTCCTCAAGACCCTTCACTGGCTCCCTATCCATTTTCGCATCCTGTTCAAACTTCTTCTACTAACCTATAAATGTACTCACTCTGCTGCTCCCCAGTATCTCTCCACACTCGTCCTTCCCTAAACCCCTTCCCGTGCACTCCGCTCCATGGATAAATCCTTCTTATCTGTTCCCTTCTCCACTACTGCCAACTCCAGACTTCGCGCCTTCTGTCTCGCTGCACCCTACACCTGGAATAAACTTCCTGAGCCCCTACGTCTTGCCCCATCCTTGGCCACCTTTAAATCTAGACTGAAAGCCCACCTCTTTAACATTGCTTTTGACTCGTAACCACTTGTAACCACTCGCCTCCACCTACCCTACTCTCTTCCTTCCCGTTCACATTAATTGATTTGATTTGCTTACTTTATTTATTTTTTGTCTATTAGATTGTAAGCTCTTTGAGCAGGGACTGTCTTTCTTCTATGTTTGTGCAGCGCTGCGTACGCCTTGTAGCGCTATAGAAATGCTAAATAGTAGTAGTAGTAGTAGTGTTACCATGTATGTATACACCTTAACGCAATACTATTTGTAATGCTGTTAACCAGAAATGGCAACCACCATTACGGCAAATGTAAGCCACATTGAGCCTGCAAATTGGTGGGAAAATGTGGGATACAAATGCTACAAATCATAATAATAATATATCATTTTCACAACTGTGTGTAATAACGTCATTGATAAAACTAACCAAAATTATAGTCTGAAATGATGTACAAGTTGCATATGGTGTCTTCGAGAGTGATTGCTGAAGAAACAAGGAAAGCCTTACAGAGCAATGCTCATGAGATACCGTGTTTCCCCGAAAATAAGACACTGTCTTATATTAATTTTTGCCCCCAAAAATGCGCTAGGTCTTATTTTCAGGGGTTGTCTTATTTTTCGAGGAAACATCGGGGTTGGATCGGGGTTGGCCCGCCCGCCCTCCGTCGCTCCTGGAACTAACCTTAAACGCCTCCTTTCACCTTTGCAGCAAGCAGCAGCAGGGCAGGCCACTCCTTCCTTCCGTTTCCCGCCCTCGCCTGATGTAACGTCCGTGGGGCGGGGCACGGAAGGAAGGAGAGGTCTGCCCTGCTGCTGCTTGCTGCGAAGATGAAAGGAGGCGTTTAAGGTTAGTTCCGGGAGCGACGGAGTGTGGGTGGAGGGGGGGCCCGGCGACCTCGGGTGGGGGGGGGGGCGGCCTTGTCCGGCTCTCGGCGGCCCTGCTTTCAAACAAATATTTGCTAGGTCTTACTTTCGGGGGAGGCCTTATATCTACCAATTCAGGAAAACCTCTACTAGGTCTTATTTTCGGGGGCTGTCTTACTTTCGGGGAAAACGGTACTTCTTTCTCACAGCACGGTGATTTCTTGGAACTCATTCATGTGTCCATGCATGCTGCCATACTCATAATGGCCAGAAGGTGTCAGGAACACGTGTTGTCGTAATAGGATATTGCCACATTTTGGTACTACATCTGAAAAAGTGATTTTTTTTTCTAATCAGGCCTGCATGAATAAGTTTTCTGGAAAAATATTATTTCAGTTTCTAGCTTTTATATATATGTGCCAATTCTCAAGATGTGTTTGCTGTAGGTTGAAGGGTTCAGAAGGTTTATTTAGTTAAACGTTTGACTCTGGCAAGTGCGGATCGTGCAGGATGCAGAATCAACATTCATTTTTTAAAAAATTATAAATACACGAGGTTTATTGGAAAACATTACTCTGGTTGCTAGTTTTTATATAAATCTACCAGTTTTGAAAATTGGTTGATGTAAGTTGAATGATTCATAAGCTAATGTGCATACGAAGTGAAACAAACACAATTTTTAGAAATGGAAACAGTATGACATTACAGTAATGAAGATAAACGGCATTACCAATGTGTCATATAAGTACACATTTTTTAGCATGCATAGTAAAATACACATTTTTAGCCTGTTCACGTAACAATGATTTGCTCCAAGGCACACACTAAAGAGGATGTGAATTTCTGAGGAGGTGCCAAGATCCCTTATATTTATCAGCCTTAAGTTCAAGGGCAGGTAGCACAGAAGATCCTTCCTCTTCTTAGTGATGCAACAAAAGCCCACTCCAGATATTATAGTTCTCATCAGTAGAGGAAAACCATGAATGGTGAGCAGGCTAGGTCCATGAGCTAGTTCCGCAGGATGTGGCCCCCCCTGGGCCCAGGAGAAAATAGGACGGGGGTCTTCTACCTGTAGTGGCTACCTTCCCTTCAAGTTGAGTCCTCCAGTGCTGGTGACTGCCAGGTCTTTGCTGCCTGAACCCAGAATATGAGGAGAGAACTAGAAAAATTGCATTGGCTTCCCACCAAGGAACGTATTGCCTTCAAGGTTTGCACCCTGGTCCACAGGATTATTTACGGCGAAGTTCCTGGATACAAGTTGAACCATATAAATCTACCACCCAGACACAGCTCCAGTCTATCCCGAACTTACTTAAATTTGCATTATCCAGACTGCAATCGACTTAGATACAAATCAATTTATGCATCCAGTTTTTCTTACATAAGTACACAACTGTGAAACGCTTTGCCCAAAACCGTGAAATCTATTCACAACCATCTTAACTTCAGGAAGTCACTGAAAACCAACTTGTTTAAGAAGGCCTACCCCCCCCCCCCCCGACCCAAATTAACTTTCTACTTCCTGCAACACAGCAAAATTATGGACTGCGTTGGACTTTTATCACCACCCCCTCTTTATTTCTTTGTTGCTTTTATTTATGCTTCTTATATGGCTACTATTATATTGTGTATTTGTATTTTACAGAACCGGAGCCTGCCTCTACTGTATTGTGTAAGCCACATTGAGCCTTCAACTAAGTGGGAAAATGTGGGGTATAAATGTGTTAAATAAATAAATAAAACAGAAGAACCCAAAGGAAACACAAATGCAGGGCACTTACTGGGGAGGATCAAAGCAAAAGTAAGGGCAAGTTCCAGCAAGAACTAGATTAAAAGCAAAAAACGTCTAACAAGATGAGTAGGATCTAGTGAGAAACATGCAGCCAAAGCACAACTACAGATCAAGCACTGTCAAGGAAACCAAACAGTGACTGGGTTCATACAAGGGTCCAGACAGGAACAAGATCACCTTTAGCAGGAATAGCTGAATGGTATGAACAGACATGGCCAGCCTGCCTGGTGAGGCATACTGACACCAACTGGTAGGAGGTCAGAAGTTCACCCCAGCAAAACTAACCCAGGAGCAGAGCCCCCTGCAGGGACCACAAATTATCTGCCCCTCCCAATTTCTGTAAGGGCCACCTGAACACCATTTCTTAACACTCCATCTGACACAATAAAATGTTTAATGCTCTTCTGTGACTTTCTATTCTATAGGTTCCAGTGTCTGCTGCAGGAAGCAATGAAGATCCCTCTTGCCAGCACTGCTATTGCAAGCCAAATGGCACCCCCTAAAAATGCTTCACAATGTATTAGGCCTTTGTTAAATATACTGCTGGCATACTAATATTTAAATTAACACCTATTCCTGAAGTATTGCTGAATTTACTGGGGCTCAATAACTTTGTTAAATTTAACGGCACTTAGGAGGGAAAATTATCAATGTGGGTTACTATTATGACGTGTTATTTTACTGTTAACCCCAGTTAATAGTAGCTAGGTCTCATTGCATAAAGTGGGACCTGTGCTAAAATAGCATGAGTTGGTGTTAAAGTAGCACATCTTAGCGGTAGTCCACGTTGGTAACTTCCACCCTTAGTGTGAACAGTTTCAGTCTCTGGTGAGGAGTGTGGTAGCCGTGTTAGTCCACTCTTAAGGTTATCAATAGAAATCAAACAAAATAAAACATGGAAAAGAAAATAAGATGATACCTTTTTTATTGGACATAACTTAATACATTTCTTGATTAGCTTTCGAAGGTTGCCCTTCTTCGTCAGATCAATCTGGCAGAAAGGAAACCATTTCTATCTGGAGAACTTGATTGACCACCTGACATCGAAAGACTACAAATCCATATCCAATGAAAAGAGGGACAGAGGAAATAAATTATTATTATTATTATTATTATTTATTGCACTTGTATCCCACATTCCCACCTGTTTACAGGCTCAATGTGGCTTACAAATACCTGTAATGGCAATGCCATTTCAGGGTACAAAATACAATTGGTGTTACAAAGATGTTAAGAATAACAAGGTTCACAGGTCAATATGATCAAACAGTTATAGAAAGGAGACAGTCATAGTCAAGAAGACGTGGTGGCATGTTGTGGTTAGTTACGGATTCTCGTGGTAAGCTTTAATGAAGAGATAGGTTTTTAACGATTTGGGAAAGTTGGTTATTTCATTAATTGTTTTTAAGTATTTTGGTAGTGTATAGATAAAAGCCTCTGGTTCTCCTTTCCAAAAGGACTTTCTCCATTCTCTGTTTACAACAAAAGTTCACTGAAAATAGCATTTTATGCTAATGGATGTTTGCTGCAGCTTTGGTAAATTTAATTCCTATTAAGTCTGGTAGCAGGCCAACTGAAGCATGAATAGAACGCATGAAAGAACGTCACACTTTTGATAATCATTCAACTTTTGTAAAATCCCATTTTCACACCTTGGAGCTGAACAAACACAGGTCATTATTGCAGTCCTCCTTATCCAACTGTAGAATGAAAGTGATAAAAAAAATATCATTGGTTTTATTGCTGCTGATAACACAGTGAATTTCCTGACATGAATGTTCTCCTTTGTCCTTCTCTATAAAGTTTAGCAGCTGCATCTCAACGGTGCTTTCATGGACACTTTCCAATGGAACTGCAAAGGAAGTGCTTTGTTTGGGCTGCCATATATCCACCTATTGCCCATCCCTTTATTATAAATCTCTCCCCTGTGTAAGGGAGTTTCCAGTTTACAAACGTAAAATAAATGTGATATGTACAGGGGAAAGGCTCATATCGATAAGAAGGAAAAATTGGTTTCTTTCTTTCTTGTTTTTCTCCTGATGAAGTAGCAAAACAGTGGAATTCATATAACTGTCGAGAAATGAGAAATATAGGATCTGGATGCTGAATTTATACTACTTGTCGGAGTGAAAGTGAATTCCGACCTAAGATACGACATTTTGGAACCGTCGGGTTGAACAAAATAAAGAAGGATACTATTGGACATGGACGATGTGGTTTAATTTTTTATTTGTTGCATTTGTATCCCACATTATCCCACCTCTTTGCAGGCTCAATATGGCTTACAATTCATCATGGATACTGGAAATAGAAGAGAATATACATTTGGTTTCACAGAGGGTTTTGGGTTACATGGTGGTGAAATACATGATAGTGTTAAAGCAAAAGATAGTATAGAACATTTCTGGATAAATTAAAGATTGTGCAGTTACAAGTGTTGATCTTTGTGATATATCTTGTCGAAGAGATAGGTTTTCAATAGTTTGCGGAAATTGGTCAGTTCATAGACAGTTTTCAGATTACGTGGCAACGCGTTCCAGAGCTGCGTGCTCATATAAGAAAAGGTAGATGCGTGCATTAATTTGTATTTCAGGCCTTTACACTTGGGAGGATGAAGATTGAGGAAAGTGCGAGAAGATTTTTTTTGCGTTTCTGGGTGGAAGTTCTATTAGGTCTGACATGTAGGCTGGGGCGTCACCATGGATGATTTTATGGACGAAGGTACAAAGTTTGAACGTGATGTGTTCTTTGAGTGGGAGCCAGTGTTTTTCTCGTAGGGGTTTTGCGCTTTCGTATTTTGATTTGCCGAATATTAGTCTGGCTGCCGTGTTCTGGGCTGTCTGGAGTTTTTTAAGTATTTGCTCTTTGCAGCCGGCGTAGAGTGAGTTACAATAGTCCAGATGACTGAGTACCAATGATTGTACCAGGTTGCAGAAGACATTCCTTGGAAAAAATGGTCTAATTCTTTTTAGTTTCCACATTAAATGAAACAACTTTTTAGTTATGTTTTTCACATGATTCTCAAGTGTTAGGTGTCGGTCAATGGTGACTCCGAGAATTTTTAGGGTATCCGAAACTGGTAGACTTAGTTTAGGTGTGTTGATGGTGGTAAATTTATTCTTATTGTATTGCGAGGTGAGTACTAGGCATTGGGTTTTTTCTGCATTTAGTTTCAGCTGAAATGCATCTGCCCAGGAATTCATAATGTGTAGGCTTTGGTTGATTTCATTGGAGATTTCCCTAGGTCTTGTTTGAATGGGATGAAGATCGTTACATCGTTGGCGTATATATATGGGTTTTAGATTCTGATTCGATAGTAGTTTGGCCAAAGGTGTCATCATTAGGTTGAATATGGTCGGTGAGAGGGGGGATCCCTGTGGAACTCCACATTCAGGTGTCCATGTGTAGTCGAATTTGATGTCACTTGATATGAGCGTGTAGTTAGGAACCCCTTAAACCAGTTGAGAACATTGCCTCCGATTCCGAAGTATTCGAGGATGTGTAATAAAATTCCATGGTCAACCATGTCAAATACGCTTGACATGTCGAATTGTAATAGTAGTATGTTGCCGTTTGCTATCAATTGTTTGAGTTTGGTCATGAGCGTAACTAGTACGGTTTCAGTACTGTGATTAGAGCGAAATCCTGACTGGGAATCGTGTAGTATTGAGAACTTGTTTAGATACTCTGTGAGTTGTTTGGTCACCATACCTTCTGTTATTTTGGTAATTAAGGGAATGGATGCTACTGGTCTATAGTTCGTTAGTTCATTAGCATTTTTCTTTGCATCCTTGGGTATGGGGGTGAGTAAAATGTTACCTTTCTCCCTTGGGAAGAGTCCCTTTTGTAGCATAAAGTTCACGTGGTTTGTTAGGTCTGTTATAAATTGTTGAGGGGCCGACTTCATGAGGTTGTTTGGGCATATATCTAATTTGCAGTGAGATCTGGCGAATCTTTTAAGTGTTTGTGAGAGAAGATCTTCTGGTAGTATTATGAATTCAGTCCAGATCCTGTCTACTTGGTAGAACTCCAGAGTCCGGGTCTAGGCACTCTAGGAGTGTAGTGTATTCGATTAGGCTGACAGGTATTTTGAGTCGCAGTTGTATGATTTTCTCCTTGAAGTATTTCGCCAAGTCGTCAGCTCCTGGTGTGTCTATGCCGTTGTTGTTCCGACCTAAGATACTACATTTTGGAACCGTCGGGTTGAACAAAATAAAGAAGGGTACTATGGACATGGATGATGTGGTTTAATACCATTTGGGTCAAGCTAAGTATCTCTTATTTATCCCCGGTTTCTGAAAATTTATAGAATATATATTTTGACTTCTTATTGAATTTACCGGCTTTAGAGTTTCAGCGGTAAATGATAGATATTGTCTGTGCACTGGGTTCAAAGCTTGTCAAGAACAATTATACCCCACCTCCCTTTTTTACTGCAGATTTTTTGCTCCGTATCGTTTTTGAGATAACTTGGGAGTTTTTCTCTGCAGTTTTTTTGGTTGGTGGTGGAGCCAATGATGACAGCCATACAGTTGGTGTCCTAATTACAAGGTACCCTGGGCTAATGAGGCTAATTATTAACAACAAATTGTGACTGTTGGCTCAAGTGCAGAACTAGTTTCTGATAATTAGAGCAGAATTATATTTTCAAAGTTTCTATAGTAACTTATATTTTCAAAGTTTCTATAGTAACTGCTCTCTGCTCTCTGCAGTGAAAATTTTTTTTTTGATTGTTCAGGGGAAGAGTTTGCCATGTTAAATGATGAAGCCGCATTTTAATGTCTTCTCTAAGTCATTACAAGCCAGCCCTCCATTCTTTTCCAGTTTGACATGAATTAACTTGGTGTTACTCATGACGTCTATAATTATACTAGCTGTTGAGCCCGTAAAAACGGGCTGGTATTGGGGTTTTCGGAGGTCGACGCTGCCTCCCCCCCCCCTGCGAGGTCACTGCTACTGTTCCCCCCACCCCCAGAGTCGCCGCAGCCGCCACCCCTCCACCCGGCCCGGGTCCTCTCTTCGCTACTGAACTTACATCCATTTGACGGAACGCAGCATGCACATCAGCTGAGCTGCCATCAGCCTTCCTTCTCTGCCTGTGTCCCGCCCTCGTGGGAAGCTAAACAAAATGAAATTTTAGGGCTGCACACCCCTAATTCTAGGCATTCACCACCCTTTCTGTAAAAAAAAAAAAAAGAGGTTCTCAGACATTGCTCTTGACTCTACCTTCTTGTAACCTCTTCCTCTAGTTCTCCTTTCCTTTGGATAGGATGTGTTTCTAATGCATTAATACATTTCAAGTGTTTAACCCTCTGGATCATATTCATAAGTACGTAAGTATTGCCATACTAGGAAAGACCAAAGGTCCATCAAGCCCAGCATCCTGTTTCCAACAGTGGCCAATCCAGATCACAAATACCTGGCAAGATCCCCAAAAAGTACAAAACATTTTATACTGCTTATCCCAGAAATAGTGGATTTTCCCCAAGTCCATTTAATAATGGCCTATGGACTTTTCCTTTAGGAAGCTGTCCAAACCTTTTTTAAACTCTGCTAAGCTAACCGTCTTTACCACATTCTCTGGCAACGAATTCCAGAGATTAATTACATGTTGAGTGAAGAAACTTTTTCTCTGATTCATTTTAAATTTACTACATTGTAGCTTCATCGCATGGCCCCCTAGTCCTAGTATTTTTGGAAAGCGTGAACAGACGCTTCACATCTACCCATTCACTCATTATTTTAAAGACCTCTATCATATCTCCCTTCAGCCGCCTTTTCTCCAAGCTGAAGAGCCCTAGCCGCTTTAGCCTTTCCTCATAGGGAAGTCATCCCATCCCCTTTATGATTTTCGTCTCCCTTCTCTGCACCTTTTCTAATTCCACTATATCTTTTTTGAGATACGGCAACCAGAATTGAACACAATATTTGAGGTGCGGTCGCACCATGGAGTGATACAAAGGCATTATAACATCCTCATTTGTGTTTTTCATTCCTTTCCTAATAATACCTAACATTCTAGTTGCTTTCTTAGCCGCAGCAGCACACTGAGCAGAAGGTTTCAACGTATCATCATCGACGACACCTAGATCCTTTTCTTGGTCCATGACTCCTAACGTGGAACCTTGCATGACGTAGCTATAATTCGGGTTCCTCTTTCCCACATGCATCACTTTGCACTTGCTCACATTAAACGTCATCAGCCATTTAGACGCCCAGTCTCCCAGTCTTGTAAGGTCCTCCTGTCCCATCTTCTCCTTTGCAGGTCTACATAATAAGGCCCCCATGTCTCTTCTCATATGTGGGACGCAGACCACACACCATTTTGGCCACTTTCCTCTGAACCACCTCTAGCCTTTTCATACCCTTACTGTGATATAGCCCCCAAAACTGAACACCACATTCCAGAAGTGGCCTCACAGTATTCCAGAAGTGGCCTGACGTACAGAGGCATTATTACCCATAGCTTTCTGTTGCTTATGCCTCTTTCTATGCAGCCCAGTATCCATCTGGCTTTGGCCACCACCTTTGCACATTGTTTTGTTCCCCTCTCTAGAAACCACTATATTAAATACCAACATATATACCATAATTGTAATGGAATTGCTTGATCGTTATGCTGTCTAAACGTTTGCATCTTGGTTAGGTTAGTCATCCTTTTCTCTATTACCCAACAACCAAATGCTTATATTTTTGTTCATTTCCTCTCTCACACCTAATTTGGAAACACCAATCTAGTGAGGCACGAGCAACTAGGGATTATTCCTGTACCATTTGGACTTCAGATTACCCTGAAAATAAGCATAAGAAACTCTCAGGGGAAGGACACAACCGGGGAACATTGCATTTTTTAATTTTGTCAATGTGGGAAAGAGGAGAAGGAGCCTGTAAGTATCTTCTTTTTGGACTGTTCACCTCGCTTCTGTGTGTCCCAGGATGTTTAGCACGATGGGCGCTGTGCTCTGGAATGATATCCCACTGATGCTAAATTTGGAAAATTCAGTGCCAATCTTTAAGGCTCGGTTTAAGGCTTATTTATTTACTAAGGCCTTTGATCCCTGCCAAACTTCGCCACCTGCTGGTTCCAGTGGTTCCACATGACAGAGTCTCTCCCTGCATCCCCAGTACGACTCTCCTGTAGTATCTCTGCTTTGCTCTTGTGTCTCCTTCAGTTAAATTAAGGATCCTCAATCTTTTTTATTTGTATTGTAGCTCTTTTCTGGCTGCCTTTAATTTATTTTTTGTAAATCGTTTTGATAGGTTCTCTCTCTAGTGGTATGTCAAGATCAATAATAAACTTGAAAACAAAATGAAAACTGAACAAAATTGTATTTAGGTTTGTTGTTTACAAACACAATGAAATAGAACATGGAATTTCCTAAAACGTACCTGTGGGCTGTGTCCCAAAATGGGATGGCTGGCAAATTTCCCCTTTATATCTCAGATTTATACAGAAGCAGAATGTTGGTGATAGACAGTTGAAGTCAAGATGTCATTCTTGAGCTATTTTACATGTTTGCACTCTATTTTAGACCTTCAAAGCTAAAATATAAGGTGCTGGAATATTCTCCAAACACCCTATCAGCAGTTGTGCTTCCTTATACACAGTGCTGTTGTTTGCACAATCCTGCATGACTGGGTCCTTTTCTGAGGAGCCCCAAATTCAGGGTCCTTTTTTAGAACTGGAAGATGATGTCCTGGAAAATTCAAAGTTTGACATGTTGCTAGGCCTTCGTATTTGTTTAGCAGGCACTCAGCATGGTTAAGACCTCCGCTCACAGGACAAATCCCTCCTCTCAGTACCCTTCTCCACCACCGCCAACTCCAGGCTCCGCCCATTCTGCCTCGCCTCACCCTATGCGTGGAATCAACTTCCTGAGCCCCTACGCCTAGCCCCCTCCCTACCCATCTTCAAATCCTTGCTCAAAGCCCACCTCTTCAATGTTGCCTTTGGCACCTAACCTTTATACCATTCGGGAAATCTAGACTGCCCAATTTGACTGCCCCTACTTGACTGACTGTACATTTGTCCATTAGATTGTAAGCTCTTTGAGCAGGGACTATCCTTCTATGTTAACTTGTACAGCGCTGCGTAACCCTAGTAGCACTGTAGAAATGTTAAATAGTAGTAGTAGTAGTAAGACCTCTGCTGTTTCAACAGGATCATGAGCATAATTCAGATTTTCTCAAGGTTAGATTACTGATAGTGACCTCCTTCTACAAGCTCTCAAGACCATTTGCTACAGTCTGTGCTTTTTTATTCAACAGTTAAATAGCAGCCCAGTTCTGTCTATTATTTAAACCTGTTTCTCTGAGCCCCATCCGCCTGTAATGCTTATGGTTCTGTAGCTCCAGATGTCTTTTTCTTCCCTTTCTTCACCTGATTCATATGGAATAGGGACAAGCATGGAAAACATTCTCAGTCTGTTTTCACATCAGTTTCAGATTTGTTAGGTTGATTTTTGGAAATTAATGCACATAAAATGTGATTAATGCACATAAAAATTTTTATGCCCGTAAATCAACTGCCCAGGCATTAATTTGAAGGTTTTATGGTGCAATGTCAACTTGTGTTTGCTCTTTACACACATAAAATTTTTAAAAATGGAATATGGAGCCTTTGTAAACACTGAATAGAGTTACCATATATCAAATATATCTATCCTTACTTTCCTTTCAATGCATGCATGAACTTATAGTTCCTATGTCATGTCAAACTTGAACTACAAGTCTATGCAGGCAATGAGAGTTCAATTGTGTCACGCTTCTAACGGTACTTCTAGGTTAGTGAGCCCTTGGGCCATTGCTGAGGAGTGGCAGCGGCAGGAGAATCACCCAAACACAGGACAGGCAGAACAAACTTCCTGGTACCCTCGGCCGGAACTCTCAGACAAAGGCTGCCGCCAAGGCAGCTCAGGCTGACACCAACTGGACCAGAAATAGCCCAAACTTCACCTGCACTTAACCACCGTTCCTCAGGGGTTGAGCCCCAGAGTGCGGGCGGTTGGCAGGACTTACCAGACAGGACAGGAAAGCAGAGCTGCAGGGACCAGCAGGCTAAGGGAACCAGGAACCCAGCTGGAGCAGGGCAGGCAGCCGGCAGCAGAGTAAGCCAGGAGACAAGCCGGGTCTGGGCAGGCAGCAGGCAGAAGAGAAATCATAAGACAAGCCGGGTCGGGGCAGGCAGCAGTCAGTAGAATAAGTCAGCAAACAAGCAGGGTCAAAACTTAAAACAGGAAAAACTCAGCAGCACTGCAAACGACTTCCACCAAAGGAAACGCCTCTGAGGACCTCTGTTGCAAGGCAACTAGGAACCTTTCCAGGTGGTTAATAAAGGCAGCCCACAAGGGAGTTCACCCGGTACGGGTACTGCTTAGTTCCAAAAAACTCCCAAAACAATCTGGAGGGCTGGAAGATCCGGACCGGACCGGACCAGCATATCTTCTGGAACATGGGAAACGGTAAACCATCAATTCGCAGCATTCCCCGGGGTCTAACCCCCGGGGCCCGAGGTGACTGCAAGCCAGGAACCTGGACACAACCGTGACAAATTGATCTGTCTGTGCCTCTTCCTACAGGCAGGGAGCTCTACGGTACCCTGATAATCACTGTCCTATCAATAGATGTCTCACAATCTAATTTTGTATCTGAGTCCATGGAAGTTTAAATGACTTGGCCAAGATCACAAGGAACAGCAGTGGGATTCGAACTGGCCACCCAAGACTGGCGCTCTAACCACTAGACCGCTCTTCCACTCTCATTGCACTGTCCTCTCAATAAGTGTTCAAAAATCATCCAACATGTTTCAGCTGGCACATCTATTTATTTATTGCATTTATAACCCACCTTATCGAGTCTGTGAATAAAGCTGTTTCCTTTATCACCATAGTCCCGTTTCCCTGAAGTCATTGGTCCACTTCCCACTCCCTATTTTAACAGTTATTTTTGTTACATTTGTACCCCGCGCTTTCCCACTCACGGCAGGCTCAATGTGGCTTACATGGGGCAATGGAGGGTTAAGTGACTTGCCCAGAGTCACAAGGAGCTGCCTGTGCCTGAAGTGGGAATCAAACTCAGTTCCTCAGTTCCCCAGGACCAAAGTCCACCACTCTAACCACTAGGCCACTCCTCCACTGTTGCTACTATTTGAGATTCTACATGGAATGTTGCTAGTGGAATAGCAACATTCCATGTAGAATCTCCAATAGTAGCAACATTCCATGTAGAATCTCCAATAGTATCTATTTTATTTTTGTTACATTTGTACCCCGCGCTTTCCCACTCATGGCAGGCTCAATGCGGCTTACATGGGGCAATGGAGGGTTAAGTGACTTGCCCAGAGTCACAAGGAGCTGCCTGTGCCTGAAGTGGGAATCAAACTCAGTTCCTCAGTTCCCCAGGACCAAAGTCCACCACTCTAACCACTAGGCCACTCCTCCACTGTTGCTACTATTTGAGATTCTACATGGAATGTTGCTAGTGGAATAGCAACATTCCATGTAGAATCTCCAATAGTAGCAACATTCCATGTAGAATCTCCAATAGTATCTATTTTATTTTTGTTACATTTGTACCCCGCGCTTTCCCACTCATGGCAGGCTCAATGCAGCTTACATGGGGCAATGGAGGGTTAAGTGACTTGCCCAGAGTCACAAGGAGCTGCCTGTGCCTGAAGTGGGAATCAAATTCAGTTCCTCAGTTCCCCAGGACCAAAGTCCACCACCCTAACCACTTTGCAGGCTCAAAGTGGCTTACAATATATCATGAGTAGTGGAAGAGTGCTAATAGTTAAAAATTTAGTATTGCAGGATCTGCGTCAGGGGTACATTAAATACTTGTGAAATGAACAGACACACCTTCAAACCAAGCATTCAATGTAGCAGATCAAGTGTTTTTGAGCCATTTTTGCAAGTTACTCACACTGGCCTCACGGTACACAATCTTCATATGATGACTATTTGGTTTGAAGGTGTGCCTGTTCATTTCACAAGTACGTAATGCACCTCTGATGTAGGGAAATGTTCCTGCAGAAACATGTTGGATGATTTTTGAACACTTATTGAGAGGCCAGCAAATGGAGAGCGGAAGAGTGGCCTAGTGGTTAGAGCACCAGTCTTGACATCCTGAGGTGGCTAGTTTAAATCTCACTGCTACTCCTCATGATCTTGGGCAAGTCACCTAACCCTCAAAGCCTCAGGTACAAAATTAGATTGTGAGTCCTCCAGGGATAGTGAAGAGCATTAATGTAACTCACCTTGAGCTGCTACTGAAAAAGGTGTGAGCAAAAATCCAAATAAATATCACACCTTGTATTAGAAGAATGTTACTAATAAACAGTAGTTGCCTAGCTGCTTTTTCTTTGGATTATTGGACCATTTGTTCCTCTCTGCTGTTTCTGCTCTACGGTAGTCTGCCAACAAGTGACCTTGTCCTTATCCCAGTGGCGTAGACAAGGGTGGGCCCAGGCCCATCTACTTTGGGCTCAGGCCCACCCAGTAGCAGCACATCTATGATGTGGCTGGCAGGGATCCTCAAGCCCCACCAGCTGAAAACACCCAACAACTGTCCCTCCTGCATACCTTTCAAATAGCAGATCTTCGCCTGCATTGAGCAGCGACTGATACATACTGCTCGCACCAGCCCCACAGCCTTCTCTCTGATGTCTTCCCACCTATGCGGAAACAGGAAGTTGCATTAGAGGGAAGGCTGTGGGGCCAACATGAGCAGTGTGTATTAGTTGCTGTTCGCTGACGGTGAAAATCTGCTATTTAAAAGATTTGCGGGGGAGGGGGATGTTTGAAAGACCATATGGAATGCAGGCGAAAGCAGGAGAGACCAAATCACTTGTGGGACAAGGCAGAGTTCTGCCCACCCATCTTGGGCCCAGGCCCACCCAAAATTGGGTGTCTGGCTACGCCCCTGCCTTATCCATACCCCCACCTTGAAAATATTTTTATTTTAGGATAAGAAATCCATGATATAGCTCTCTAGAACTCTAGCATCTTCCTTGATTTCTGTGGTCTTTGTAAGTTGTGATAAATTCAAATCTCTATATATAAAAGGCACCACCAACGTTCTAAATGAAGCCTCCAGCCGGAAGTGTGAAGGGGGAGAGATATCCGGTTTCCCCATGAGTGTCTGCCCCGCCCTCGCTCTCTCTGTAACACAAACAGTAAAGGAAAACACAGCAAAGCAGGAAATCAAATTGCTCTCTCTGTAACACTGAAGGACTCAGAGGGGGGAGGGGAGAGAGGGCAGAAGCCCTCACTATCTCTGTAACACAAACACAGCACGACCAAGGAAACCAGAAACTGGAAGATGTTCTTGACAACAATTTATTGAAAATTTGAAGACTTCAAATTTTCAATAAATTGTTGTCAAGAACATCTTCCAGTTTCTGGTTTCCTTGGTCGTACTCCCACTTTTTTTACACATTCTTGTTTTTACCGTGGGGTGCTTGAGTTTTCCACTTACCGGTGGATCTTCTCTCACACAAACACAGCACAGCAGGAAACTTAACACTGAAGGACTCGACTCCCAGGAGGGAGGGGACAGAGAGCAGAGGGGACAGACAGCACAGGGGAAGGGAGAGAGGGCAGAGGGCAGGGACACACACACTCCCACATGCACACAGAAGAAAACCTTGCTAGCCCCCGTTTCATTTGCATCCGAAACGGGGCTTTTTTTACTAGTGAACCAATAAAAAATATAATACATCAGCTACCAAGATTACCTTCTAGGTCTCTGTGGTTTATATGCATGTTTATTAGAATTTGATTAATCATCTTTAACCTCTCACAGGGCCTCAACTAGGATTCAAAACTCCATGGAGGAGTAAAAATTCCTGAAATTTAAGCATAGACTGGCAGACTATCCTGCTTATAATCGAACGAGAAAAACGCCCAAGTTCCGACCTAAATCGGGAGATGGACGTTTATCTCACAAAAACGAATAAAGCGGTATAATCGAAAGCCGATTTTTGGACGTTTTCAACTGCACTCCGTTGCGGATGCGGACAAAGTTGATGGGGGCGTGTCAGAGGTGTGGCGAAGTCGGAACTGGGGTGTGGTTATCTGCCGAACAAAGATGGGCGCATTTCACTGATAATGGGAAAAAAGTATGCGTTTTTAGCTAGAATTTAGGACACTTTTCCTGGACCCTGTTTTTTCACGAATAAGGCCCCAAAAAGTGCCCTAAATGACCAGATGACCACTGGAGGGAATCGGGGATGACCTCCCCTGACTCCCCCAGTGGTCACTAACCCCCTCCCACCACAAAAAAATGATGTTTCACAACTTTTTATTTTCACCCTCAAATGTCATACCCAGCTCCCTGGCAGCAGTATGCAGGTCACTGGAGGAGTTGTTAGGGGGTGCAGTGGACTTCAGGCAGGTGGACCCAGGCCCATCCCCCCTACCTGTTACAATTGTGCTGCTTAATGCTTATTAGTCGTCCAACCCCCCCAAACCCACTGTACCCACATGTAGGTGCCCCCCTTCACCCCTTAGGGCTATAGTAATGGTGTAGACTTGTGGGCAGTGGGTTTTGAGGGGGATTTGGGGGGCTCAATACACAAGGGAAGGGTGCTATGCACCTGGGAGCTCTTTTACCTGTTTTTTTGGTTTTGTAAAAGTGCCCCCTAGGGTGCCCGGTTGATGTCCTGGCATGTGAGGGGGACCAGTGCACTACGAATCCTGGCCCCTCCCACGAATAAATGTCTTGGATTTATTCGTTTTTGAGCTGGGCGCTTTCATTTTCCATTATCGCTGAAAAACAAAAACGCCCAGCTCACACATTGTTGAATAAAACATGGGCGTCTATTTTTTCACAAAATACGGTTCGGTCCGCCCCTTCACGGACCCGTTCTCGGAGATAAACGCCCATGGAGATAGGCATTTTCGTTCAATTATGCCCCTCTATATGACAACTCTGAAAGCGTGCATCTCTCTTCCTACCATCTGGGTGGAGATAGAGAGGGAAAGTGGATTGAAATCAGAATCGAGGGGGTACAGGGACATAGGAATGGGGATCAGGATAGAGGCAGAGGGGCACAAATAGTTTTGCCTATCCTGGGCGCTAAAATACCTAGTTACTGCTCTGATCTCTCAGATGTGAATAAAACCGTAAAGGATTTAATGCAACAACACTTGAACTGTGGCCATCTGGCAAAGCAGTACATTTACTTGGCAATGAATCTATTGTTCATTTGCACATTTATAAGCCACACAAACAAACTTGGGAAGCCCATATTTCAAAAAGATGTCGAGAGAGGAATTGGAATGTCCAGGTCAGGACTCTCACGGTTCCTGTGGTATTTTCCAATAGGCTCTGCCAAACACACAACTTTTTGTAAAACACATAAAAGGATGCAGGCAAATATTTGTGCATTTGCTGGTGTCTATAGTGGGAAGAGCAATTTTGCAAATGTAGAAGAAAAGTGCCACATCACTCCGCATTCTTCGTGTATAAGTGCTGAAAACCCACCTTTTCACCACTGCTTTTGGCTCCTAGCCGCTACTCAATTGCCCTCCCCTTGTTCCTTTCTCACCCAGTACTTCCCTCGCCCTTAATTGTCTTGTCTGTCTGTTTTATCTAGATTGTAAGCTCTATTGAGCAGGGACTGTCTCTCTGTGTCAGGTGTTCAGCACTGCGTGCGTCTGGTAGCGCTATACAAATGCTAATAATAATAATAATACATAGCTTCAGAATGTCCATGTATAAGTGCCTGAAGCCAAACAAAACTAATGAGCTTACATATAAACAGATATTTTGAAAATAATTTTTTGAGGACCTCAGTGGAGAATTCGAATGGAATTAGTTGCTTTTATCCACCAAAATACATTTCTCCAGTATCATCACTGTTCCTGTTTTTAACTTCCATATCATCGTCTATATTATCTCAAAATCACTCAAAATCTCTTCATACTTTTTCCCAAAAATATGCAAACTTGAGTGGCCTAGTGGTTAGGGTGGTGGACTTTGCTCCTGGGGAACTGAGTTCGATTCCCACTTCAGGCACAGGCAGCTCCTTGTGACTCTGGGCAAGTCACTTAACCCTCCATTGCCCCATGTAAGCCGCATTGAGCCTGCCATGAGTGGGAAAGCACAGGGTTCAAATGTAACAAAAATAAAATAGATACTATTGGGGATTCTACACGGAATGTTGCTACTATTGGAGATTCTACATGGAATGTTGCTATTCCACTAGCAACATTCCATGTAGAAGGCTGCGCAGGCTTCTGTTTCTGTGAGTCTGATGTCCTACGTCAGACTCACAGAAGCAGAAGCCTGCGCAGCCACATTGGTGATCTCCAAGGGCTGACTTCTACATGGAATGTTGCTAGTAGAGGAGCAACATTCCATGTAGAATTTTAAATAGTAGCAACAGTGGAGGAGTGGCCTAGTGGTTAGGGTGGTGGACTTTGCTCCTGGGGACCTGAGTTCGATTCCCACTTCAGGCACAGGCAGCTCCTTGTGACTCTGGGTAAGTCACTTAACCCTCCATTGCCCCATGTAAGCTGCATTGAGTGTGCCATGAGTGGAAAAGTGCAGGGTACAAATGTAACAAAAAATAATGTAAATCAATGACTTAGCTTAAAGTGTCAGCGCCAGGGATTCTTACGGTCTGACATGAGTCATGTTTTCCCTGCTGGCTGTATCAAGGATCAACTCCTTATTTCTTCACCAAACCATGTATGCTAACTAAACTATTTTCTGTCATGGATAAAAGCAACTAATTCCATCAGAATTCTCCACTGAGGTCCTCTCAATATACATACCAGCAAATAGACAAGTATTTGTCAACATTCTTTTATGCGTTTTACAAAAGGTTCTGCATTTGGCAGAACCTTTTGTAAAATACCAAAGGAACTGTGAGAGTCCTGACCTGGACATTCCAATTCCTCTCTCGACATCTTTTGAAATATGGGGCTTCACAAGTCTGCACTTTTCAACTTGTTTACTTCCATAGTTGTGAAAGAGCATTCAGTGATATCTAGGGCCAAAATTGTTTTGTTTTGTTTTTTCAAAAGGCTGCCACTCCAGATCTAGTTTCAAGAAGTAAGTGGGCAATCAATCCAGACTCATGAATATTAATAAACATTTGCTCGAAAAGGGCTGTAGATTAGTTCATTAAAATCCTGTCATCATGATTTTATTATCAACTGAAACACCCTGCAGCAGAACAAACTAGAGTAATCCATTTAAAATTACACTTAACTGCTGTTTGCCAGATATTTGACCCATTCATGTTATAGAGTTTATTACCATAATGTACACTCTTGCATTTTATCTTCATTTTTTCGTAACTAACGGCACCAGTTAATACTAGCTGCATGCTCAAAATATCAACTTGTTTTATAAACCAAACGTAATAATTTTTCAGATGTGGTTTACCCTTAATTATCACGTAATCATCGGTATTTGGTTCCCAAACTGTGGATTATAACCCACATGAGGTCACAACCACTCCAGTCGCCTACACATGAGATCAGTCACCACAGGGACTATAAGAAGCCTGCCTAGTTTCAGGCAGCCAAAAGTCATATAAATCATCCTAATCATTTACATGCATAAGTGACCTCTTATAGAATTCCGACTAATCACATGAGACTTGGTGATATGTACTTTGATGATGAGCATACACATGGCTGGAGTTTGGGTGGAGTGCACAGGTGCATAAATAATAGAATTCTATCATTTATGTGCATTTGTGATAATATTATTTGTATTTTAATTTTATTTTTTTTATTTCCTGTATTTACATATGAGTTTTCATTTACATGTTTATAAATATGTTACTATATGTTTATATGAGATTGTATTTTTTTGTATTTGATTATGATGTTCTTAATTGTTCATTTTTTTATTGTTTACTTTTTACAAATTTAGACTCCTGAGGCAGGCCTGTGGCCGAAACACAGTACTGTGTCGCGTCTGTGAATAAAGCTGTTTCCTTTATCACCATAGTCCCGTTTCCCTGGAGTCATTGGTCCACTTCCCACTCCCTATTTTGACAGTTGGTGTTCGTGGGAGTTCGTGTTCATCCACCTCGGTGGATAGCTTTCTCTTTGACTGTGCATTTGTGATAACATCTAAGCATAGGCATTTGCACCACCTATGGAGGGATTTTGGATTTCGTTCCCACCTTTTTCAGTAGAAGCTCAAGGTAAATTACATTATTATTATTATTAACATTGGTATAGCGCTACCAGACGCACGCAGCGCTGAACATCCAACATAGAGAGAGTAACATAGTAACATAGTAGATGACGGCAGAAAAAGACCTGCACGGTCCATCCAGTCTGCCCAACAAGACAAACTCATATGTGCTAGTTTTTGTGTATATCTTACCTTGATTTGTAACTGTCATTTTCAGGGCACAGACCGTACAAGTCTGCCCAGCACTATCCCCGCCTCCCACCACCGGCTCTGGCACAGACTGTATAAGTCTGGCCAGCACTATCCCCGCCTCCCAACCACCAGCCGCGCCTCCCACCACCGGCTCTGGCACAGACCGTATAAGTCTGCCCAGCACTATCCACGCCTCCCACCACCAGTTCTGGCACAGACCGTATAAGTCTGGCCAGCACTATCCTCGCCTCCCAACCACCAGCCCCGCCTCCCACCACCAGCTCTGGCACAGACCGTATAAGTCTGCCCAGCACTATCCCCGCCTCCCACCACCGGCTCTGGCACAGACCGCATAAGTCTGGCCAGCACTATCCCTGCCTCCCAACCACCAGCCCCGCCTCCCACCACCGGCGCTGCCACCCAATCTCGGCTAAGTGCCTGAGGATCCATTTCTTCTGAACAGAATTCCTTTATGTTTATCCCACGCGTGTTTGAATTCCGTTACTGTTTTCCTCTCCACCACCTCCCGCGGGAGGGCATTCCATCCACTACTCTCTCCATGAAAAAATACTTCCTGACATTTTTTTTTTAGTCTGCCCCCCTTCAATCTCATTTCATGCCCTCTAGTTCTGCCGCCTTCCCTGCTCAAAAGAGCTTACAATCTAAAATCACATTCAGGTATAGTAGGTATTTTTTCCTGTCCCTGGAAGGCTCACAATCTAAGTGGCCCTTTTACTAAGGCATGGTAGGCCTAACGCAGGCCTAGCATGTGGTAGAACGGCACTACCATTGGATACTCTGAAGTGTCCTGCGCTAGTTTGGCCAGCAGTGCACACCACTCCCATGGTAAAAAAACATTTTTTGCCGCGGGAGGCATGTCTGGGGCGGAGAGTAGGCGTGCCTACGCTAATTGAGTAGTGTAGACACCTTACCGCACACTACCCGATAAGCACAGGAGTAGCATGGGAGCCCTTAATGCGTCCAAAATGGGTGGCAGTAAGGGCTCCTGACGTTAATGGTCATGCGCTAATGGGGAAATTAAAATGGGCGGCCATTAAAAAAAACCTGACTGAAGCCATTTTTCAGCCATGCTAGAAACTGGCCGGAGCACACAGCAAACCCACGTTCTAAGCGCAGCGCCATCCACTTTCTAGTGCGCCTTAGTAAAAGGACCCCTAACTTTTGCACCTGAGGTAATGAAGGGTAAGTGACTTGCCCAACATCACGAGCAACTGCAATGGGATTTGAACTGGGCTTCGCTGGTTTTCAGCCCACTATTCAAACCATTAGGCTGCTACTCCATTTTAAGGGCCCTGTTTACAAAGGTGTGCAAAAAATTAGTGTGTGCTAATAGTGTAGGACACCCATAGGAATATTATGGCCATCTACACGGTTAGCGTGCGCTAATTTTTTAGCACCCACTAAAAATGCTAGTGCGCCTTTGAAAACAGGGCTCTAAATGTAAGCAGATTTTTGGCCGTTTGTCCTAGTATTTTATAAATAAAAATTAGGTGCCTTCTATTTTTTATAGAATCCATAATCAGTGCTTATAGTGGACACTGTCTTCTAGAATTACCCTCTGTGAGCTGGGAAATCCAGAAGAGGAAACCAAAGTTCTGCAGAAAAAGCAGTGCAGTCCACGAAAGCAAAATACACGTCTTCAAAAGTTAGAAGGCTTTTTTCCTTGCCACTTCAAAACACAACCCAACGTGGCCACATTTCGCCTCTCTAGAGGCTGTATCAGGGGTTAACTGTGTGACAAAACATAGAAAACACACATTTATTTAAAAAATGAATAATGACTAAAGCCATAAAATAAAATAAAATGCTTTCTCAGAATTAAATTTAACATACATACTAAAGACAAAATAATCAATTTTCAATGGAAACATACTAATAATTAATATCATTCAAAGATATTACTACATATATAAATAATATTAATAATATTAAAAAGCACAAACTCTGAACACTTATGAATTCAAAGGCACAGGATAAAAAGCCAGGCACAAACATTAGGTTCATCAAATCATAAACATCTAAACATTAAAATCCAAATGATATCTAAATAAAACTCAAAGTCCATATTGTAAGTTAAAATGTCAAATAAATATTAAAAGGGACTCAGTAGGGCCCCAAAGGGCACAAACACCTTATAGTTAGTAAATTAGTCCAAACCAAAGGCAGCAAAGAAAACAGCTCAGCCTAAGAACAGAAAAAAAAATTATTTGGTCTGCAGTCTGTGAAGGAGAGAGTTTCAGTCCACAGAACCGAAAAAAGGTGGTATGCCTGATGGATTCCAGGCAGGTAGAAGCTACTGGCACAATGAACAGCTGGAAACCAGAAGAAGAAGAATGACAAATTGGTATGAGGTAAAAAGAGCGATGAGGGACCAAGGTAAACAGGATGGCCAACATAAATGCCGTTATGAACCAAGATAAGGACTTAAAATGAATATGGTAGAGAACAGGAAGTCAGTGATGACACGTTAACCAAGGAGTGTCATGATCAAATTTTTGGACACTTTCCTGCTTATAATCGAACGAGAAAAACGCCCAAGTTCCGACCTAAATCGGGAGATAGACGTTTATCTCACAAAAACGAATAACACGGTATAATCGAAAGCCGAACTTGGACGTTTTCAACTGCACTCCATTGCGGAAGCGTACAAAGTTGATGGGGGCGTGTCGGAGGCGTGGTGAAGGCGGGACTGGGGCATGGTTATCACCCGAACAGAGATGGGCGCCTTTCGCCGATAATGGAAAAAAAGTATGCGATTGTAGCTAGAATTTAGGGCACTTTTCCTGGACCCTGTTTTTTCACGAATAGGGCCCCAAAAAGTATGCGATTGTAGCTAGAATTTAGGGCACTTTTCCTGGACCCTGTTTTTTCACGAATAAGGCCCCAAAAAGTGCCCTAAATGACCAGATTACTACCAGAGGGAATCGGGGATGACCTCCCCTGACTCCCCCAGTGGTCACTAACCCCCTCCCACCACAAAAAATGATGTTTCACAACTTTTTATTTTCACCATCAAATGTCATACCCACCTCCCTGGCAGCAGTATGCAGGTCCCTGGATCAGTTGTTAGGGGGTGCAGTGGACTTCAGGCAGGTGGACCCAGGCCCATTCCCCCCCCCCCCCACCTGTTACAATTGTGCTGCTTAATGCTTAGTCGTCCAACCCCCCCAAGCCCACTGTACCCACATGTAGGTGCCCCCCTTCACCCCTTAGGGCTATAGTAATGGTGTAGACTTGTGGGCAGTGGGTTTTGAGGGGGATTTGGGGGGCTCAACACACAAGGGAAGGGTGCTATGCACCTGGGAGCTCTTTTACCTTTTGTTTTGATTTTGTAAAAGTGCACCCTAGGTTGGTGTCCTGGCATGTGAGGGGGACCAGTGCACTACGAATCCTGGCCCCTCCCACGAACAAATGCCTTGGATTTATTCGTTTTTGAGCCAGGCGCTTTCATTTTCCATTATCGCTGAAAAGCAAAAACGCCCAGCTCACAAATTGTCGAATAAAACATGGACGTCTATTTTTTTCGAAAATACGGTTCGATCCGCCCCTTCACGGACCTGTTCTTGGAGATAAATGCCCATGGAGATAGACGTTTTCATTCGATTATGCCCCTCTTTGTGTTTTGAACTGATTGTAGATATTTTAAAAGAACAGAGGGGAGTCTCCATAAATTATGTTGCTGTAATCTAGCTGAAAAGTGATGGATGCATATATGAGGGTTCACTGAGCTTGTACATCAAGGTAATGTGATATAGCCCTAAATTAGTGCAATACCCAGAAGGTACATTGGATGACTTGTGACACCTGATATTCAAAGGACAGCCTTTGGTCAATGATAATTCTGAGGTAACAGAAGAAATCAACTAATGGTAATGGAGAACCTGACAAGGAACAAACAATGGAAAACTGATATTGTCTATCAGTGAGCCAGCAAGCGGTAGAATTACACTGTCTCCCTGTTAAAAGCTGAGTGCAACCTTACACACTTATTGTCCAACCTGCACATTGTGTCCATCAAACAAGTTACTATTGGGCGTGTCTTCTTCTCAGAATATTAGATTGGATAACTACCAGTCAAGCTACAATATGTGGGGAATTTCTCCAGTTCAGGAAAGCTTTTCTATTTTCTAAAGCTTTTTAATGGTAGACAAATAGTCAATTAACCATCTATACATTGGATTTGAATGGTAAGAATTAAATTAAATGACCAAGTACTTGCTTTTAGAATGAATTTAAGATGATTGGATTGGAGTATATGACTATATTTTATGAAAATGTTTTTTTGAATCATTGTCTATATTATCTTATTTGGCTCACTGTGTATGTTTTATTGTTACCTGCCTGGAATATGGATAGTGTGGGCTATAACTATTTTAAATAAATAAAAAAATAAAAGTATAGAATTTGAAACACAAATTTAACAAGTTGAAAAATGCACATTAGCGTGTGACAAAAATAGTGCATTTCCCTTCCAATTGCAAACTCATTCATGTCATGAAAAAACATAGCAAGGTGTGTCTCAGGGTGACAGAGGCTGTTGAGGCATGTGTGTGGTTATTTGTGTGTACATGTGTGTGTCTTTCTGTCTATGCATACAGATGGACAAACAGACAGACAGATGGAGCCTCCCCAATAGGCACTATTGCTTGAGCGAAACGTGTCTAAAAAAGGAACTGAGGTCCATCATATATGCCTCTTTCTCCTTCCCTAATTCAGTCTTAGGGCATTGCTCTTGCTGTTCCTTCCCCATGCTTTAATATATTCCATTACCCTAGGTATCCACCACCCTTTTATCTGCCTTACCCAAGTTGGATTCAAAATTGTGGACCGCCAGATCATCCAAGACCGAAAAGCCCCATTGTTTCAGAAATGGAGGACACTCATCTTCATTCAACCTTTCAGGAGGGAAAGAGAAAAAAAGTCTCCACATACCCAGCCTGGAGAACAGTGGGGGCTGTGCCGTTCACATTCTTCCAGTAGAGAAAAGAAATGACTCATTGAAGTAGGAATAGACTACCAAAACGCATTTCTCCCCATGTCAACCTCCTCTGATCATCATTTATCCTGACATGAATCCTAATTAAAATTTTACACCGTATGTCTGTTAATTAGCCATGGCTGGGACGCTGAAAACTATCAATATTTAGCAGGCTAATTGGGTGAAATTGTCTTCTCAAAAAATGAACAACAGACATGAAGTCACTGAACAGCAGGCGGTTATTTAGGCACGCACTGTGCAAGACAGGGCCCTTCCATAACGTGCGGAAGCTAAGAACACACAGAGGAATGACACCTGCTGCCATGTTCAACACTGCCTTCCCGTGAATGTTTGGCTCTACTGCCCTCAGAGCATCAGGGTTCAGAAGGCTACAAGCTGCTACTTTCGCCTCATACTACGGACTTTTATGCCTGTGTAAATAAAGCACAGAGTTTAATAACTGTTTGCACAAACAGAAGGGGAAGGAGGCACTGGCTGGCTTTGAGGTACAGCTCGCCGCTCTTTCGAAGGAAGATCAGTAGGTCAGAGCACTGGGCTCCAAGGGATAAACCCAATTGTTTTTGATAGAGACAGAGTTCCCCTTCTGGACAAGTAGCCCATACTTTTTAATGCGGAAGAATAACAGGGGACTTTAATGAACTGGTCACAAAGTAAAACACTGCAATATGGTCGACTGTGACTACTAGATTTTCATTTTTAATAAGCAACTGATTCATGCATGGTTAGAGTTCCAGCACCAGAGCCTTTCCTTATGGTTTGATACGTTTGTAAATGAAAAGTAACTCAAAGAAATTTTCCATTTCAGCTGCAGTCTTTTAGACTTTGAATTCTTTGCCATTTTAAATCACTCCTCCTTGCCAGAACAACTGTTACCTCAACAAAGAAATCTCTGTGTAGGGCTCATGTGGCACCCAGTTGAGGCTCCTCAATGGATTTGTAGCACCATCCCAAATTCATGTCTATGAACGATGTGCTCAGTTCTTGAAGAAAGAATGAAGATGTACAGGTAGGGGCTGCAGAATACCTTTTGTTCGGAGGAGCCAAACAAGCCAATTTCTGACCATGCTAGGATTACCATATGTCCTCCTTTTGTCCCATCTTCTGCCGGGACTAACACTCACCTGCTCGCCGCCAGTGCCGCTGGGCCGTGGGATCCAGGCCCGCCATGGATGACCGGCCTTCGCCGCAGGTCCTCCGGTGGCCGGCTATCGCCGGCCAGTGGGGAGAGGCGGCCATTGACTTCAGTCTGGCGACAAAGGATCGCCGGTTGTTCTCACCTCTGTTCTGCCGATGACCGGCTTCCCACTTCCGGGATGGAACCCCTGCAACATGGCGCCAGCAGAAGATAGCCGGCGTCTCTTCCGGTTGCGGGAGCAAGCAGGGGAAGCGATGACTAGCGTCACCTCGGATTGGTTGCTGGAGACGCAATCACAGGAAGCACCAGCTGGGGCCCCGCGCTAATGAGGAGGGCTCCTTAAGGAGCACCACTCCCCCTAGCCAGTGCTTCAGCTTCTCGTTCCTGAGAGCTCCGCATCGTTGGATGGATCTCTGTACCTTGCTATCGGACATTGCCTGCCTTGACCATTGCCTGCTACCGACTCTTCTTGACCGCTGCCCGCCTTGACCATTGCCTGCTACCGACTCTTCTGGACCGCTGCCCGCCTTGACCATTGCCTGCTACCGACTCTTCTGGACCGCTGCCTGCCTTGACAATTGCCTGCTACTGACTCTTCTTGACCACTGCCTGTCTTGACCCGTGCCTGCTACTGAATCATCTAGACCGCTGCCTGCCTCTACCTCTGCCGCCTTGGTCTCCACGCCGGCATGCCAGTTCCCCGGAACCTCGGCCCAGCTGTCCTCCGGGGATCCAGAGCCGCGCTTGTCTGCGGGGCCTGTCCGCCCCCTGTTCCAGAAGCCCTGTAAGCTGCCCGCACCTGGAGGCTCAACTTCCAGGGAACGGCGGCCTTCCCAGGCGATGAGTGGGGGTGGGTTGGCTGTCCTCTGGAGAAGGAGGGGTTCACTCCGCCGTCTCCAGACGGATCCAAGGGCTCACACCGGCAAGCTGCTCGTCTGTTGGTGGAGCAAGACACCTTTTCAGGGGACTGTCGGGGGTCCGGACGGTTTTTTCCAGCCTGCCTATTTCTCTGGGTTTCTGGGAAGGTGGGCAGGCTGGCCTCCCCCCCCCCCCCGAGCCTCAGGGTGCCCTCCCTGAACGTACCTTAATGTCCCCTGGTAGTTTAGTGGCCTCCTCGGGGCAGGAAAGAACCCCACTCTTTCCTGCCCACTGCCGCTGACCTGCCTACTGCCGCCGCTTCTTCAAAATGGCTGCCAAGACTTCAAGCATTTTATTTTTGGTGTCTTTTGTCTCCACAAATGTGGTAACCCTAGACCATGCTCCCCAAACCCTCTAGTTGCTGATGCTGTGTTGGGCAAAATATTGGTAGGGCCGTGACCCCAGTGACCCATGCCATTCTGTTGCCTATGTGTATAGGTCTCTTTATGGAAGCAATTCTCACCCTGGTGAACTGTTTCTGGGTTCTGAAATAATGAGAGCGATTTGATTAGAGATAAACAGAGGAATTGCTGGAATTAAGAGATTCCCAATCATCAATTCTGGCTTCAGAGGCAAGGTTTATTGTGTCCCTTTCTTAAACTTCAAGCTAAAACGATCGGCAGTGAAAATATTACTGCTGGTCACAGTCACAATGAATGCTCAAATGAAAACGTTGCCACAATATGCCATATATTCAGTGGTCAGAAATGCCACAGTAGAACAGTGGTTTTTATCAAGGACCATTATAACATACCAGAGGACAGGTAGCAGTCAGAATACAAACCTAAAGTCTTAGATTACTTACAGTTGGCAGAACTGCAGCAGGAAGAAAAACGTGCAGATTTTGTGGGTTTTGTAATGTTTATTTGCCCTAAATTTTCTGTTTATATGAACTCTATAATGAGAAAGCACAATTTAAGTCCAACAAATTATAGTCTATTGCACATAAACTGTAGAGGACATAAAATATGCAAGAATTTAGAGTACGCATCCACAGTTCTGGACTTCCAAACATTAGATTGCAAATATTGCTCATTTTCATCTTTACTGCCTAAATCATGGACATGCCTCTTAGGCAGCTGATAGTGTGCAAGGGCTTGGCACACAGCCAACGGGACAAGCAGACTAATCTCCAAAGAGTAACCGCAGTGCAACAGCAAACAGAGGAGTCTGTGCTCTGAAGTATGATAATGCTCACACGTTAGCAGGTGTTAAACATCTTATAGTGCATGATTATGCCTGCATTATTTAATACATATAATCAGTGCCATAGCGAGGGCAGCTGACACCCGGGGCGGGTCGCCGCTGCGCATGTCCCCCCGGGTGCAGCACGGCGCACCCCCCCTTGGTGCACCCCCCCCCGGAGCGCATTCTTACTAGCATAGGAAAGTGGGGAATGGGTGGGAAGGCTGATCCGCCCTGACTGCACTTCGCAGAGTAACCTGTTCTGGGGCAGAGGAAACAGGGAACCAGCAGAGCCAACACCCCCACAGCAGCATGCACCCAGGGCGGACCGCCCCACCGGCCCCCCTTCCTACGCCACTGCATATAATTTTTGATAACCAACCAGCCTACACAAATTCTGAGGTAACTAAATTTTTATGAGAGCAAATACAGGGGTCCTTTTACTAAGATGCACTGAAAAATGGCTTGCGGTAGTGTAGGCACGGGTTTTGGGCGCATGTCAATCCATTTTTCAGCGTGCCTGTAAAAAAGACCTTTTTTTAAAAAATTTTGCCAAAAATGGACGTGCAGCAAAATCAAAATTGCCGCACATCCATTTTGGGTCTGTGACCTTACCTCCAGCCATTGACCTAGTGGTAAAGTCTCACACGGTAACCGGGCGGTAATGTCCTATGCATGTCAAATGCCACTTGGTGCGCATCCGATATGCGCGTCCGAAAATAAAAATTATTTTTCAGCCGCGCATATCGGATGCGTACCAAAAATGAAATTACTGCAAGAGCCACGTGGTAACCGGGCGGTAACACCATTTTGGCTGGTGTTGGGCACGTGTAGATGCTTACGCGGCTTTGTGAAAGGGCCCCATAGAGAGCAGAATAGGATGAGCCACCAGGGCCACAGCCTGACCAATATTCTACCAAAGAGTACATCAACAGCTACAGAGTTTGGGGATGGGGCTGGAGATTGGTTTGATTGGCACCTTCAACCAAAAAGATGTTCTGTTGTCCCTGAGAGCAGTAGGCTAATGTGTCTTCTGATGTCCTTACTCTGACTCCACTCTCTCAGCGGACACTCTTGAGGAATCATTTCCAGTTTTCAGGCGATTGCTTAAAGCCCATCTATTCAAGGCCGCCTTTCAAGCCTAAATACAATCTTCGCCTTGCCTTCACTGGCTTGTTGTTGATTGGGTTCCGGGTACTTAGCGCTGGTTGAGTTTGACGTTTGTGTGTGTTGTGGTTCCTTTGTTAACTTTTGCTCTTATTCTTTCTTTTAATTTTTGGCGTTCCTTTCTTAATGTCTATTTTATTATTATGTTTTGTAAACTGCTCAGGGGGTCATTCCAATGGGCAGTACATCAAACCTAAAATAAACTTGGAAAATATATATGGCGCTGAAAAATCAACAACAAAGAGAGTCCAAAATCTCCCGCAAAAAAACAAGACCACAACAAAACGAGCGGAAGCTATCCAGAAGGACCAGACTGAAGCCACAAATGTTGGAAACCAGAATAATTTATTACGACCCAACACTGTCCGTGTTTCGGCCGAAAAGGCCTTCTTCAGGGGTCTAAAACAAAAATATAACATATATAATAAAAACTAAAATGGGTTGCGATTACATATATGCACTTTAAACGTATACTTTTAATATAAAATTTTATTTTAAAGCCACTATTATATATGATATGTGTCTTTATGTTTTTATTATGTTTTTATTATATATGTTATATTTTTGTTTTAGACCCCTGAAGAAGGCCTTTTCGGCCGAAACACGGACCGTGTTGGGTCGTAATAAATTATTCTGGTTTCCAACATTTGTGGCTTCAGTCTGGTCTTTCTGGATAGCTTCCGCTCGTTTTGTTGCTGAAAAATCAACGCCAAAAAAATGCTTAGTGTCCTTCTATAAACCTCACCTAGAGTTAGGTGCGGTTTTTAGAATATGCATACGCTCATCCCCATGACTAATATTTAGGCATGGATTTACACCAATTAAAACCTGGTGTAAATGCCCCCACCTAACTTAGGTATGGATCAGGCATATTCTATAACACTGCACGTAATTTTTAAGAACGCCCACAGCCCACCTCATGTCTCTCCCATGACCACACCCCGTTTAAAGATCCACGCTTTAGAATTGAAGTGCACCACTTCACAGAATACGCTGAGAAAGTTGCATGCATAAATTCCAATTAGTGCCAATTAGGGCCAATAATCGCTTGTTATCGCCCAATTATCGGCGCTGATTACCTTGTTAATCAATTAACTTGCACCCGATTTGCACCTGCAACTTTAGACATGCAAAAAGAGCCCCTTTAACCAAACTACAGCAAAAGGGGGCCTGCGTTGGCATTGGCACATGTTTTTGACGCGCGAAGAGGCCCCCTTTTACCTCAGCGGGTAAAAAGTGAGTCTTTCTTTTTTTGAAGAAATGGCAGTGGGGCAAGTGAAGCATTTGCCATGCAGCCATTTCTAGGGGGACCCCTTACCGCCACCCATTGAGGTAGCGGTAAGGACACCCCCGCTAGCCTGGTGGTAGCTGGGCAGCATGTGGCACTGCCCAATTATCGCCAGGTACACATCGGTGCTACAAAAATATATATTTTTGTAGTGCTGGATATGACAGTGTGCTGGGAGGTGGGGTGGGAACTACTGCCTGGCTGCTGCGGTAGCCCGGCGGTACTTCTTTCTTAGCCAACTGCTTTGTAAAAAGGGTCCAAAATTGTGTGCTTAATTTTAGAATAGTGGCAGTATGTACATAATTTAATAATGAGCTCATTGAGTTGTTAGTTGATGTTAGTGAGAATAACTGGCTGTAGTTGCTGTAAAATGGTGCTAATTAGCACTAATTAGTGGTTACACATGTAACTAAAACCTGGTGTAAATGCCATGTAAATACACATGTAACTAAAATACAAATTAACACATGCATCCAGCTTTTCCTACATAAGCACGCAGTTATGGAATGCACTACCACTCGACGTGAAAAAAATGCGCGACCTAACCAACTTTCGGAAATCACTGAAGACCTGCCTGTTCAACAAGGTGTACCGCAACGATCCATCCTAATTACCAGACAATGAAACTCAAGCCTGAGCTGAATAAAATCTAATTCTCTGTACCCGACTACCAAAGCCTACTCTACCACGAATGAACGTTAACACAATACCACTTTATCTCTTATTCCGAATATGAACTCTTTATACTTGATTGCTTAATCTACCACGTCACTCATGGTCTTTAATGTTATACCACGTGTATCGCTCACTCCGGAATGGCGATCGCCATGACGGAACAATGTAAGCCACATTGAGCCTGCAAATAGGTGGGAAAATGTGGGATACAAATGCCGCAAATAAATAAATAAAACTACCCTACGCCTGCATAGTTAGGTAGAATGTCCTCATTCCACTCCCGCTTGCTCCCAGCAAGCAACAGTAGAATAAAGTCAGTGGTGTTCAGATGGAATTTTCAGCAAAGCTATAAACTTAGGGGCCCTTTTGCTAAAGGGTTGCCATGTGGCAACCTGGAACTACCGCTGGCCCAACTCAAGTGCCAGCAGTAGTTGCACCCCTAGCGTGCTCCGCAGGGGATTACCCAGTAGTAATCAGGCAGTGTCGTGCGCTGCCCGGTTACTGCTGGGTTAACACAGGAGCCCTTACTGCCACCTCAGTGGGTGGCAGTAGGTGCTCCCCCCGAAATGGCTGTGCAGCAAATGCAAACTTACCGTATGGCCATTGCATTTTTGGTTATTTTCACCCACTGCGGTAAAAGGGGCTCTGGCACGAGGCAAAAATGACCACCTCCACTAGTGCGACTTAGTAAAAGGACCTCTTATTGCCACTGAAAATTCACAGACTCGGGGCTTATAGGTTTAGCAACTGCTAAGTCCCTTTGAAGGTTTGCCCAACTACGTCTATACTGTATGTTTCACTGTTCTGAAAGCAAATTATTTTTCTTCAGATTCAAACAATATTCATTTTATGGTATGCAGAGAATCATTGACGCTTGATATGATGTAATATTGTAAGCCACATTGAGCCTGCAAATAGGTGGGAAAATGTGGGATACAAATGCAACAAATAAATAAATAAATCATTGATGTTTAATCACAATAATTTGGGGGCTGTGGGTATTGCTGGACTGCACCTGGGTTGGGTGGGGGGAGAAAGGTGTTTGTTTAAGTGTCTAATTTTTTTTCTCACACCAAAACCATTATGCAAATACTAAAATGAAAAACAATAAAACAATTTTTCTACATCATTGCAAAAACATGCATTTCAGGCCTTGAAATTCAAATGATGCCATGCTTTCTAGTTCTTTCCTTTCTCCATCTTTCATCTGTCATTCAGGGAATGGCTCCAGGAGCCAGATGCTTATTAATTAGATGCAAATTTGTTTTCACTTGTTTTGCTATTTCAAATACTCTATTAGTTTGCTTGCCATATAGTCATTGTAAGCAGCATCAATAAAGCTGAAAACTCCTTTAGATCTATGCACTCTGTTTTTAATGCGGAGCATGGACTTTGCAAATAACACATTGTCATGAAAAAGGAAGATATGATATAGTTGCTTTATTGACTATAGGAGTTGCTTTAATGACTTCCTTGATACTTGAGTAACTATTTTTCGAGTTGCCATGAAATTAAGTTATAACTAAGCAATATGCCTGGAATTGCCTCCTGGTGAAGATGGTGCGGACAAAGGCAGTGAAGCAATTCAAAAAAGCATGAGAAAAACACAGAGGAAAGAAGATGGAATCAAAGCTTAACTTAACTGATCTTCACACGCTGATTTTTAAAAAAGGATCCTGAGGAGATTCGGGATATTATAGACCGGTGAGTCTGACGTCGGTGCCGGGCAAAATGGTAGAGACTATTATAAAGAACCGAAATTGGGTGGCGGAGCAGGTGGGGGGAAGAGAGGTTGGTGGTTGGGAGGCGAAGATAGTGGAGGGCAGACTTATACGGTCTGTGCCAGAGCCAGTGATGGGAGGCGAGACTGGTGGTTGGGAGACGGGAAATACTGCTGGGCAGACTTGTACGGTCTGTGCCCTGAAAAAGGCAGGTACAAATCAAGGTAAGGTATACACATATGAGTTTGTCTTGTTGGGCAGACTGGATGGACCGTGCAGGTCTTTTTCTGCCGTCATCTACTATGTTACTATCCAGCTTATAATTGAAAAAGAAAAAACGCTTATATTGCGACCCAAATCGGGAGATAGACGTTTATCTCACAAAAACGAATAAAGCGGTATAATCGAAAGCCAAATTTGGACGTTTTCAACTGCACTCCGTCGCGGATGCGGACAAAGTTGATGGGGGCGTGTCGAAGGCGTGGTGAAGGCGGAACTGGGGCGTGGTTATCGGGCGATCAGAGATGGGCGCCTTTCGCTGATAATGGAAGAAAAATATGCGTTTTTAGCGAGAATTTAGGGCACTTTTCCTGGACCCTATTTTTCCACGAATAAGGCCCCAAAAAGTGCCCTAAATGACCAGATGACCACTGGAGGGAATCGGGGATGACCTCCCCTGACTCCCCCAGTGGTCACAAACCCCCTCCCACCACAAAATATGCCGTTTCACAACTTTTTATTTTCACCCTCAAATGTCATACCCACCTCCCTGGCAGCAGTATGCAGGTCACTGGAGCAGTTATTAGGGGGTGCAGTGGACTTCAGGCAGGTGGACCCAGGCCCATCCCCCCACCTGTTACACTTGTGCTGGTAAATGGGAGCCCTCCAAACCGCCCCCCAAACCCACTGTACCCACATGTAGGTGCCCCCCTTCACCCCTTAGGGCTATAGTAATGGTGTAGACTTGTGGGCGGTGGGTTTTGAGGGGGATTTGGGGGGCTCAACACCTAAGGGAAGGGTGCTATGCACCTGGGAGCTCTTTTACCTTTTTTTTTGTTTTTGTAAAAGTGCCCCCTAGGGTGCCCAGTTGGTGTCCTGGCATGTGAGGGGGACCAGTGCACTACGACTCCTGGCCCCTCCCACGAACAAATGCCTTGGATTTATTCGTTTTTGAGCTGGGCGCTTTCATTTTCCATTATCACTGAAAAACAAAAACGCCCAGCTCACAAATTGTCGAATAAAACATGGACGTCTATTTTTTTTGAAAATACGGTTCGGTCCGCCCCTTCACGGACCCGTTCTCGGAGATAAACGCCCATGGAGATAGACGTTTTTGTTCAATTATGCCCCTCCATGTAGAACAAAATTACACAGCATATTCAAAAGCATGGATTAATGAGGCAAAGCTAACATGGATTTAGTGAGGGGACATCTTGCCTCACCAATCTATTACATTTCTTTGAAGGGGTGAACAAACATGTGGATAAAGGTGAGCCGGTTGATATTGTGTATCTGGATTTTCAGAAGGTGTTTGACAAAGTACCTCTTGAAAGACTCCAGAGGAAATTGGAGAGTGATGGGATAGGAGGTAGTGTCCTATTGTGGATTAAAAACTGGTTAAAAGATAGAAAACAGAAAGTAGGGTTAAATGGTCAGTATTCTCAATGGAGAAGGGTAGTTAGTGGGGTTCCCCAGGGCTCTGTGCTGGGACCGCTGCTTTTTATCATATTTATAAATGACCTCGAGATGGGAGTAACTAGTGAGGTAATTAAATTTGCTGATGACACAAAGTTATTCAAAGTTGTTAAATCGCGGGAGGATTGTGAAAAATTACAAGAGGACCTTACGAGACGGGGAGACTGGGCGTCTAAATGGCAGATAATGTTTAATGTGAGCAAGTGCAAAGTGATGCATGTGGGAAAGAGGAACCCGAATTATATAGCTATGTCATGCAAGGTTCCTCGTTAGGAGTCACCGACCAAGAAAGGGATCTAGGTGTCATAGTTGATGATATGTTGAAGCCTTCTGCTCAGTGTGCTGCTGTGGCTAAGAAAGCAAATAGAATGTTAGGTATTATTACGAAAGGAATGGAAAACAAAAATGAGGATGCTATAATGCCTTTGTATCGCTCCATGGTGTGACCACACCTTGAATATTGTGTTCAATTCTGGTTGCCGCATCTCATAGTGAAATTAGAAAAGGTGCAGAGAAGGGTGACGAAAATGATAAAGGGGATGGGACAACTTCCCTATGAGGAAAGGCTAAAGTGGCTAGGGCTCTTCAGCTTGGAGAAAAGGCGGCTAAGGGGAGATATGATAGAGGTCTATAAAATAATGAGTGGAGTTGAACGGGTAGATGTGAAGCGTCTGTTTATGCTTTCCAAAAATACTAGGACAAGGGGGCATGTGATGAAGCTACAAAGTAGTAAATTTAAAACGAATCATAGAAAATCTTTCTTCACTGAACGTGTAATTAAACTCTAGAATTCCTTGCCAGAGAATGTGGTAAAGGCGGTTAGCTTAGCTGAGCTTAAAAAAGGTTTGGACGGCTTCCTAAAGGAAAAGTCCATAGACCATTATTAAATTGGACTTGGGGAAAATCCGCTATTTCTGGGATAAGCAGTATAAAATGTTTTGTACTTTTTCTGGATTTTGCCAGGTATTTGTGAGCTGGATTGGCCACTGTTGGAAACAGGATGCTGGGCTTGATGGACCTTTGGTCTGTCCCAGTATGGCAAGACTTATGTACTTATGTAATTAGGCAGAGAGGTGTAACCTACACAGAGTGGCAGGTATAGGGGATAGGACTTGATATACTACCTTTCTATGGTTATAATCAAAGCAGTTTAGGTACTTATTTTGTACCTGGGGCAAAGGAGGGTTAAGGGCCCCTTTTAGCAAGCTGCAGCAAAAGGGGGCCGGTGCTGGCGTCGGTTCATGTTTTACATGCACACCGAGGCCCCTTTTTACCGCAGCTGGTAAAAGGGAAGTCTTGTCTTCCTACAGGAAATGGCTGGGTGGCAAGTAAAGCACTTGCCGCACAGCCATTTCGGGGGGCAGCCCTTACTGCCACCCATCGAGGTGGCGGTAAGGGCTCCCATGTTAACCCGGCGGTAACCGGGCAGCATGTGGCACTGCCCAATTACCACAGGAAATGATGGCATGCTAGGGGTGGGAAGTACCACTGGGCTGTTGCGGTAGCCCAGCAGTATTTCCTGTACAGCGAACTGTAAACCCGCATTGAGCTTTGCGCCGCTTAGTAAAAGGAACCCTAACGTGACTTGCCCAGAGTCACAAAAAGCTGCAGTAGGAATTGAACCCAACTTCCCAGGACCAAAGTCCACTACGCTAACCACTAAGCTACGTCTATTCTATTCTATTCTATTCTATTTATTTATTTATTTATTACATTTGTATCACACATTTTCCCACCTATTTACGGGCTCAGTGTGGCTTACAATACATTGTGAATGATGGAAGTACAGTTTGTTACATTGCGATTATGGGTTACATTATGAAGAGTTATGGGAGACAAGTTCAGTAAATTCATCTTTGGGGCATGGAAACTATGGGATGTGACATTGGGGGAATGATAGGGTGAACATATAATAGCAAGAGAGCGTAAGGGTATAGCAATTTATCTGTAGATAGATTGTGATTGTGGGGAGAATACGGGGGAAGAGAAATCGGAAGAGAGTGTATTGATGCATTTCTATTAGTGTTTTGATCCTTACAGTAAGTTTTTTCAAAGAGATAGGTCTTCAATCGTTTGCGGAAGTCGGTTAATTCGTAAATCGTTCTCAGGTTGCGTAGTAGTATATTCCAAAGTTGCGTACTCATGTAGGAGAAGGTAGATGCATGTAGTACTTTGTACTTTATGCCTTTGCACTTAGGGAAGTGGAGGTTGAGAAAAGTTCGAGATGATCTTTTGGCATTTCTAGGTGGCAGGTCTATTAAGTCAGACATGTATGCAGGGGCTTCACCGTGAATGATTTTGTGAACTAACGTGCATACTTTAAAGGTGATTCGTTCCTTGAGTGGGAGCCAGTGTAGTTTCCGAACATGAGTCTGGCTGCTGTATTCTGGGCTGTTTGAAGTTTTCTCAGTATTTGTTCTTTGCAGCCTGCGTATAGTGAGTTGCAGTAATCCAGATGACTGAGTACAAGTGATTGCACTAGGTTGCGGAAGACAGATCTTGGAAAGAATGGTTTTATTCTTTTCAGTTTCCACATGGAGTAGAACATCTTTTTTGTTGTGTTGTTCGCGTGAGTCTCAAGTGTTAGGTGGAGGTCAATTGTGACTCCAAGGATTTTTAAATTTTCTGATATTGGCAGGTTTAGTTTAGGTGTGTTAATAGCAGTAAATTTGGTCGTGTTGTATTGGGAGGTTAGTATGAGGCATTGAGTTTTTTCTGCGTTCAGTTTCAGTCGGAATGCATCTGCCCAGGTATTCATGATGTGTAGACTTTGGTTGATTTCGTTGGAGATTTCATTAATGTTTTGTTTAAAAGGAATATATATCGTTACATCATCGGCATATATGTAAGGGTTAAGGTTATGATTTGATAGAAGTTTTGCCAGTGGAGTCATCAGTAGGTTGAAAATTGTTGGTGAGAGGGGGGATCCTTGCAGTACTCCGCACTCAGGTGTCCATGCGGCAGACGTAATTGAGTTTGATGTGACTTGGTATGAGCATAAGGTTAAGAACCCCTTGAACCAATTTAGGACATTGCCTCCGATGCCAAAATATTCGAGTATATGTAATAGGATTTCGTGGTCAACCATGTCAAAGGCACTTGACATGTCAAATTGTAGGAGGAGTATATTGGAGTATATATTCTAACTCTGGCCACCTTATTAGGCAAACTGGGCGAATCATATCCTAGAAGCCAACGTTTCAAAATTATTAGGGGTGCTAAGCCCAATGGAAATATGCCCTCTCTGGATACATATGAGGAATTTTCTCAATCACCCCCAGCACCCACAGAGTCAGTTCCTATGGATCATATAGGTGTTTAGCCGTCATCATTTACTAAAGCGCAGTAAAATTTGGGCATAGTGGGCTGCTACTTAAATTGAAACAGTGCTATTCTATAGGAGCTCGAAGATGAGCACCCATTATAGAATTAAAGTTGATCGTCGATTTTGGCACCCAAATTTGGGCACCAGGGACTTATGCTTTGTAAAAGGGGCCTTTTACAAATACAAATACAAATACAAATACTGTGAGTATTTTTTCAATTGGTACTTGTAGACTAGCAATGATATTTCAGTTTTCAGGAGCACTTTTTAAATCTTATAAACATCTAAAGCACCTCCCTTGATACTTGTCTTTCATTATTCGATGTTTTGCGTCTTTTTGACCTCAATAGAATGTGGAAAACCAATACCGGCATTATTCAAGATGCTCCATCTATTACAGTAATTAAAAAGAATACCTTGTTTAAGCACAAAACTCTGTGCAAGCAATGCTACATGAAGGACTTTCAAATAAAAGTCCATGTTTCAAAGATGAAAAAGGGAAAATCAATGTGCCAGCCTTGCTAAGAGCACATTTCCCAGTTTTGTGAACAATTATTGGCACATTGCTTCATCGTTTAGGATTTTAAAAAGCATGACCATGGTACTGCACTGCAACCCAGCCAATATTTCACTAGACAATGGCAGTTATTACTGGGCACTCCACTGAATTTCAAATTAATGAATAATTGGATAAAATATAAATCACAAGTGAATGGAACTGGTTGAAAAGTGGATAGAGACTTTTTGCTACAAATAAGAGGTTTAAGGTAAGAGTAGTATCATGAATTTCTGCTTATTCTTTGAATATTTCTTGTGAAACAATTCTAATAGCATGGAGTGGAGGAGGAGCCTAGTGGTTAGGGTGGTGGACTTTGGTCCTGGGGAACTGAATTCGATTCCCACTTCAGGCACAGGCAGCTCCTTGTGACTCTGGGCAAGTCACTTAACCCTCCATTGCCCCATGTAAACCGCTGCATTGAGCCTGCCATGAGTGGGAAAGCGCAGGGTACAAATGTAACAAAAATAAAATAGATACTATTGGAGATTCTACATGGAATGTTGCTACTATTGGAGATTCTACATGGAATGTTGCTATTCCACTAGCAACATTCCATGTAGAAGGCTGCGCAGGCTTCTGTTTCTGTGAGTCTGACGTCCTGCACGTACGTCAGACTCACAGAAGCAGAAGCCTGCGCTGCCACATTGGTGATCTGCAAGGGCCGACTTCTACATGGAATGTTGCTAGTGGAATAGCAACATTCCATGTAGAATCTCAAATAGTAGCAACAGTGGAGGAGTGGCCTAGTGGTTAGGGTGGTGGACTTTGGTCCTGGGGAACTAAGGAACTGAGTTGGATTCCCACTTCAGGCACAGGCAGCTCCTTGTGACTCTGGGCAAGTCACTTAACCCTCCATTGCCCCAGGTACAAATAAGTATCTTTATACAATATGTAAGCCGCATTGAGCCTGCCATGAGTGGGAAAGCATGGGGTACAAATGTAACAAAAAAATGCTATGGGCCATATTCTATAAATGGCACTGAAAAATAAGCATCGGAAAAGATTCCCACGCCCTAATTTTGGGAACCAGACACGCCTGTTGAAACCTGGTGAAAATACTGGTGCTCAAGCTAGGCACACTGACTCATTATTCAATAACATTGTGTGCAACTTTTCAGAATGCCCCTGACACACCCATGCCCCTCCCATGGCCACACCCACTTTCGAGTTGCATGCTATGGGATTTGGGCACCCAGCGTTATAGAATAGCTTGCAGCCAGATGTGAGCGCAAATCTCATTTGATGCCAACTAATGTCAATAATTGGTTGCTAGCATCCAAATGTAACTTGTTAATGACTCATTAGCCAATTAAGATGCACGTATATCTCAGCAGCATGCCCAAATTTGGGCAACCAGCTCTGGGCGCCATATATAGAATCAAGGGGTATGTCTTTTAAAATTGTAGTTGTATATATTAGGGGCCATTTTACTAAAGGGTTGGTGAGCGGCAGTGGGCTTGCTGCACGCCAATCTAGAACTACTGCCAGAGCCTGGCAGTATTTCCCACCTCCAGTGTGTGCCATTTCTGGCGCTACAAAAATATCTTCTATTTTTTTAGCTCCAGGGTTTACTCAGCAGCAATCGCTGCCCGGTTACTGCAGAGATAGCACGGGAGGAATCCTGTTTAGAAGGAATGGATCCTTAGTGGAAATTAGGTGGCAATGCCGGTAATTGGGAAGCAAAACCGGTGCTTGGCAGATTTCTTTTTTTTTTTTTTTATTCATTTACATATATCATTAAACAAGAATAAATACTTGTCAAGAAATAACTATGCTGTACATTCTCAAACAAGAAAAAATAAATTATTTTAACACAACTACCTACAGCAAGTTAATTAAAGTCCACATTACAGAGATTCAAAATTTACGATAGGAAGTAAAGGAAACATAATTTAAGGAAAATCACATTAGATCGGTTACTCATTAAAGATACCTTTTTTTTTTATTTTTAAACCTAGAACTGTGATCTAATTATTCCCCTGTCCTTTTGCAACCAGGAAAGATGATAGCTGAGAAGGATCATAGAATACATACTTATTAGACTCATACTTTATTAGGCACTTGCAGGGGTACTTTAAAAAGAATGTTGCCCCTATCTGAAGTACAGCAGGTCTCATAAGTAAAAATCTCTGACGGCGTTTTTGAGTTTCCTTAGTAACATCCGGGAAGAGTTGGACCTTCAAACCAAGAAATGTTTTATCTTTGTTTTGGAAGAAAAGCCTCATCAGCCAGTTTTTATCCGGTGATAAGGCTACAGTGGCAATTAAAGTAGAGGGGCTTACTAGTTCAGTATCTGAGGATTCTAAAATCCTCGAGATATCTAGTACATTTGTCTGAGATACTTGGTTTTTTTGGGGTAAATAATATATTTGTGTAAATGGAGGAACCATTTCTTCAGAAACACCTAGTATCTCTGTAATATACTTCCTAAGCATTTCTCTTGGTAAGACCCCCATTCTTTTAGGAAAATTCAGAAAGCGGATATTATTATTTCTAGTTACATTCTCCAGAAATTCAGTTCGTCTCCTTAAAGTACACAAATCTTTTATCATAGTCTCTTGATGTAACTGTACAATTTTCAAATCTTTCTCCATTTCTGTTTGTCGGGTAACCATAGTCTCTGCCCTAGTTTCAGCTACTTGAACCCTTTGGTCAAGATTAACAATGTCCTGTGAAACTTGTTTTATTTGTGGGCTTAAGGATTTCCCCAAGTCCACAATCAATGTCCAAAGAGATTCCATTGTAATTTCAGTGGGTCTTTGAATAAAAGGAAATTGTACCTCTGCAACTTCTGTGGATTGTTGCTTTCTATTTTCACTTCCAGCTTCCATCAAATCCTGGTAACTAGATGTTATTTCTAGCCCTCCAGAGGCGCCTTGCTCTCCTAGGCTTGCATTCTCCGCTTGATGACTCTCCTCCTCGGTCCGTTGGACTGCTTCACTCATCGGTGGCGTCCCACAGGAAACCGGCGTTGACGTGCTCACTCCCAAGGGTTGCGTGGGAGGTGGTCTAGCGTCGGGGCTGAGCGATAGCTCCAACCCAAAAGTCTCCGGAGTGTTTCCCTCTCCACCCGATAGACTTAGCGGGTCCGCTCTTGACGTCCTCGGTATCTGGGCTCTTAGGAGGTGAGCGGTCATAGTAGATTGTATTAATTGAGGATTTTGCCGTGGCGGGGCAGCTGAGGAGGACACGCGGCCCCTTCTCTTCGGCATCTTCTCCGAGAGTTGCTGAGCGTCTGATCTAATCGGCAGCCATTTTGAATCTGTCCTATCGTGCTTGGCAGATTTCTACGGTCTATGCCCTTATCTCTTGTTTGTCCTGTTTATCTGTCCTAATTAGATTGTAAGCTCTATCGAGCAGGGACTGTCTCTTCATGTTCAAGTGTACAGCGCTGCGTATGTCTAGTAGCACTATAGAAATGATAACTAGTAGTAGTAGTATGCCCTGATCATGACTGGATAGATATGGATGGGCTGGAGTGTATATTTTAAGGGTTTTCAACGCTAGCTTCAGAACTTAGTACAAGAATGGTGCTGGGCAGCCTTCTACAGACTGTGCCCTAAGAATGGCAAGGACAAATCAAACTCGGGTATAAAGTATCACATACCATGTAAAATGAGTTTATCTTGTTGGGCAGACTGGATGGACCGTACAGGTCTTTATCTGCCGTCATTTACTATGTTACTAATGTTACTGTGTTACAATGGGTGGCTGTAAGGGCTCCCCCCCCCCCCCCCCAAATGGCCATACGGTAAGTGTTTCACTTACAACACAGACATTTCCTCAAAAAAGACAGCCTTTTACCCGCTGCGGTAAAAGGGAGCCTCAGTGCACATCAAAAACACCTGCTGATGCTAGCACAGGCCCCCTTTTACCACAGCTTAGTAAAAGGGCCACTAAATTTGACTGATATTTCAAATCCCGAGTCATGGTCATAAACGCAGGGATTTGATATTTTCATTCTTTCCCTGAACATCCTCCAAATATATTTTTCTAAAAGATTTTCCATGTCTAGTCTATTTTCATTCATAGAAGAAAGACTTACTTTCATTGTATTTTTAAGGTTCCACATTGGGCTCTGTAGCTTTGCTTTGTAATTTACACCTTTGTATAGTTTGTTGACAATTCCCAAGAGAAAAGTAATTCCCATGGCAACTGTTCCAGGAGGTAGTGCTCCCACTACTTCTGTGATTTAAAAAAAGAAAAAAAAAAGCTCCTTTACACTGAATATTTAATCATTTTTCAGGTGAAAAGTTCTGAATCGTGCACCATGAGAAGCTAGACGGTGTTGGCTTTCCCTAATTATGTCATATTTAAAATTTGCAACTCACTTTCACAGTCTCCACTCTGTTGCAGAGAACATTGAGAGACACTTAGGATGTATTGTCAAATTTCCTTTATTTGGAGCTGGATGGATAATCTAGTAAAGGCTATGAAAAAGGTGTATATGTTTTGGGTATGATACCTAGAGATACCTAGAGAACAGGCATGCTTAGAAATTTCATTCTTACTTCTACCTGTAGTTATTCCCATCTCTATATCATTTATAAATGATGTAGAGATGGGAATAACTAGTGAGGTAATTAAATTTGCTGATGACCAAAACTTATTCCAAGTTGTTAAATCGCAAGAGAATTGTGAAAAATTGCAAGAGGACCTTACGAGACTGGGCATCCAAATGTGTGCAAGTGAAAAGTGATGCATATGGGAAAGAGGAACTCAAACCATAGTTAGGTGATGCAAAGTTCCACGTTAGGAGTCACTGTCCAGGAAAAGGTTCTATATCGTTGATGATACGTTGAAACTCTTTGCTCAATGTGCAGCGGTGGCTAACAAAGCAAATAGAATGTTAGAAATTATTAGGAAAGGAATGGAAAACAAAACCAAGAATGTTATTTGCCAGAGCCGGTGATGGGAGGCGGGGATAGTGCTGGGCAGACTTATACGGTCTGTGCCCTGAAGAGCACGGGTACAAATCAAAGTAGGGTATACACAAAAAGTAGCACATATGAGTTGTCTTGTTGGGCAGACTGGATGGACCGTGCAGGTCTTTTTCTGCCGTCATCTACTATGTTACTATGTTCTACCTGTAAGTTGCTTCCATGTGTAGTCAGCCATTTTACAAACCTTTATTTCTAAGTGACACCAATTAATTACTGAAGTGACAATTTCAACTTTGGCCACTATGCAGTTTTCAAACACCTTACCAAGCAAGACAGGGGAGACAGTTTTGATATGATAATTTAGGTTTACTGTATTTTATGTAGATCGTTGTTTTTCTTTGTGAATTCTAGAGTTTAATTACACGCTGAGTGAAGAAAATTTTCTACGATTCATTTTAAATTTAGGCATCAGGATTTACACTAAGTAAAACATGGCCTAAATGGACGCAACCAAATCTGGTTGTGTAGAAATTTAACTTTATTCTATAATATGTAGGCATAATTTAGAGAATACATCCAGGCGTTTTTTTTATCGTGTGGATTTTTCAGACGCCATATATCGAATCTAGCCCTTAGTGTGGATTCCACAGCCAGTGTGAGGACTTGCACCTGCTAAAATCTGGTGTAAATCCTGGAATTCAACCCTGGTATTCTATAACGCTAGGCCTAAAGTTTTGAAACAACCCTGGCTCACCCATGCCCCTCCCATGGCCGTGCCCCCTTTGGGTTGCACGCAAGACACTTTGGGCACGCAATGTTATAGAATAGCACACAGGTAGATATGTGCTGTCCAAATTAGTGCCAATTAACATCAATTAACAGCTCGTAAGCTAATTACTTTGCATGCGCATCTGCCCAGCACACCTGGGAATTCAAAGCCTTTGGAACAGAAAATTATTTGAAATTTTGTAAGTAAAATATTAAGGGGAGAATTTATCAAAATTGGCCACCATTAAGATGGGTTATTTTATTGTTAACCCAGGTTATTAGTAACTAGGGGGAGGGAGTTATCAATGTGGGCTACTGTTAAAATGGATTATTTTATTGTTAACTCGGGTTATTACAAAATGAGGGGAGGCGGGAGTAATCAATGTGGACTACCGTTAAGATGTGTTACTTTAACACCAACTCATGCTATTTTAGCACAGGTCCCATTTTATGCAATGAGACCTAGTTATTAATAATCAGGGTGAACAGTAAAATAACACGCCTTAACGATAGGCTATGTTGATAATTTCCTTCTTTAATTAAAGAAAAAAAGTCTCTAGAAATCACTGCTATATGTAATAAACTAGTAAAAAAGGCCCGTTTCTGACACAAATGAAACGGGCGCTAGCAAGGTTTTCCTCGGCTCCCCTGCAACCACCCATGTCCAGCGACCCTCCTCTCTCCCCTGCCCCCCCCCTCCAGCCACCCATGTCCAGCGACCCTCCTCTCTCCCCTGCCTCCCCTCCAGCCACCCATGTCCAGTGACCCTCCTCTCTCCCCTGCCTCCCCTCCAGCCACCCATGTCCCGCGACCCTCCTCTGGACATGGATCAGCTGTCAGGCATGTTTTTTCCCCCGGGTTCTGAAGTTGATATCATAATGGCTACGGTGATGTCAGCTTGATCTACGGAGCCTAGCAGACCAACTCGGAATGAGCCACGGTCCCAGGCAGCAAGTCAGAACGTTGGAGGTGAGAATTATTATATAGGAAGTGAGCCAGTATAGGACAATCAAGCCATTGTGTTATCACTGGTGAGGTTGGCTCTTAGGCATTGGTGGAATGAGACCTTGGTAGAATGAGGCATTATGACATCACAATGTCAGCTCTTCACACTATGGGAGTCATTAACATGGGTCAGGCTATTAGAGAATGGGGGGGGGGGGGGGAGGTGAGAGTTATCAATGTGGGCTACCATTAAGACATGTTATTTTACCACTACCTTATACTATTTTAGCACAGGTCCCATTTTATGCTGTTTGATGTGCTTATGGGTTTAGCCATTCAGCACATCTTGTCTAAATGGAAAGACAGTTCTGCATTCATTATTTGAATGCTTGGCGGTCTGGAGTTTGTCTTGTGTAAAAGTATGAAGAAGTTGCTGATCTCAAATGACGATATGTTAGATGTTTTTTGTTCACTGGATTCTGTATAATCTTCAGTTATGGACTCTAAATTTGTGGATTTATACTCTGTGTGTTCTGTATTGTGGGGTGGAAGGGGTGACTTCTTTGTTGTTGTTTTTTTTGTTACATTTGTACCCCGCGCTTTTCCCACTCATGGCAGGCTCAATGCGGCTTACATATTGTATACAGGTACTTATTTGTACCTGGGGCAATGGAGGGTTAAGTGACTTGCCCAGAGTCACAAGGAGCTGCCTGTGCCTGAAGTGGGAATTGAACTCAGTTCCTCAGGACCAAAGTCCACCACCCTAACCACTAGGCCACTCCTCCATTCTAATTCAAAGTTTAATTTAAAAAAAAAAAAAAAAATATATATATATATATATATATATAAATAAATAAGTAAGACCTAGTTACTAATAATGGAGGTTAACAGTAAACTAACATATCTTAATGTCAACCCACATTGATAACATCCCCCCAAGCACATTCTCATACCTTTCACAGTAACAACATTCTGCCCTTCTGGGAAAAAAATATGGCAAACAATAACAAATAATTTGCATCTTGACTACAACTTAATTTTTCAGTCTGTAATTTGGAAGCTGTGCATATTCTTCTGGATGCATTATTACAGTCCTGCCTTGGTATGTGATTTTCTTTTTGGTTGTTATTGTTATGCTTTTCCTCAATAAAAAGGCAGGATATGTTGTTTCTGAAATTCTTCATCTTGAGTAGAGGAGTGGCTTAGTGGTGAGTGCTGGAGAACTGGGGTTGATTTCCACTGCAGCTCTTTGTGACCCTAGCAAGTTACTTAACCTTCCATTGCCCCAGATACAAAATAAGTACCTGTATATAGTATGTAAACCACTTTAATTGTAACCACAGAAAGGCAGTATAGCAAATCCCGTTCCCTTTTCCTCGGTAAAAAGGCAGGATAGAAAAATACTCATATTGGTTTTGAAATTCTTCAAATGGTATTTCTCTTCCTTCTCTAGCAGAAGGGAAAAGGAGCATTTTTTTTATTTTTGTTAATCTAGGTTTTGCTTCTCCATTAGCAGCTCATTGTGAGTCGCAGTAACGTACAGTTGGTTTTCCCTATGTAAAGCCCCTAGTGGTGGAGCATGATATGGCACTTTAGGAATATGATGTTACTGTTGTCACGTTGATGGTACTTTAGGTTTTACTGTTGTAATGGTCTATTGCTTATGTTTGACTTATTCTTGCTGTATACCGCCTTGGGTGAATTTCTTCAAAAAGGCGATAAATAAATCCTAATAAACAAATATATATATTCAACTGATCTCTAAATGTGATATCTGCTTATGCACCATTCTGGGTTTGAGTTATGAAATAACATGACAATGGACAACCCATCATTCCATTGCCCCAAACCATTTATTGAGAGAATCCCACAACTGCAGTCTGACAGAAAGCCATTAGCAGCTAAAGTACTAATTCACCAGACAGACCACAGTATCAATTAGGATGGACATTCCCAGAAGACAAGAAATGAAACAGTCAGCAGAGATCATCATCCTACAGTGTACAATAAAAAGAATCAATACAAAATAAATTCAAATGCTGCTATAATGAAAACTTTAAGAAGCACATTATTCACAACTGTGCATGTAACGTGCTTTGCATTAGTTCGCTATTTAATTTTGTCTTTTGAATTGATTTAAGGTACAAATATATGGGATCTATCCCCCTAATTCTATAAACTTGTGCACAATTTTAAGCTTAGGGGCGAATTCTATAAATCGCACATTTAAAAAATTGGCGCTGAAACCCCCCCACTTATACACTATTCTATAAGCCGGGTTTAAAGTTAGGCATGGTTTATAGGGGGGGGGGGGGGTCACGTGTAAATTTAGACACATCCATTTGCACCCTCAAGAACGTGGAGTAAATACCCCCATCTAAATTTACGTGTGGAAGCCCCTTATTCTACAATTGTGCACATAATCCAAAGCCACACTCACAATCTGCCCCAAACTACTTATGACACTCCTATTTCCGTGCCCCTTTTTCAGGACATAAGGACATAAGAGTAGCCATACTGGGTCAGACCAATGGTCCATCTAGCCCAGTATTCCATTTCCAAACAGTGGCCAAGCCAGAAACCCAAATCATGGCAACATTCCATGGTACAAATTCCAGGACAAGCAGTTGCTTCCCCATGTCCATCTCAATAGCAGACTATGGACTTTTCCTCCAGGAACTTGTCCAAACCTTTTTTTAAACCCAGATACACTAACCGCCATTACCACATCCTCTGGCAAACAGTTCCAGAGCTTAACTATTCTTTGAGTGAAAAAAATATTTCCTCCTATTTGTTTGAAAAGTATTTTCATGTAACTTCCTCGAGTGTCTCCTGGTCTTTGTACTTTTAGAACGAGTAAAAAATCGATTTACTTCTACTCGCTCTACAACATTCAGGATTTTGTAGACTTCAATCATATCTACTACTACTACTACTTATCATTTCTAAAGCGCTACTAGAAGTACGCAACGCTGTACACTTGAACATGAAGAGACAGTCCCTGCTCGACAGAGCTTACAATCTAATCAGGACAGACAATCAGGTAAAATAAGGGATAAGGGAATATTAACTTGAGGATGATAAAATAAGGGTTCTGAACAAGTGAATAAGGGTTGGGAGTTAAAATTGGTGCAGGTCCATTTTGGGCCTGAGACCTTACCGCTACCCATCCGTCTCTTTTCCAAGCTGAAGAGCCCTAACCTCTTTAGCCTTTCCTCATATGAGAAGAGTTCCATCCCCTTTACCATTTTGGTCGCTCTTCTTTGAACCTTTTCTACTTCCACTATATCTATTTTGAGATATGGCGACCATAACTGACCACAGTACTCAAGGTGCGGTCGGACCATGGAGCAATACAGAGGCATTATAATATTTTCGGTGTGGATCGTGTACCTAAATTTATGCATGTACATCTTAACTGATTCCAATTAGCATCAATATTTGCTTGTTAAAAAGCCAATTATTGGCACTAATTAGTTCATTATTCAATTAAATCATGTGTGCAAAATTGGGCACACGCCCAGATCTGCATGTGCAATTTTTGGCAACTTTTTTAGAATTAGGGGTTAGTGTACAAAATTGTGTGCATAAGTTATAGAATACTGTCGATTGCACACACAACTTAATTAGTTGCTAATTGACACTGACAACCAATTATTGCCTATAATTGGCTTATAATTGTCATGTAGTGTAAACAATACATGACCACCTAAACTTCAGGAAATCATTGAAAACCCACCTCTTCAAAAAAGCTTATCCCACCGATCCAACACCCAGCAACACAACATAATCAAAGATCGTACTGGACAATTTACTTCCTCGACCCCATGACGCCTGATATACTTCTATCTCATGTGACCACAACACAATCTTGTGTTTGTTACCAACCGTAATGGCAAACACCTTTACGATACGTGTAAGCCACATTGAGCCTGCAAATAGGTGGGGTATAAATGTAACAAATAAAAATTAATTGGTATTAATTAGCAGTTACACACAAGTAAACTGCCTGTAATCGGGATTCTGCAAATTGTGAGTGCAAAATCCATAGCATGCAATTTGCAATTTGCAAGGGGGTGTGGAACTGGAAGGGATGTGGGTGGGTCAATGTTTGCCTAGCACTTATGCACATGGGCTATATAGAATATTACAGTTATGCACCTAAGTTCAACCTACATTTAGTCATCAGCCTTACATCAGCCTTTGAACTAGTATAAATGCTCTATGCTCATGCCTAAGGAATGGGATTTGATATACTGCCTTTCTGAGGTTAATCAAAGTGGTTTACATATTATATTCAGGTACTTATTTTGTACCTGGGGCAATGGGTCCTTTTACTAAGGTGCGCCGAAAAGTGGTCTGTGCTGGTGTAGACACATGTATTGGGCGCGTGCAGGTCCACTTTTCAGCACACCTGCAAAAAAGGCCTTTTTTCGGCCGAAAATGGACGTGCGGCACAATGAAAATTGGTGCGCGTCCATTTTGGGCCTGAGACCTTACCGCTACCCATTGACTTAGTGGTAAGGTCTCGCTCATTAACCGGGCGGTAATCGTCAGCGCACGTACAATGCCAATTACTGCCCAGTCAGCACCGCATGCCAGAAAATAAAATATATTTTCTGACGCGCGTAGTGGATGTGCATAAAAAATGAAATTACCACCCAGGCAACGTGCTAGCTGGGTGGTAGTTCCAAATTGGCACATGTTGGGCACACGTGGGCGCCTATCCAGTTCGTTTTCGAAAGTGATCACCGGCCATCTTCCGACACAAATCGGGAGATGTCCGGCCATCTCCTGAACCCAGCCAAATCGGTATAATCGAAAGCCCATTTTGGCCGACTTCAACTGCGTTCCGTCGCTGAGCCGGCCAAACTTCAAGGGGGCGTTTCGGCAGGGTAGCAAAGGCTGGAAGGGGCGGGACGGGGCGTGGTTACGAGATGGCTGGCTTCGCCTGATAATGGAACAAAGATGGCCGGCTCTGAGGAACATTTTGCCGGCTTCACTTGGTCCATTTATTTTTAGGACCAAGTCTCAAAAAAGTGCCCCAATTGACCAGATGACCACCGGAGGGAATCGGGGATCACCTCCCCTTACTCCCCCAGTGGTCACCAACCCCCTCCCACCCCCCCCAAAAAAAACCTTTTTTGCCAGCCTCTATGCCAGCCTGAAATGTCATACGCAGCTCCCTGACAGCAGTATGCAAGTCCCTGGAGCAGTTCTTAGTGAATGCAGTGCACTTCAGGCAGGTGGACCCAGGCCCATCCCTCCCTACCTGTTACACTTGTGATGGTAAATGGGAGCCCTCCAACCCCCCCCAAAATCCACTGTACCCACATCCCATAGCTCATAAGGGCTATGGTAATGGTGTAGAGTTGTAGGGAGAGGGTTTTGGGGGGGGGGGATTTAGGGGGCTCAGCACCCAAGGTAAGGGAGCTATGCACCTGGGAGCTATTTTTATTATTTTTTTTAAAAATTTAGAAGTGCCCCCTAGGTACCCGGTTGGTGTCCTGGCATGTGAGGGGGACCAGTGCACTCCTCCCACGACCAAATGCCTTGGATTTGGCCGGGTTTGAGATCGCCAGCATTAGTTTCCATTATGCGCAAAAACCGATGCCGGCCATCTCAAACCCGGCCATCTTTGACATTTGGCCGGCCCCAACCGTATTATCAAAACGAAAGATGGCTGGCCATCTTTTCAATAATATGGTTCGGGACCGCTTTTTGCGGTGCCGGCCATCTAGATGGGCGGCGCTGTTCGATTATGCCCCTCCAGGTGGCTTAGTAAAAGAGCCCCTTAGTGACTTACCCAGGGTCATGAGTTCTGCATTAGGAATTGAACCCAGTTCCCCTCATTTTTAGACCACCTCCTCCACTCCCTAATGAGAGACCTAACTAGGCAGCCTATTGTAAAATACCATCTTATGAAGTAAATGCAGAGAAAACACAATGTCTTGTTCTCACCTCACAACATAACACAAAAAGCTTCCCTATCATAACCACACCATACTGTTCAATGTCTGTTTTGCAAAACTTGAAAATTCTAGGAGTAACCATAGATCGAAACCTCACTCTCGATGCTCACGTGAAAAACACGACAAAAAAGATGTTCTATTCCATGTGGAAACTCAAAAGAGTTAAACCTTTCTTCCCAAGATACATATTCCTCACTCTGGTGCAGTCAACGGTGATAAGTCATCTCGATTACTGTAACGCACTGTACGCAGGTTGTAAAGAGCAGAACATCAAGAAGCTCCAGACTGCCCAAAATACTGCGGCCAGACTCATATTTGGAAAAACCAAATATGAAAGTGCAAAACCCTTAAGAGAGAAACTTCACTGGCTCCCACTTAAGGAACGTATTGCATTCAAGATCTGCACAATGGTACACAAAATCATTCACGCAGACGCCCCAATCTACATGTTAAACCTTGTAGACCTACCTCCCAGAAACGCCTCAAAATCATCCCGCAAATTTCTTGACCTGCACTTCCCCAACTGCAAAGGACTAAAATACAAGACGATGCATGATACCACCTTCTCCTACATGAGCACGAAGTTATGGAATGCAGTACCTAGAGACAATCAACGAAACAACTATCTTTCGCAAATCCCTCAAGACGTATTTCTTCAACAAAGCTTACAATGAAAACCCAGAACTGTACTAATCCACCTCTGAAAACCCATCGTCTAAGAAAACCCATCGTTTAATATTCCTACTAAATTCCTTCCTTCTTCTCTCTACTTCTTCCCCTAATTAATCTCTGCACAACAATAATTGTACCTGACATCCAGGATTAACTGTGTATAACAAAACTATGTAAGCCACTTTGAGCCTGCAAATAGGTGGGATAAGGTGGGATACAAATGCAATAAATAAATAAAAGTACCAGTAGCTTTGATTAGTGCGGCAAACACCGCGACCGAGAACTATGCCTGGACTTTGATAGTCTGTGGGCGGTTTGTTTACCTACCTCTTTATATAAAACGTAAGTTCTTGGTAGCTATATCTGCATGAAAATACGTCGTTGTTTTTAATCAGTGACAAAACAAATCCCCAAGGCAAGGAACACCTGTACAAATATTATATTGCGAAAAATAACTAATGCAGAAAGTTGCATCAATATTCACGTATTTTATCCCTTGGGGGGAGGCTGGCGTGTCTTACTTTGTCATGAAATTCATTTCCTTTTGCTTTATCAACCTTGTTTCGTTTCATGTAAAACTTGTCACAAGGCCTCTCTAGGGCCATTTCTTTTTGCCAGTGTTGAAATAAGCTATTGATTTTTTTTTCCTTTCTTTCCTTTACTTGCCCAGTAATTTAAGGTGGCAATACAATTGCTATTTGATAACTGCCAGCTTAATGTTCTTTTGCTAAACTTAATTTCATGATTCCAATTTGTTATTTTTTGTCATCAGGGATCTTATAAAAGATAACAACACAATCTAGAGCAATTACCCCCCCCCCCCCCCCCCCCCCCCCATCTCCACACATGAGTATTTGAAGCTTCTATTTATATGGAGGACATACAGTACAGTATTTTCAAACTGTCTAGAGTTTAAAATGTTTCATTTAATGTAAGACTGTTGTATTCATACCACACTGCAGCTCACATTTTCCAGGAGTTTCAGGTGGCAGATTTCCTCTTATAACCTACTACATTTCCTGTTCTCATAATTGACCAAAGTTCAGTGCCTCTGTTGGTGAGGACAGCAAATAAGTGTTCTATTGGAAAGAAGGAATAGTTAATTTTCAAAAAGATATTGCAGAAAACTAGTATAATTACTGAGGCCTCAATAAGGTCATCCAGGGTATTACGTAGGACATTTTTTTCTCAAGTCAGTCCGAGGTCTGGTTACGCCTGCCACCCTCCATCAAGGTGTATCTCAAAGCCCTCCTCCTTCTCCATGTCTAGATCTCCCTTTCCTATTCTTCCATAACTCAGCATTACCCCTCACTTCCTTTTCCAGTGGTCTCCAGCATCTATTTCCTTCCTTCCTTCCTTTCCTCCCCTGAGTTGTTCGGAACCTCGACTCCCCATGAGGTATTCAGTGGCTTCCCTTCCCTTCTCCAAGTTGGCACCAGTGCTAACATGGCAGCTGTGGTATCTATGCACATTCTAATCCGTAGGACACATTTTGTAGATGAACATCTGCATCAGCTTTGTCACTGCGGGACATCAAAAAGAATTCTACCAAGCAAGACACATTGACACAGTGGCAACAATGTTATTCAACAGCCTAAGAAAAGGTGGACAACTCTAATCCTCAACAGCGATACAGGGTCTGGTTTTCAGTATAACAACAACAACAACAACAAAACATGCAAAATATGCAGAGGTCTTTGAAAAAAGCACGCAGGTTTGCCTGATGAATACTCAGAGGGTCTTTTACGTAGGCACGCTGGCGTTTTTAGCACGTGTTAAAAATAGGTGTTAAAAATAGGTACGTACTAAACGCTAAAGACGCCCATAGGAATACATGGGCGTCTTTAGCGTTTAGCGTGTGTCTATTTTTAATGCACGCTAAAAACGCCAGCGCGCCTACATAAAAGACCCTCTGAGTATTCATCAGGCAAACCTGTGTGCTTTTTTTCAAAGACCTCTGCATATTTTTGCATGTTTTGTTGTTGTTGTTATACTGAAAGCCAGACCCTGTACCGCTGTTGAGGATTAGAGTTGCCCACCTTTTCTTAAAGCATACCACACTAATCCATCCTAAATGCCAGCTAAGAAAATTTACACTTGGATCCACACAACACGTAACTTTTATTCCCTAATTGTCCATACTAATTTTGATATGATTTGAATCTTAATATTACTGATTGTCCAAACAAATGTTTCACGATAGAAGATTAATCCAATATCTCTTATTTGCTATTATACAATGAATTTTAGTACATGAATACCTAATCCTCTCTGTCTACTATACTTCAACTACGTATTTCTTTTTTTTTTCCGGAATTGTTGATCACCATTATGGAAAATGTAAGCCACATTGAGCCTACAAATAGGTGGGAAAATGTGGGATACAAATGCTACAAATAAATAAATAAATGAATAAAACCCTCAATGTTGAACATCCCAAAATCTAGAGCACTGTAAACTAGTGCTGCCTACCCCGAAAGCAGAACCATTTCTATATCATTACACAATTACGGGCACCATGCTCGTGAGCAATGAAATACTTGACAGCTGTATAGCAGCTCATTCTGTTGCCTGAATCTATGTAATCATAAAATCAGGAAATTATAGGTTATATGTTAGAATAGCTGCCCCACTGTGCACTATGCACTGAAAAGAATAATCTCCACTCAACTATACAAGATACAGCTGTAATTTTACTACAAAACTTTGGTAAAATTCTTAAACCATAAAAGCAATCACCAAGCATATCGAAATGTGACATGAAGTTGCTATACTATATTACACTTTAATGCCAGAACTATACAAAGAAATGTAAGTTTGCTCAAGTATTAATCTCAGACACAGAATAACAGTTAATGATCTCTCAAGAGGGGCATAGCAAATGATCTTTGATGCACAGTCTTGAACAGATTGCTTTAAAGCTATCAAGAATCTAGTCTCCCGAGAGCGTGGACTCAAGCTGCGTATTTGTGTATGATTTTTATCATTTTCATTCCACCTCAAAGAGACTTGGGGCTTTGCAGTTACAGTGTGGTTCTTCTGAGCAGATAAAAGCAATCAGCCGCAGGAGGCAGGAGATAAGCAGCTGTCCTGCCTCTGGATCTGTATCAGCAGAGACAATTCTTGATGTCTTCATGTGATGTTGGCCCTCCCTTCGCAGGGTTTGCATTCCTGGTCACACCAACCCTACTTCAGTCTTTCCCCCTTGTTAGACTGACAGCAATGGTCATGTTGCATCAGTTCTGATAGCTAATCACATTTGGTGCCATGGTGTCCCGTGATTTTGCTACCTTAGGAAGGGACACAAAATCGGTCACTTCCTGTGGAACTCCTTCTTCATCATTGAACTGCAGTAGGACATTAGTGGACAGGTGTAAGCAACAAATAAAACAGTGAGGTAGATTCAAGGAGGATGTAAAATCGTCTTTATTGGGAACAGATAAAAGATGGCCCAACTTTTGCCGGTTGCATGGCCACTGCAATTCAGCACTTCCGTCTTATTGTGGATAACGCAAGGATCATATAGCCAGGATTTGATTATACTCCTCTTGTTAGACACTTCTGTTATAACATCAGAGATACAACAGACCCCTGAGGCAGGCCTTTGGGCTGAAACAAGGCCGTGTCAGGTTGTCTTTTACCTGTTCCCAATAAAGACTATTTTACATCCAAGTGTAAGCAACAACAGTGGTGGCAGCTTGTACCTTCTTTGTGCTCATCTGGGTTTCCTTAATCTGAGAGGGGTAGATTCAAGAAAGGGAGGTGCAAAAAATCAAGCGCTAAGAAAGTATTCTGTAATGGAAAAATTGGGCAATGAAGTCATTATAGAAGTTGGCATTTGAGCACCTAACTTTAGGCACAAGCATTTACGCCATGTGAAAGGCTGGTGTAAATGCTCGCACCTAAAAACTGCCAGTTACACGCATAACAGGCAGTGTTCTATAAAATTAGTGCCTAAGTGCCTGACACCATAGGCGTAGCCACAGGTGGGCCTGGGTGGGCCGGGGCCCACCCACTTAGGGCTCAGGCCCACCCAACAGTAGCACACGTTTAGTGGTAGCTGGTGGGAATCCCAAGCTCCGCCAGCTGAAGACTTCCCCCTGATGGTAACGAAAACGCTACTCTCCACAATAACGGCACCTGCGCATGCTCAGGTTTCAGTGCATGCCTGCTGCAGACTGCCAAGATGGAAGGAAGCGTTTTCTCACCAGCTGAGATATTTTTTGGGTGGTGGTTGAGGGGAGGTGGAGAGAACACTTGGTGGCCACCCACTTCTTGCCTAGGCCCACCCAAAATCTTGTCTGGCTACGCCCCTGCCTGACACACCCCTGACCTCTCATGCCTCTCCCTTGTTAATGCCACTTTGCAGTTATGGGCTATAGAACTTTGACGCTAACTTTACAGAATAGAGCCTAAGATGCTACTTAATGACCAGATTCTATATATGGCCCCTGAAAAATCCGTGGTATATAAAATACACTTAGTTGATATCCTAGCACCTAAAACTAAGCACCTCCATTTACACCAATGAAAGCGTGGCGTAAATCCTGGTGTGTAGATTTTGGCACAGACAGCCATATTCTATAACAATGCACGTAAATTTCGGAATGCCCATGAAATGCCCATTTCCCCACCCATAAGCATGCTCCTTTTTGTCTGCAGTGCATTACAGAATATGCCTCAGGGAGTTGTGCTCATTATTGCCAATTAGTGCTCATTATTGCTTGTTAAGTGCTGTTAACAAGGCTGATTAGCTTGTTAAGCCAATTAAGTTGCACGCGTTGTTATAGAATACACCCGGATTTCGGAATGGAACTCTAAGCACGCTATATTGAATCTGGGGGTTATTGCTCATTAATACAACTAAAGAGACATTATTGGCAGTTAAAGCCAATTAGTGCCCATTGAAACAGTTAAGTTAGGCGCTATTCTGTAAGTTGAATGTGCACTTTCTTTCATGCTAGTTGCAAAATTGGGTGCCCGAGTTTATAGAATTAGAGGGAAAATATAACAGCAGTGGTGCAGGAGTGTCATGCTTTGAATAATGCGCACTGCGGTATTCCCAGCAGCTCAAAGTGTGACACTACACCACAGGCTCCAAGGAAAATGCAGTCCAAGACACATGCAGGGGTCATATTTTGAGTTTATGGAAGCCCTGGTCGGCACATTGGCAGGGGGAGGAGAGGGATTCAATCTGGGTGATCAGAAGGCACATGGGGGTAAGAGTAAGAAGGGATCAGTTGGAGAGGTGTGTGGATCAAGACAGGAGATCTTCAAAGGGAGTGTGGAATGTATATGTGAGAGAGTTGATTACGGGATCAAAGGAGGTGTGAGTGATAGGATTAGTGGGTGTGTGTGAGGGAGGTGTGGGGTATCAATGTGTGAAGGGGTGAGAAAATGAGTCTGTTTATTTCAGAAATTAATACATGCAACATTAGATTGACGGACATAAAAACTGTTCTAACATGTTTAACGTGGATTTTGTGTGCATGATTTACACACATACAATTTTCCAAACTGAATGCACATCCTTAGCATCCTCTTTCCTCCCTTTGCTTCCCCCCCGTCCTCCCCATTCTCCAGGTCCCTTCTCTTACCCCTAATCTCTTTCCTCCTTCTCCGAGTTTTACCTAAACTTTTTAATGCCTGGGGAAAGCAAGCCTATCTGGTTCCACCCTTCCCCCCACCCCCTCCACTTTTTCCCACTTCCTCCCACTCTGATCCCCAGCCCTTTTTCCCCACTCTCCCCTATCCTGCTCTCCATAACTTAAATGAAAGGAGCTGAGTAGCATGCTTCCTGATCTCATCTGCTGCTAATTCATACTTGCTTTTCAGTGAGTTTCTAACCCTCCCAAGGGGATTTCTGTCTTGTACAGCTGCTGCTTTCAGTCACACAATTATAGCCCTGTCTACTCTCCCTTCCCAGCACTGATCACTGAAATCCTTTCCCTCTCTTTCCCCCCCAAAAAACTAAATAAATTATCTGGATGCACATGAAATGTCAGACAAGAACTTTCATTTTGTATAATATAATGCAAATTTGTGTTAATATACATATCCATGCATTATGACACAAAAATTGAGGCAGAGTGTTGAAAAATCTGCCCCCGAATTGGCAGACTCTTTTCACAGAATCTTGAACTATCTGCCGCAGGAAGCCTGCAGATGCGATGACAGCAGTGCTTCCATCTCAATCCTGGAGACATACCAAATAGGACATCTGTAATGAGTACATGAGTTGGAAATCCATTGGATATCCTGAAAACCAGACCAGTAGGTGTGATTCTAGGACTGGTTTGGGAACTGCACACAATTATGGAATAAACTACCGAATACTATAAAAACTATGCACGCCTTGACAACCTTCCGGAAGTTACTGAAGACCTACCTGTTTAACGAGACTTACAAAATGAATCCTCCTTAATGACTTGTTTCCTAATCTATACCAGAACCAACCAATATTGATCTCTTCTAATTTGATTATTGTATCATATTATCATTATTGAACAGTACATCTTTTCCTACTCTCACTTGTATGTTATATATTATCATTTGATTTACCCTACCTACCTGTTATTCTTGTACATTAATTGTAACAATATGCTGAACCTCTTACTCTGTTAATGGTGATGCCATTGCTATATAATGTAAGCCACATTGAGCCTGCAAATAGGTGGGAAAATGTGGGATACAAATGCAGCAAAATAAATAAATGAATACTGTTTAAAGGCCTGTCATAGACAGAGGGTGGGCAATTTTCAAAGGCATTTATCTAGGCAAGTAGGTGGCCAACCAGATAATATTGCCTGATTGAAAATTTTCCTCCTCCAATGGAGCTAAAAGTATTCATGGCTTCCAATACACACATAGTAACATACGTATAGTAACATAGTAGATGACGGCAGAAAAAGACCTGCACGGTCCATCCAGTCTGCCCAACAAGATAACTCATATTTGCTACTTTTTGTGTATACCCTACTTTGATTTGTACCTGTGCTCTTCAGGGCACAGACCGTATAAGTCTGCCCAGTACTATCCCCGCCTCCCAACCACCAGCCCCGCCTCCCAACCACTGGCTCTGGCACACACCTACACCTCACTGCATTAGAAAGCTTCGACAGATTTTTAAATACTTTAAAGAATATTAATTTAAGATATTAGGTCCAATCTACAATATTGAGTCAAATACACTATTGCAAATTAGCATATTTGGGCTTAAAAAAATTGCAAATTATTTATTTATTTATTTGCTACATGTGTACCCCACATTTTCCCACCTATTTGCAGGCTCAATGTGGCTTACATTATATTGCAAAAGATATAGTTATGAACAGAGTAAGAGGTTTGTTCTAAATCAACATAATACTATGTAAGAATTAAGGAAGATATGTCTGTGGAATAATTTACATAACACATAATGAAAAAGAAAAAATATATGATAATATGGCTAATATAATCAGTTTAGAAGGATTAGTAGATGGTTGGTTTAGATATAGAATAATCAAGTTCTAAGGAGGATTCTTATTGTAAGGTTTTTGAAACAAGTGTGTTTTCAGTAATTTCCTGAAGTTTGTTAAGTTACGTGTTATTTTTAGAGTGTTTGGTAGTTTGTTCCATGCTTTTGTGCAGAGGTATGTGAAGGTAGATGCATGTATTGATTTGTATTTGAGTCCTCTACAATTAGGGTAGTGGAGGTTCAGGAAGGTACGCGACGAACTGTTGATGTTTCGTGCCGGTAAGTCAATTAGGTCTGACATGTATGAAGGAGCTTCTCCATGGATGATTTTATGGGTCAAGGTGCAAATTCTGAAGGCAATACAATCCTTTAGTGGAAGCCAATGCAATTTTTCTCTAAGGGGTTTGGCGCTCTCATATTTCACCTTAGCGAATATGAGTCTAGCTGCGGTATTCTGTGCAGGCTGAAGTTTCTTTATGCAAAATACAGCTCTCTGTCTAATTTTTTCTTTGAAAAAAATCTGATGGATTATCTCAATTTTAAATAAAGGTTTATTGGCTCCTAATCGAAGCAAGAATTCAATTTAATCTTTCTTTTTAAAGTTTTACATCTTATTTTCATGATCAGTTGCTAAATATTGCAGAAAAGGGAATTCTAATTTTTTTTTTCTTTTCCATCAGCGAAAGGTATAAAAAGACTAAAAATATTTGAATCCCTTTTAGTTTTCAGGCTGCAAAATTTGGTAAGGAGATCTCAGCCATGATTAGGACTTACAACTCCTATGCAGGATTTCAACGAAATCTAAAGATGCTTCTTTTTTTAAAAATTGTTTTTAGATTCTGCATAATTTCGTTTTATGGTTTACGATTTAAGCTTACTTTGTTACAGAGGCGTAGCCAGACAGCCAATTTTGGGTGGGTCTGAGCCCAAAATGGACGGGCACACAATTCAGTCCCTTCCTGCCCCTATCCGCTCTGCTCTCTGCATTCTGCCTCTCCCCCTATCCTCAAACACAAAATATGAAATACCTGAGATAGTGGGGATCCCCAGACTGCACCAGCTGAAGATTTCCTCCTCCTCGGGCAGGCGGTGCTCTTCCAAACGGCAGCTGGCAGCACTTGACTTGAGCTGATGCCGCTGCCAATAGTCCGAAACCACAAAACCAAAGATCTAATACTGATTACGCGGACTAATAGCATCATACCAGTGAACCCTTCCTTCAATATTATTGGTTTTTTTAAAAAAATTAAGTGTCCACACTCTCCTAATCAAGTTGATTGCTCGAAAGAGAGCCCTCAGAAACAACCACCACTTTTAAGGCAGTGTCATTTGTTTTTGCCCGGTGGCATAGCACATCTTTCATAGGGCTATCTCTTATATATAAGTGTACGTGCTATTACCAGAATGCAAAAGTGCTGAAAAAAGACAGTGTGCTCATAAATAAACGTAAACGTGAACTTATCTTTAGACGTTTTTAGTTAGTTCTGTTTTTTCTCTTTTTTTTTTCTGCTGTAATGAAGCAACTCAAATCAATTCCCAGTCTCAAAAGTTGACAGTCCACAAGGCTTCCCCTGGTCACGCCCCAATAGTCCGTGCACGCTCAGTGCTTCTGCATGGGTGAAAATTGAGCATGTGCAGAGGGGCCGGTGTGTGGTGCCAGCTGCCGTTTGGAAGAGCATTGGCTGCCTGAGGAGGAGGAAATCTTTAGGCTTTGGGGATTCCCACCAGCCACAGCAAGAGTGCCACAATTTTGGGTGGGCCTGAGTCCAAATCGGGTGGGCTGTGGCCCACCCAGGCCCCACCTGTAGCTACGCCACTGCTTTGTTATACCTTTTGACTGTTTTTACATTGATTATTATGAAGATATGTAATTCCTGGATTTGACCAGCCTCTTCTAGTGTGAACTGCTCCGAGGGGCTCTTTTACGAAGGCACAAAGGCACCTACTTGCATACAACGCACGTCAAATCGGAACAACTGCCCAGCTACCGCGTACCTCAGGCAGTTTTTCCATTTTTGTCGCGCATCCAAAACACGCAGTACAAAATATTTTCTGTTTACTACCACGTAGGCGCTTACCCAACAGCAATCGGCAGTTTACGCACATTGACAATTACCTCCCGGTTAATGTGTGAGGTCTCACTGCTAAGTCAACCGGTGGTGGTAAGGTCTCAGGCCGAAAATGGACGCGCGCTGGTTTTAATTTTGCCGCATGTCTATTTTCGGCCACAAAAAAAGGCCGTTTTTCCAGGCGCATTGAAAATTTTTGATTTATTTAATACATTTATACCCCACATTTTCCCACTGTTGTAGGCTCAATGTGGCTTACACAAGACTGTAGTAGGGCTACAGTACAAAAAGTACATTTATACAGTATAAGAGTAAGATTATAAACAGAATTGTTATCAGTTTAACACAAGATAGTAAAGAAAATATAAGGTATTAGTGTCCATGAATTATTTTAAACCATTAGTAAATCTTATTATGTTGTGCCTGGAGAATAAGCCTTTTTGGACAGGGTGGACTTCAATAATTTTCTGAGTTGTTTTTAGTAATTTGGGTAAAGCATTCCACAGTTGAGTGCCTATGAAGGAAAGGTTGGAGGCATATGTAGATTTATATTTGAGGCCAATACAATCTGGATAGTGTAGATTTAAGTAAGATCGGGAGTAACTGGATCTGTTTCTAGGTGGTAAGTCAAAGCGTGCATCCAAGACACATGCCTACACCAGCGCAAGCCATTTTTCGGTGCATCTAAGTTCTGTGTTTTATTATTACTACTAGTAAAAAAGGCCCGTTTCTGACACAAATGAAACGGGCGCTAGCAAGGTTTTCCTCGTAGTATGTTTGAGAGTGTATGTGTGTGTGTGTGAGAGTGAGACTGGGTGCGAGTGTGTCTGTGAGAGATAGTGTGTTTGTCAGAATGACAGTGTGTGTGAGTGTGTATGTGAGACACAGTGAGTGTGAGAGAGAGAGTGTGTTTCATACAACTACAGTGTGTGAGAGTGTGAGACAGTGTGTTTCCCCGGGCCCGGGCCTCCAAGGGGGGCCTGGCGCCGGGGTCAGGCTGCCGGCGCTGCAGTCCCCGGTCTCACCTGCCTGCCTCCACAGCTCCGGGCCCCTTCATTCAAAGCGGCAGTCGCAGATCGCCTCTCTTCGGGCCTTCCCTCCCTGTGTCCCGCCCTCACGGAAATCGGAAGTTACAGGGAGGGAAGGCCAGAAGAGATGCGATCTGCGACTGCCGCTCTTAATGAAGGGGGCCCGGAGCCGTGGAGGCAGGCAGGTGAGACCGCAGACTGCAGCGGCGGAGGGAGCGACGTGGGGCGGCAGCGGCTGGGGGGGGGGGCGGAGGCAGGGCAGCTTTGCCCCGGGCCCGGCCTAGTCTCTCGGCGGCCCTGCATACCACCACCCATTGAGCTGGCAGTAAGGGCTCCCGTGCTAACCCAGTGGTAACCAGATTACCGCCGGGTAAGCACCAGCGCTAGAAATGGTGCACACTGGGCCACTGCAAGCCTGTTGTCCCATGCCTACCCTTTAGTAAAAGGGTCCCCTGAATGCTTGAAAGCACCAATACTGCAAGCTGTGTTTTTCCCTGTTCTTGTCCTTCCTATTGAATAATCAACCAAAGTATGTCTCATCACCTGTAGGTGGGGCATGTTCTAGCTAGCCCGAGGGCTCTTGGCGCTAACACAGAACGGATTCAGCTCAAGTGCCACAAAACCCTTCAACCTCAAATCAAGGTTTGCTTTGACAGACCTCTGAAATACCATCTTCACAACAATGCTGCCAGCAGCAGCTGAGAACACAAGCCGCATTCACCTTGCGGTTCCCCTCTGTTGTAATACCGGCCTTAGGGTTTCCCTTCAGTGAGTAAAAACACCGCAAAATTAGCATAAAATAAGTAGAAGCATTCTGAGATCTGGCTGGAATGCAAGTGGGTGTTGAAACTCTGTGTGATGTCCTGTTTTTCTTGTCTAGTCTTTTGAATTCCTTGTTGTTGTTTAAAGGTTGTCAAGCAATGTTAGCGGGTGCAGGATCAGTGCCCTTTTTCTAAGCTGACCAGCATTTTGCTGACTTGAAGTTTTGATCTTTCCTGGCCTCAACTATGGAAATCAATGTCATCTGAGAAGGAAAATATGAGCTGGCCAGTATCGGTTTGCTGTTGCACACGAAAAGAAAAGGTTTGGCTGCTATTTGCCAAGGAAAGAATACATTTAACATAGCTTTTGACAGCTATTGGAGCAAGTGAAAGCTACACTGACCTATAAATGTTAAGTACATCAAATTAGCCTTTGCAGAGTGCACAAAGCCTATTGCGGACTTTGCTATTTTCAGAGACTGTGCTAAAATTGCAGGAAATTTCAAAGAGCTAGGATTCTAAATCTCTTCCATTTGTGATCAGAACAGCTTAAGCTTATCTTTGAGGAAGTGCAGGAAAGGAAATTCACCTCCATGACAGTGGGCTACGGCCCAATAGCATTGCCACTCATGCAGGACCATCTGGTGTGGACAGCTCAGCAGGTCTAGCTCCAGAGGCGCTGACAAAGCAGAAAACAAAACACCAAGGAGGGTCAGATATTGGTAATGGAATGCAGGGCCGGTCTTAAGCAGGGGCGACAGGGGCAGTCACACAGGGCCCTGTGCTCCCAGGGGCCCCACATCTCTAGCAGGTCTGTCCTCCTGTCTCAGAACACCTCCCTGCTCCGTACCTTAATGTGCGACTACATTTCAGTAGAGAGCATCAAGCAGCGGTAGCGATTTTCATATCCCATCAGCTGCTGCGTCCCACCCCCTTTTGATGTCACATCCTGCTTCCGCAAGGGTGGGATGCAGCAGTGAAGTGGCTTTGGGCTCAGCAGCTGACGGGATATGAAAATCGCTGCCACTCTCTACTGAAATGTGGTGGATGCACACATCAAGGTATGGGGTGAAGTGGGGTTCCAAGAGCTCTAAACCTCCTTTTAAACTGATAAATTATGGCTTATAGTGGTGGGGGCAAGTGGGCGAAGGTGCGGGGTGAGGGGCGGGCAGGTGTGGGCAGGGGGGCCCACTGAACTGGTCTGCACAGAGCCCCGCAATTGCTAAGACCAGCCCTGATGGAATGTAACCACAGAAAGATGGTATATCAAATCCCATTCCAATGACTGCCTGGTGAGCCAAGCCTGCAAAACTGCCACAGGAAGAGAGCCTTTTTCAACTGAAGGAGAGCTCTGGAATGAGGGGGCATATGACAAAGTTAAGAGGGAATAGGCTTAGGCGTAATCTAAGGAAGTACTATTTCACAGAAAAAGTGGTGGAGGTGTGGAATGGCCTCCTGGTGGAGGTGGTGGAGTTGTGTCAGAATTTAAAAAGGCATGGGATAAGCATGCGGGATCGCTTAGAAAAAGGAAGAGTTAGGGGTTACATACAGTGGTGTGCTGGAGCAGGCTCTCACAGGCTCGCAAGAGCCGGTTGTTAAGCTTTTAAGAATTTTGGGAGCCGGTTGTAAAGTAGGGCCCTCCATTGCTACTTTAACAACTGGCTCCCAAAATGTGGGCTTGGGCCCCTGATGAATTCTCTTTTACTTTGCTGGTGGGGATGCTGAGCTCTGCCAGCCAAGTAAATAGACTGCTGCTGCTCCCCGCTCCTTGTTTCCAGTACTGAGCAGCAGGCTGGGGACTTCTCCAGCATATGTGAGAAGTTTCAGCATGCTGCTCAGAGCAAGATGTTGGGAGTGGTGGCAGTCCATTTATTGGTTGCCAGCAAAGGTATGCCTAGCGTGCTGCACAAAGGGAGGGAGGAGAAAGAGGCAAGTGTTGCTGTCCCCCCAGGCCCCCACTGGCCCTTCCAACTGCAGAGCTGGCTACGTCCGGAGAAAGAGCCTGTTGTTAAAAATTTACCAGCACACCCCTGGTTACATAGGATGGGCAAACTGGATGGGTCATATGGCCTTTATCTGCCATCATGTTTCTAGGTTCTATAGCACTGCAAGGAAGGATGGGTCCACACTAAGGCAGCATACAGAGAAGCCTGCAGTGAAGCCATGGGTCCTCAGTCCTAGCAATGGTGACACACTTAAAAAGCTAAGTATGCATACCTTGGAAGAAAGGCAGGAGAGGGGAGATGTAACAGAGACATTTAAATACCTCTGTGGCATAAATGCACCGGAAGTGGGTGTCTTTCAATTGAAAGGAAGCTCTGGAATGAGGGGACGTAGGATAAAGGTGAAAGGAGATAGACTCAGGAGGAGTAAACTAAGGAAATATTTTGTTACAGCAAGGGTTGTGGATGTATGAAACAGCCTTCCAGCAGAGGTGGAAGAGACGAGGACTTTATTTGAATTCAAGAAAGCATGGGACGAGCACAGAGAATCTCTAAGGTAGAGATATGTAGTTGGCGTGGATGGTCAGACTGGATAGGCCATATAGGGCCTGATATTCAAAAGTGTTTAACCAGGCAGGAGAGGCTCCTAGCTGGTTAAACCATGCCAAGCAGGCTGGGAAGGGGATATTCAGTGGAACTTAACCAGGCAGTGCCGGAGCACTTTGGGGACGAAGCTGGGACAGCTCAGAAAGTTATGCAAGCATCTGCAACATTCAATGCCAGTGCCTGCATAGCTAAGTGGCCAACTAGGACTGCTTAAACTGCAGTGCTAAATGTCTGAAAATTGGCCCTACTCGCATAACTTCCAGATATCTCCACTGAGCTTCAGATTCAATGCTGATGCCTGGGCATGGCCCAGCACTGAATACAGTGGCGTAGCC